>NW_006921811.1:1950354-1965153 GCF_000298275.1 Orycteropus afer afer | reverse complement strand
TTCTGATCATTCACATGAACTTATAGGCCCATTGTCTGCCAACCCTGTATATGATCTTGGATACACTCTCCATTTAGACATACCTAATTGTTTAGCTTTTTCACCCATCTATCCGTTAGGGAAGCTTTTTAATAAAGATACCCGTTATACCCAACTAGTAGAAACCACACATCTTGACACTTATTAATTGCTCATTGAATGCATTAAAAAGATAAATGATTTTTAGCATTATTTTCAACTTGCCATGAAACAATCATTGTTACCATTTAATGCAAAATGATATGGAAACCAAATTGGTCAGATCAATTTTCCAAGGTCACCTATGCCCTTATGACCAACCTTGGACCACAGTGTAATTCTCTTCCTTCCTACACAAGAACTCTTACCATTGTTTCAAGGATGTTGCAAGAAAGTACACATTTAATGTGCATGTGCTGAAGGGTGGTGTGATTTTTTTTCCCTTTCATTTTAAGGATGTATGGAGAACATTTTGTTCTTTGAAAATTCAGTCCAAGACCATTCTCGGTCTTAAGAAAAGTTAGGACATACTGAAAGGCAGAGGGTCAGACTGGGCTTCTCTGCCCTGTAATCCATTCTTACCCTAATCCTTTTCTGCTTCAAAGGTCCCTCGGTACATAGTTGGTTTTCTAACCTAAAGGTTGGCAATTCGAACCTACCACATGGCACCATGGAATAATGGCCTGATGAGCTGCTTCAGAAAAGGTACATCCAACAAAATCTTATGCAGCTCAGTTCTCTGTGAACCTAGAGTCAGAACTGACTCTACAGAAATGGGTTTGGTTTTGGTTTCTTGCTCAATATGGAAGGGGATTCATACTACTGAAAGCTACATTCTCCTGGCTCCCAGGTCAGCTGGCTTCCAGCTGTTTTATCGAATGGTGTACTAGTGGAAGACTGGTGTTCTGGAAAATTAGAGAAGACAGAGGACCTCTTACCTTCCCTGACTGCCTCCTATGCATCTCCAGTAGCAAGAGCACTTCCTTCAGCTTCTGTTGGACAGGTCCACCAGGGTACTAGTCTCTGCCAGGGACCTCGAGTCCTGGACTCTCATGATACTGCCTCCTTTTTTAGGGCTGTGGCAGCTACCTGCTCTTGCTAATCTCTGGGTTACATTCTCTGTAATCTAAATTTTCTCCATTAAAAATAATCAAAGATGCATTTTCTTCTTTTCTCTAGTTGAGCTAGTTAGAATTACCAAATAAATACCTTTTAAAGCTGGGTTAAATATTCACATATGTTCTTGTATTGGCAGTTGCTACGTGATTGAAATAGTCCAGGTAGAGAAAAAAAACAAACCAAAATCACTGCTGTTGAGTTGGATCCTACTCATAGTGATCCCTCCTTGGGTTTCTCAGGCAGTATCACTACAGAGGTAGATTGCCCAAACTTCCTTCTGAGGAGTGGCCAGTGGGTTTGAACTGACAGCCTTCTGGTATACGAAGGGCAGTAGCATAACCATAATGCGAAATGGCACTTGTTGTTTGTTGGCTCGTTTGGAAGGCAACAAGGAGGGGAAGAAAAGAAAACTCAGAGTGTGTGAGTAGTCACAATCCTCTTTACTCAAAATTGTCTCCAATCTCAGCATGCATCAGAACCTTGGACCACACCCCAGATCTATTGAGCCATAAACTGCATTTAAACAAGATGCTTGGGTGACTCACATGCACTTGAAATTTGGGGAAGTTACTGGTCCAGTGGACCCCTTAATAAATATGCATCTCAGCTCCAGCCAACTGTTATTATGTAAAAATGTGTTTACTGTTTTACCCACTTTACCAAATTTTTGGGAGAATATGGAATAAACACACACACACACACACACACACAAAGAGCTCTGGTGGCACAGTGCTTAAGGCATTTGACTGCTAACTAGAAGTTTGGTGGTTCAAACCCACCAGCCGCTCTGTGGATGGAAGATGGGGCAATCTACTTCGATAAAGATTTACAGTCCTGGAAACCGAATGGGGGTTGCTCTGAGTCAGAATTGACTTGATAGTGTGCTTGTTTTTTGGTTTATGTATGTACACACACACACACGTGTGTGTGTGTACATATGTGATGTGTAAATTTGTTGTGGTGGCTTGCATATTCCTGAGATGTTAGAAGCTACCTCACCAGTGTTTCAAATACCAGCAGGATGACCTCTAGTGAACAGATTTCAGTGAGCTTCTAGATGATGACTGACTAGGAAGAAAGGCCTGGTGATTTACTTATAAAACTCAGTTGATGAAAACTGCGTGGGACCAACAGAACATTGTTCTACTTGCTTAGTTCAAACATATCATCAGAAGGCATAAGCTGCTGGAGGAGGGCATATTTCTGGTGAAATAGAGGGCTAACTAGGGTGAAGGAGACCATAGCAGGATGGATTGGCACAATATCTGCAGTAATGGACTGGACTATGCTGATAATCATGAGGATTATACAGACCTGGGTAACATTTTATTTTGTTGCATATAAGTTTGCCACAAGTTAGAGTCAACTTGATGTCAGCTACCTATCTATCTACCTGTTTATCTTTCTGTCATCAATTGATCTCTTTCTCTCTCTCTCTCTCTTTCTCTGTCTCTATCTCCCTCTCTCTATATATATATCTTTTTCTCATCCATCCATCCATCAACCCATCCATCCACCCATCTACCCATCCATTCTATCTATCCACTCATCTATCTCTCTCTCTTTATCTATCTATCCATCCATCAATCTATCTGTCTATCTAGCCATCCATCTATCTAGGAAATTCTCGGATATTCAAATATTAGGCCTGTTTTTTATTTTTAGGGTGCCAAATAGAGCTTATCTCTGGGCCTCACAGGATAAGCAGGCTTAGTTCCCTATATATGCTTAAAGAAATCAAAGGGATAAAGCTTGGAATCCATGCCAATAAAGCCTGTCGACATCTCTTATCTTACTGAAATTTACCCCTACCTTATGCGATTTTCATGGTTGGGGAACCTGTAGTTCAAAGAGCAAAAACAGTAGCTTGAAGCAAAACAGCTAGTTAGAGGCCAAGGAGGGACCTCTCTTGATTCTGAACATCCAAATTAGCTTGCTGATTCAATGAACTGGTCCTTGATCCTCTAACAATCCGGGGTCTGCCTGAGGTGCTGAAATCTCAGGCTTCCCTCTGCTGCACCTCTAGCAAATAGGGCAATAGTTAAGTGTAGAAACATCCCTTGCCATTCACCAAGTAGATGTTTAATTACCAGGAGTGTGTGCATTCCCACAGCAGGATGCACGTGATGAAGTAACATGTAATTGTGGCAATGCATCTAGTCCACAAATTAAGACCCCAGCAAGGAAGGCGGCTGTGTGGGAGCCCAGTGGTGTGGAGCAGAAGGTGTGTGTAGTGAGTGCACACGACCTCATTGCAAGCTAAGGCTGGGCTGCCTGTGGGCCAGGCCCCTTGTTTTCTGCTCGGACAGTGTCTGTCCCCATTGAAACAAATCCTCCCTTTGTAGCAGAGTTCTTCCAAAGCTCAGACATTTTGTAGGTGGTTACGAAGAAAACTGCCAAACTTCAGGAACTCCTGAACAGCCAATGGACCAAGATGTTCTGGAACTCTAATTCTGGAGTTTCTCATCGTCCTGAAGTGGCAAGTTTATGAGGCCACCTGGCACCTTGAGGAAAATTCAGAGTATGGGAAGCGCTCCCCCACATGCTCCATTTTAGTGAATTTGGACCCCTGAAGTGCCTGAAGCTGTTTGTTCCACACTACATTCCTTACGCTTAACCCCTTGAGCATTATGTGGAAACTTGAAAGGGTGGTGGTAGCAGCCTTATGGCACACAGACACAGGGGCCACCTAGTCAAGTTCAGGTTTCAACTGCAACTTCCCTCCAAGAAAATTTTCCACAATTCTTGGTAAAACAAAGTTCTGTATAACTCCGGGGTGTTCTTGCTCAAGCTTGAGTTTATCCCTCAATTCCTTTCCCCACAATGTTCTATTTATTTTCTTTCAATATGCACTCACTGAGCAACTATTATATGCCAGGCATTGTTGTTGTTGTTGTTGTTATCAGGTGCCATCAAGTCCACTCTGACTCATAGTGACCCTATGTACAACAGAACAAAACACTACCCAGTCCTGTGCCAGCCTCATAATCTTTTCTATGCCTGAGCTTATCATTGCAGCCGCTGTGTCAGTCCATCTTGTTGAGGGCCTTCCTCTTTTTTGCTGACCCTCCACTTTACCAAGCATGACATCCTTCTCCAGGGAATGGTCCCTTCTGACAATGTGACCAAAGTAGTTGAGACGAAGTCTGGCCATTCTCGCTTCCAAGGAGCATTCCGGCTGCACTTCTTCCAGGACAGATTTGTGTGTTTTTCTTGCAATTCATGGTACTTTCAGTATTCTTCACAACCACCATAACTCAAAAGATCAACTCTTCTTTTGTCTTCCTTATTCATTGTCCAGATTTCGCATGCCTTTGAGACAATTGAAAATACCACGGCTTGGTTTAGGCACACTTTAGTCTTCAAAGAGACATTTTTGTTCTTTACCACCTTAAAGAGGTCTTTTGCAGCAGATTTGCCCAGTGCAATATATTGCCTGATTTCTTCACTGCTGCTTTCATTGGTATTGATTATGGGACCAAGTAATATGAAATCTTTGACAACTTCAATCTTTTCTCCATTTATCATGATACTACTTATTGGTCCGGTTGTGAGGGTTTTCATTTTTTTTTTTTTTAATGTTGATGTGCAATTCATATTGCAGACTGTAATCTTTACTCTTCATTAGTAAGTACTTCAAGTCATCTTTACCTTCAGCAAACAAGGTTATGTTGTCTGCATGTCATCAGCTGTGGATATGGCTTCCTCCAATCCTGATGCCACATTCTTCTTCATATAGTCAAGCTTCTTGGGTTATTTGCTCAATAAACAGATTGAATAAGTATGGGGAAAGGATACAACCCTGACACACTCCCTTCCTGATTTTAAACCATGAAATACCCATTTGCTCTGTTTGAATGGCAGCCTCTTGGTCTATGTACAAGTTCCTCATGAGCACAATGAAGGGTTCTGGAATTCCCATTTTACTCAATGTTATCTGTAATTTGTTATGATTCACACAATTGAATGTTTTTGCATAGTCAATAAAACACAAGTAAACATCTTTTTGTTATTCTTTGTTTTCAGCCAAGATCCATCTGACATCAGCAGTGATATCCCTCATTCCATGTCCTCTTCTGAATCCAGCTTGCATTTCTGGGAGTTCCCTGTCAATATATTGCTGCAACCATTTTTGAATTATCTTCAGTAAGATTTTACTTGCATGTGATATTACTGATATTGTTTGATAATTTCCATATTCTGTGGGATCATCTTTCTTTGGAATGTGTAAAAATATGGATCTCTTCTAGTCAGTTGGCCAGGTAGCTGTCTTCCAAATTTCTTGGCATAGAGGAGTAAGTGCCTCCAACATGGCATCCATTTGTTAAAACATCTCAGTGGGTATGCCATCAATTCCTGTACCCTTGTTTTTCTCCAGTGCAGCTTCAAATTCTTCCTTCAATACCATTGGTTCTTGATCTTTTGCCACCTCCTGAAATGGATGAACATCAACCAATTCTTTTTGGTACGGTGACTCCATGTATGGATGTTCCCTGTATCATTAAATATTTTGCCCATAGAAACTTTCAATACTGCCACACAGGCTTGGATTTTTTTCTTCAGTTCTTTCAGCTTGAGAAATACTGAGCATGTTCTTCCCTTTTGGTTGTCTAACTCCAGGACTTTGCACATTTCATTAAATGATTGACTTTGTCTTCTCAAGCTGTGGAAACAAGATTGGGTAATCTATTTCTTTAAAGATTTACCACATTGGAAAACCAGTGGGGCTCACTGTCAGTAGGAATTGAATTGATGGCAGTAGGTTTTGTTTGCATTTTCTCTCAAGTTGCTCTTTGAAATCTTCTGTTTAGCTCTTTTATCTTGTCATTTATTCAATTTGCTTTAGCTACTCTCCATTCAAGAGCAAGTTTCAGAGTCTCTTTTGCCATCCATTTTGGTCTTTTTTTCATTTTCTGTCTTTTTAATGACCTTTTGCTTTCTTCATGGATGATGTTCTTGATGTCATCCCACAATTCTTCTGGTTTTCAGTCATTGGTGTTCAATCATGAAATCTATTCTTCGGATGGTCTCTAAATTCAGGAGGGATATAATCAAGGTCATATTTTAGCTCTTGTGGACTCATTTTTAATTTTGTTCAGCTTCAAATTGAACTTGAGTATGACCAGTTAATGGTCTGTTCCACAGCCAGCTCTTGGCCTTGTTTTGGCTAAAGATATTGAGTTTCTCCATCACCTCTTTGCACAGATGTATTTGATCTGATTCTTGTGTATTACATCTGGTGAGGTCCACATGTATAGCCATTGTATGTGTTGTTGAAAAAAGGTATTTGCAATGAATAAGTCATTGGTCTCACAAAATTCTATCATCTAATCTCTAGTGTCATTTCTGTCACCAAGGCCATATTTTCCAACTACTGGTGATTCTTTTTTGTTTCCAACTTTTGCATTCCAATCACCAGTGATAATCAACACATCTTGATCATATGTTTGGCCAATTTCAGACTGCAGAAGTTGATAATAATCTTTAATTTCCTCATCTTTGGCTTTGGCAGTTGGTGTGTAAATTTGAATAATAGCAGTATTAACTGGTTTTCATTGGAGAGATATGGATATTATCCTATCAATGACACATTGTACTTCAGGATAGATCTTGAAACACTCTTGTGGTGACGAATGTCACACCATTCTTCTTTAATTTGTCATTTCAGGCATTTGTCATTTGTCATGTGATTTTCTGACTCAAATTGGTCAAAAATTTTTATTTCTTTTCAGCTCACTAATGCCTAAGATTTTTATCTTTATTCAGTCCATTTCATTTTTGACAACTTCCAATTTTCCTATATTCATACTTCATATATTCCATGTTCAGATTATTAATGGGTGTTTACAGCTGTTTCTTCCCATTTCAAGTCATGCCACATCAGCAAATGGAGGTCTCAAAAGCTTTACTCCATCCATGTCATTGAGACCAACTGTACTTTGAGGAGACAGCTCTTCCCTGGTTTTATTTTGAGTGCCTTCTGACCTTAGGTGCTCATCTTCTGGCACTATATCAGACAATGTTTCAGGACTACTCATAAGGTTTTCTAGTAATATATCAGGCAGTATTTCACTGCTATTTGTAAGATTTCACAGGCCAATTTTTTGAGAATTAGATGGCCCCATTCTTCTTCTGAGTTTTAGTCTGGAAGCTTCACTGAAAGCTGCTGGTATTGGAAACACCAGTGACATAGCCTCCAGCTTCACACCAACACACAAGCCACCACAGTATGACACTGACAGATGAATGGTGAGGTATTGCTCTAGATGCTGAGAATAGAGTGGTGAACAAACCACATATTAAACAGATATATAAATAAGGTAATTTCAGAAAATGAGAAGCTCTAGACAGATAGACATATACTCCTCACAGGATCCCCGGGTAAACAGTAACACGGGGAAGGTGTCAATACTTTACTTAGAAAAGCCAAGTTATAACCCTCTTCAGAGGGGACATTTTACTGAGCCATAAATCATGAGTAAGGGCCAGCCATGCCTTGACTGGGAAGACAGGATGCAAGGTATGTGTCCCATGAAGAGGGGAGATCATTGCTAAGGATCCAAAGTGAGAAAGGCTTTGTGTAATCAGTCCCCAAGAAGCAGTGTGCTTTACAGCTGTGAATGAAGAGAGTGACAGGAGATGAGACTGGAGAGGGTGGTAGGGGCTGTGTCATGTACCACACAGACCAAAGCAAGGAACCATACTGTTATGTTGTTGTTTGTTGTTAGGTGCCATTGGGTTGGCTCAGACTCACAGTGACCTCTGTATAACACAACAGAAAGATGCCTAGTTTTACCAGGAAATATATGTCAAAACCTGTTGGTGTTGAGTCCATCCCAACTCATGGTGAACTTTAAAGGACAAAGTAGAACTGCCTCATGGGGTTTCCCAGGCTGTAAACTTTATGGGAGGAGACTGCTACATCTTTCTCCCACAGGCCAGCTGAAGAATTTGAACTGCCCTCCTTTCAGTTAGCAGCCGAGCACTTTAACCACTGTTCTTCTTTAGAAATATACTAAGCCAAACCAAATTCACTGCCATTAAGGTCATTCTGACTCATTGCAATCCCCATTGGGTTTCCAAGTCTGTAAATCTTTATGGAAGCAGACACCTCATCTTTCTTCCACCAAGCAGCTGGTGGGTATCCATTGACCTTTTAGTTAGGAGCCTAATACTCTAACTACCACACCAACAGAGGCAGTATGCCACCAAATCTCCTAGAGGACATTACTTCATAATCTCATTTGTGCGTTGAAAACATCATGTTGGTTGTAAGGTAGAGGATGAACTATGATGTAGACAAGAATAGAGTCAGGAGTAGCAGTTATGAGGCAGTTGCAGAAGTCTAGCTGTGAAATGACCATGGCCTGATGAAGATGATTGTGGTAAGAGTAGTGAAAGTATTTGAGATATTTTTTTTGGAACATGCTCTACCCTAGGAATTCCAACTTAGCATATAAAAACCTTGTTTATTATATTTGTTCAGATTCCAACAGGTGGTGAATAATGTTTCCTCCCTACACAGAGTGCATTGTAGTTCAAATGAAATGACAGGCCGAGTACTTGATGTATTAAAAACATTTATTGTTCAAGACTCAGTAAGAACAACTAACAAACAAACCATTTGCCATTGAGTTGATTCTGACTGATAGTGACCCCATGTCTTGCAGAGGAGAAATGTGCTGTACAGATTTTCAAGGAAGCAAGATTTTCAGACCATTCTTTTCAGGCACTTCAGGGTGTGCTCAAACCACCAACCTTTCAGTCAGTAGTCAGATCATAATTTGAGACTTTATAACCACTCTGAAAACTTGCATTTATGTATGTCATTGTGTATCTGGAGAGGAACTTAGCAACCAGATGGAAGACTATGGGGAGTTTAGCTGAGAGGAGGTGCCCACTAGGCTGGAGGAAAAGACTCCTCTGTATGGAACAGGTGAGCTGACTTCCAATATTTGAAAGGTCTTCATGTGAAGAAAAAGGAAGACTTCATGTGTTTGGCATCTGAGCACAAAACCTAGACTAACCGGTGGCAGTCAATAGGAGACAGATTTTGATTCAAACCAATAATTGTTTTTTCATCAAGCAGAATTGTGTGCCCATGGGAAAGATCTGCCTTCATCAACAATGAGTTACCATGTGTGTTAGTTAAGGTCATGTGTCAATTTGCCTGGGCTGTGGTTTTGAGGGCTGGGAAGCTGGATGTAATTATTCTCCATGATGAAATTGTAATCACCTCCATGGTGAAATCTGCTAAGAGCAGCTAAGTAGCTGCCCTCAGGGTGTGACCTGCTACCAGTATATAAGGAGAAGCTTTGAGAATGGTCTCGAGCTCTTTGGCACATCTGGATCCTGCATTTGGCTGAGTCTTCATCTCAGTGGCCTGCCATGTTGCCTGCTGATCTTGGGCTGTGCCATTTTACTTGTTGATTTTGAGTTTGTCAGCCTCAGGAGCCAGCAGCTGTGTGAGTCAGTAAAAGCCTCCAGCTTTGGCAGGCCTGGAACAGGAGGCAGAACTGAAGCCCAATGCAGAGGAGGCTTCATTCAGCTCCTAGAGTCTGAGCTTTGAAATTAGAGTTCCGAACTCATAAACTGTAAGAAAATAAGTCCTTGTTTGCTAAAGCCATCCACTTGGGGTATAACCAAGACACCACATCTGAGGATTTCAAGGAGAAGATGGAGGGTGCTCAGTCAAGGATGCTGTGAGTGCAGGTGTCAGCCTTGCCAGAAACAATGGTCTGCAATGGTCTCTAGTCTTCAAAGCATGTTGTTGTTAGGTGCCATCAAGTCACTTCTGACTCATAGTGACTCTATGTACAAGAGAATGAAATGCTGCCAGGTTCTGTGCCTTCCTCAGAATTATTGCCATGAATGAGGTCATCATCCTCACTGCCACTGTGCCAACCATCTCACTGAGGGTCTTTTCTTTTTCATTGGCCCTCTACTTTTCCCAATATGATATTTTTCTCCAGGGCCTGGTCCTTTCTGATAGTAAAATTGATTGGTCAACACTTCTATACACATATTGTGTTAGTAATAATAACTGGCATTTACTGAAGCCTCACAATAAGCTGGTCTCTGGCATTATTGCTATTTTTATGGCAAAAACTTCATGAGGTTACAACATGGTGGAAACTTGATCACATATGCTAAGTGAAAGAGGATATTCACACAATGCCACACATTTTCTGATTCTATTTTTATAAAATGTTCTGAATAGCAAATCCATAGAGACTGAAATCAATTAGTGTCCCTCATGCATCATGGTGGGAATGCAAAATGGTGCAACCACCATGGAAAACAGTGCAGCAGTTTCTCAAAAAGTTAAACATAGAATTAGGATATGACCCAACATTCCCAATCCTAGGTATTGAAAGTGGGAATGTGAACAGGAACGTGTGCACCCATGTCCATTGCAGCAGGGTTCACAATAGCCACAATGTGGAAACAACCTAACTGTCCATTAACAGATGAATGGATACACAAAGCATGGTACATACACACACAATGGACTATTACTCAGCTATAAAGAAAAATGAAGTCCTGATACAGCCACAACATGGATAAGTGTGGAATGCATTAAACCAAAAAATCAAACCCACTACCATCAAGCCAATTGCTACTCTTAGCCACTCCCATTGGGTTTCCAAGGCAGTAAGTCATTACAGAAGTAGAATCCCTCATCTTTCTCCTGTGGAGCAGCTGTTAGGTTTCAAGAACTGACCTTCTGGTTATCAGCCAATGCCTTACCCACTATGCCAATATAACTTCAGTAATAATGGAAAACATTATTCTTAGTGAAATAGGTCAGTCACAAAAGGACAATTGCATGACCCCACTTACATGAAATAAGTAAATGTATACCAAAAGAGGCAAATGTAGAGACCAAAGTTCATGAGTGGTTACTAGTGATGAGAGGAGAGGGGAAGGGAAGTCTTTGCTTAGTGGGGGCCATTGTTGTTGTTGTTCTGAGCCATCGAGTCATTTCTGACTCACAGCGACCCTATGGACAGCGGAACAAAACACTGCCAGCCCCATGCAGCTCCATAATCCTTGCTATACTTGAGCCCATTCACTGCAGCCACTGTGTCAATCCATCTCCTTGAGAGCCTTCCGCTCTTTCATTGATCCTCCACCTTACCAAGCATGATATCTTTCTCTAGGGAATGGTCCTTTCTGACAACATGACCAAAGTAGGTGAGACAGACACTGGCCATTCTTGCTTCCAAGGGGCTGCACTTCCTCCAGGACAGATTTGTTAATTCTTTCAGCGGTTCATGGTACTTTCAGCATTCTTCACCAGCACCACAACTCAAAAGCATAAAATCTTCTTCAGTCTTCCTTATTCATTGTCCAGCTCTCACATATGAGGTGATTGAAAATACCATGGCTTGTGTCAGACATCCATTAGTCCTCAAGGAGACGTCTTTGCTCTTCAGCAGTTGAAAGAGGTCATTTGCAGCTGATTTGCCCAGTGCTATACATCCTCTGATGTCTTGACTGTTGGTTCTGTTGGCATCTATTGTAGAACCAAGCAATATGAAGTCTTTGACAACTGCACTCTTTTCTCCATTTATACTGATGCTACTTATAGCTCCAGTTTTGAGAATTTTTGTTTTGTTTACATTGAGATATAATCCATACTGCAGACTGTATTCTTCAATCTTCATCAGTAATTACTTCAAGCCATCCTGACTTTCAGAAAGCAAGGTTGTATCATCAGCATATTGCAGGTTGTTAATGATTCTTCCTCCAATCCTGATGCCAAATTCTTCTTCATATAGTCCAGCTTCTTGGATTATTCACTCAACATAATTTGAATTCACTCAACATAGATTGAATAAGTCTGGGGAAAGGATACAGCCCTGATGCACTCCCTTCTTGATTTTAAACCATGAAGTGCTTCCTTGTTCTGTTGAAAAACTGCCTCTTGGTCTATGTACAGGTTCCTCATAGGTACAATTAAGTTTTCTGGAATTTCCATTCTTCTCAATGTTACCCATAATTTGTTATGACCCACACAATCAAATGCTTTTCCATAGTCAATAAAACACAAATAAACATCTTTCTGGTTTTCTTTGCTTTGAGCCAAGATTCATCTGACAACAGCAATGATATCCCTTGTTTCACATCCTCTTGTGAATCCAGCTTGCATTTCTGGAAGTTCTCTGTCAATATACTGCTGCAACCATTTTTAAATTATCTTCAGCAACATTTTACTTGCATGTAATATTAATGATATTATTTGATAATTTCCATATTCTGTAGGATCACTTTTCTTGGAATGGGTACAAATATGGATCTCTTCCAGTCAGTTGGCCAGGTAGCTGTCTTCCAGATGTCTTGTGCCTGCAGTGGGGCATCCGTTTGTTGAAACATCTCAATGGGTATTCCGTCAATCCTTGGAGTCTTTTCATTCACCAATTCCTTCAGTGCAGCTTCGACTTCCTCCTTCAATAACATTGGTTCTTAAACACATGCCACCTCCTGAAAGGGATGAACATCAACGAGTTCTTTTTGGTGCAGTGACTCTGTGTATTCCTTCCATCTTCTTTTGATGTTTCCTGCATCATTCAATATTTTGGGCATAGAATATTTCCATATTGCAACTTGAGGCTTAAATATTTTCCTCAGTTCTTTCAGCTTGAGAAATGCTGAGCGTGTTCTTCCATTTTGGTTTTCTAACTCCAGGTCTTTGCACATTTCATTATAGTAATTGGCTTTGTCCACTCAAGCTGCTCTTTGAAATCTTCTGTTTGGCTCTTTTATCTTTTCATTTCTTCCATTTGCTTTAGCTACTCTCCGTTCAAGGCCAAGTCTCAGAGTCTCTTCTGACATCTATTTTAGTCTTTTCTTCCTTTCTTGTCTTTTTAATGACCTTTCACTTTCTTCATAGATGATGTTTTTGATGTCATCCCACAATTCTTCTGGTTTTCGGTCATTGATGTTCAATGCATCAAATCTATTTTTTAGATGGTCTCTAAATTCAGGAAGGATATATTCCAGGTCATATTTTGGCTCTTCTGGACTTGTTTTAATTGTCTTCAACTTCAAGTTGAACTTGCATATGAGGAGTTGATGGTCTGGCCTTGTTATGGCTGAACACATTAAACTTTTCCATCACCTCTTGTTGTCAGACCAATTCCTGTGTCCTCCATCAGGCAAGGTTCATGTATATAAATGCCTTTTGTGTTGTTGAAAAAAAGGTATTTGCATTGAATAAGTCATTGGTCTTACAATATATTATCATGTGATTGCCAATGTTATTTCTGTCACCCAGGCCAAATTTTCCAAGTACCAGTGATTCTTCTTTGTTTCCAACTTTTATATTCCAGTCACCAGGGATAATTAATACATCTTGATTGCATGTTCAGCCAATTTCAGACTGTAGAAGTTGATAGAAATCTTTAATTTCCTCATCTTTGGCTTTGGTGGTTGGCGCATAAATTTGAATAATAGTCTTACTAACTGGTTTTCCTTGTAGGCGTATGGATATTATCCTATCACTGACAGCATTGTACTTCAGGACAGATCTTGAAACATCCTTTGTGATGATGAATGTTACAGCATTCCTCTTCATATTGTCATTCCCTGCACAGTAGATCATATGGTTGTCTGATACAAAATGGCCAAAACCAGTCCATTTCAGCTCACTAATGCCTATGATATCAATCTTTATGCAGTCCATTTCATTTCTGACAACTTCCAATTTTTCTAGATTCATACTTTGTACATTCCATGTTCTGATTATTAATGGATGTTTGGAACTGTTTCTCCTCAACTTGAGTTGCAGCATGTCAGCACATGGAGGTCCTGAGAGCTTTACTTTATCCATATCATTAAGGTTGGTTATACTTTGAGGAGGATGCTCTTTCCCAGTCCTATTTTGAGTGCCTTCTGACCTAAGGGGCTTGTCTTCCTGCACTGCATAGGACTAAGTTTCAAGGCTATTCATAAAAGCACCTAGTAATGTATCAGACAGTGTTTCTCTGCTGTTCATAAGGTTTTCCTTGGCCAATTCTTTGGGAAGTGTATGACTTCTTCCTTCTTCCTAGTCTTAGTCTGTAAGCTATATTGAAACCTGTGCAACATGTGCAACCTTGCTTGCTTTTGAAACACCAGTGGCACAGCCTCAAGCCCTACAGCAACATGTCAGCTACCACAGTATGACAAACTGACAGACATATTTGTCTCCCTTAGCTGCTTGAAATCTCTTTGCCCTCCTCTTACCTGAATCTTGCTGTCTTGTCATCCCCAGCTTTCCCTCTTTCCTGCTTTTTGGGTAGGGCCTGTCATGGTGGTGGTGGAATAATTTGGAAACCATTAATTTGAATAATGGTGGTAGTTGAACAGCATGATGAATGTGCTCAGTGTCACCAAATTGCACATGTGAAAAGAGTTGAATTGGCAAATGTTTTGACATACATATATGTATGTGTGTGTGAGTGTGTGTGTGTGTATATATATATATATATGTTTTGAGTGTATATATATATATACACACACACATACATATATGTATGTCAAGGAGCTCTGGTAACATAGTCACTCCTCGGAAGGAAGGTTGGGCCATCTACTTGCATAGTGATACCACCTTGGAAACCCAAGGAGGAGTTTCTATCAGTTGGAGCTAACTCGATGACACATAACAACAATACGTAT
>NW_006921811.1:1940304-1950209 GCF_000298275.1 Orycteropus afer afer | reverse complement strand
AACGATGAAAATATTGGGGGAGAAGGGACTGGAGAGTGACTGGTAAGAAGTATGAAGTTTCTTTTTGAAGTAATGAAAATGCTCTGCAAGTAGACAGTGGTAGTTATTGGACAACTTTGTGAAAATATTGAAGCCACTGAACTGCACACTTTAAAATGGTGAATTTTGAGGTATATACATTCCCTCTCAATAAACAAAATATCCTGAGATAAGCTTTATTTTTCTAGTTTTACAGTTGAAAAAACTTGGTCTAGGAAAGATTAAAGAGTTTAGCACCAGTCAGTAGCAAATGAAGGAGCTAGAAATTACAGTTATCTTTATTCTTTTCTACTTAAAAAACAAGTTTTCTATGGAGGGGTTCACTGGCCTTTGATTGCCTGGTAAGAAACACCTGCTTGTGGTCAATGTACATTTCCTTGAGGCTGTTCTACAACACAGCCTGCCCAGGTACTGAAGCTGTGCCCAGGCTTGAAACATTGACATGAAACTTTCTTTTCTTTTATAGTTAGAAAGATAATTTGTGTTCATGTCTCTGTATGTGTATATATGTGTGTGTGTGTGAGTATGTTTGTATGTGCATATTTGTATGTGTGTATGTATGTGTTTGCATATATTTGTATGTGTTTGTTTGTTTGTATGTGTATGTTGTGCTATGTAAAGGGATTCAAGGTTTAACATTTTGACCTTGTATTAATTTTGTGTTTCTACATAAAAAAATTACCACAAACTTAGACGCTTAAAACAACAGACATTTATTGTCTCATGGTTGGCAAGGGTCAGGAGTCTAGGTACAGGATAGCTGTGCTATCTGCTCAAGGTCACCTGGATAAAATCAAGGTTTTGGCCAAAAATACAATCTTGTGTGAGACCCGGGATCCTTTTCCAAACACACTGGTGTTTGGTAGAATTCAGATCTTTGTAGTTTCTGCATTGTGGTGACATTTTCTGGCTGGTTGTTTGTCAGGGTTCTATCAGCTTCTAGACAGCTTATCCCTTCAAAACTAGCAAGGAGATCTTTCCTTTGAGTCTGCTAAGATGGAGTAGTAGGTATAAAAATAATGTTATCATTAGTGTGGTTATCCCATCATCTTTGCCATATAATGTAACCTAATTGTACTGCTTTTCATAAGCTATTCGTGACCTTATACTATTCATAAGGTTCCCAGTGGCCAATTTATTCAGAAGTGGATGGCCCCATCCTTCCTCCTGCTCTGTTTAAGTCTGGAAGCTTTGCTGAAACACACATACACAGACATGAACCCAAATTATCTTTAGGAAATTAGTATCCTTGTCTCATCACAGCCTTTCCTTCTTCTTTGAGAGAGAATCAAAACAAAATTATGAAAAAGAAAGGTGGGAGATTCTGTCTGCCTCCTTCTAACTATGAAAGAAAAGAAACTTTCCTGTCAATGTTTCAAGCCTGGGCATAGCTTCAGTACCTGGGCAGGGTGTGTTGTAGAACAGCCTCAAGGAAATGTATATTAACCTCAAGCAGGTGTTTCTTACTGGGCAATCAAAGGCCGGTAAACCTCTCCATAGAAAACATCATAGATGATCTTGCAGTTATTTGCAATACCAGTGACATAGCTTCCAGCAGCATCACAGCAACATGTAAGCCATCACAGTTCAACAATGAATGCGAGAAACTGAAAAGAGTTGATGCGTTTGAATTGTGGTATTGGTGAAAAATATTAAATGTACTATGGACTGCCAGCAGAGCAGCTCGAGCAGACAAAACCAATTACTATAACGAAATGTGCAAAGACCTGGAGTTAGAGAATAAAAAGGGAAGAACACGCTCAGCATTCCTCAAGCTGAAAGAACTGAGAAAAATAAGCCTTGAGTTGCAATATGGAAAGATTCTATGGGCAAAATATTGAATGATGCAGGAAGCATCAAAAGAAGATGAAAGGAATACACAGAGTTCCTGTACCAAAAAGACTTCATTGATCTTCATCCGTTTCAGGAGGTGGCATATGTTCAAGGACCACTGGTATTGAAGGAAGAAGTCAAAGCTGCACTGAAAGAACTGGTGAAGAACAAGGCTCCAGGAATTGACAGAATACCCATTGAGATGTTTCAACAAATGGATGCCCCACTGGAGGCACTCACTCTGTTATGCCAAAAGATTGGGAAGACAGCTACCTGGTCAACTGACTGGAAAAGGTCCGTATTTGTACCCATTCCAAAGAAAGGTGATACCACAGAACATGGAAATTATCAAACAATATCATTAATATTGCATGTGAGTAAATCTATTGTTGTTGTTGTTGTTGTTAAGTGCCGTCGAGTCATTTCCGACTCATAGTGACCCCATGCACAGCAGAATGAAATACTGCCCGATCCCGTACCAGCCCCACAATCCCTGCTATACTTGAGTCCATCATCGCAGCCACCGTGTCAATCCATCTCATTGAAGGACTCCCCCTCTTTCGTCGACCCTCCACCCTACCAAGCATGACATCCTTCTCCAGGGAATGGTCCCTTCTTACAACATGACCAAAATAGGTGAGACGAAGTCTGGCCATTCTTGCTTCCAAGGAGCATTCTGGCTGCACTTCCTCCAGGAAAGATTTGTTAGTTCTTTTAGCAGTCCATGGTACTTTCAGCATTCTTCACCAGCACCACAACTCAAAAGCATCAACTCTTCTTTGGTCTTCCTTATTCATTGTCCAGCTCTCACATGCATACCAGGCGATTGGAAATAACATGGCTTGTGCCAGGCACACCTTAGTCCTCAAGGAGATATCCTTGCTCCTCAGCACTTGAAACAGTTCCTTCACAGTTGTCTTTCCCAATGCTACACATCATGTAATGTCCTGAATGCTGCTTCCGTTGGCATCGATTGTAGAACCAAGCAACATGAATTTCTTGACAACCTCAATCTTCTCTCCATTTATTGTGATGCTGCTCATTGGTCCAGTTGTGAGGATTTTTGTTTTCTTTCTATTGAGACGTAATCCATACTGCAGACTGTATTCTTCAACCTTCATCAGTAGGTGCCTTAAGTCATCCTCACTTTCAGCAAGCAAAATTGTATCATCTGCATAGCTCAGGTTGTTAATGATTCTACCTCCAATCCTGATACCACGTTTTTCTTCATATAGTCCAGCTTCTCGGATTATTTGCTCAGCATATAGATTGAATAAGTGTGGAGAAAGGATACAACCCTGACACACTCCCTTCTTGATTTTAAACCATGTAGTGTCCCCTTGTTCTGTTCGAACGACAGCCTCCTGGTCAAGGTACAGATTCCTCATGAGTACAATCAAGTGCTCAGGAATCCCATTCTTCTCAATGTTATCCATAATTTGTCATGATCCACACAATCAAATGCCTTTGCATAGTCAATAAAACACAAGGAAACATCTTTCTGGTATTCCCTTCCTTGAGCCAAGATCCATCTGACAACAGCTATGATATCCCTTGTTCCACGTCCTCTTCTGAATCTGGCTTGAACCAATTCAACTTACTTACTTACTTACTTGCTGTAGATAATTCAAAAATGGTTGCAACAGTATATTGATAGAGAACTTCCAGAAATACAAGCTGGTTTCAGAAAAGGATGTGGAACAAGGGATATTATTGCTGGTGTCAGATGGATCTTGGCTCAAAGCAAAGAATACCAAAAAATGTTTACTTGAGTTTTATTGACTATCTATAAGAATTTTATTGTGTTGATCATAAAAAATTGTGGATACATTGAGAAGAATGGGAATTCCAGAACACTTGATTGTACTCATGAGGAACCTGGACATAGACCAGCAGGCTGTTGTTCAAATGGAACAAGGGAACACTGCATGGCTTAGAGTCAAGAAGGGAATGCGTCAAGGTAGTGTCATTTTGCCATACTTATTCAATCTATATGCTGAGCAAATAATCTGAGAAGCTGGACTATATGAGGAAATACATGGTATCAAGATTAGAGGAAGAATCATTAACAAGCTGTGATACACTGATGACACAACTTTGCTTGCTAAAAGTGAGGATGACTTGAAATACTTACTGATGAAGATTGAAAAATACAGTCTGCAGTATAGATTACATCACAATATAAAGAAAACAAAAGTCCTCACAACTGGACCTATAAGCAGTATTATAATAAATGGAGAAAAGATTGAAAATTGTCAAAGACTTCACATTATTTGGTTCTACAATTGACGCCAATGGAGGCAGCAGTCAGGACATCAGACTACATCTAGCATGGGAAAACTGGCTGAGAAGGACCTCTTTCAAGTGCTGAAGAGCAAAGATATCTCCTTGAGGACTAAGTTTCACCTGACAGAAGCCATGGTATTTTCAATTGGCCCATATGCATGTGAGAGATGGACAATGAATAAGGAGTACTGAAGAAGAGTTGATGCTTTTGAGCTGTGGTGTTGGTGAAGAATGCTGTAAGTACTGTGGACTGCTAAAAGAACTAACAGGTCTGTCCTGGAGGAAGTGCAACCGGAATGCTCCTTGGAGGCGATAATGGGCAGACTTCATCTCACCTACTTTGGTCATGTTGTCGAAAGGGACCATTCCCTGAAGAAGGATGTCATGCTTGGTAAGGTGGAGGGTTGAAGAAAGAGGAGAAGGCCCTCAATGAGATGGATGGACATGGTGGCAATGGTGATGGGCTCAAGTCTAGCAAGCATCATGGAGCTGGCTCAGGACCAGGTGGTGTTTCATTCTGCTGTGCATGGGGTTGCTTTGAGTTGGAGACGACTCGACGGGACCTAACAACAACAACAACATGGACTGTCAGAAGAGCAAAAATAATTGTCTTGGAGGAAGAACAACAGGAATGTTCCTTAGAAGCAAGAATGGCCAGACTTCATCTCACCTACTTTGGTTACATTGTCAGAAGGGACCAGTCCTGGGAGAAAGAAGTCATACTTGGTAAAGTTGAGGGTTAGTGAGAAAGGAGAAGACTCTCGATGAGATGGATTCCCACAGCGGCTGCAGTGATGGGCTCAAGCATAGCGAGGATTGTGGGGCTGGCACAGGACTGGGTACTGCTTCATTCTGTTGAACACAGGGTCGCTATGAGTTGGAGCTGACTCGATGGCACCTAACAAGTACAACCATCACATTGTAGTGGCTTGCGTATTCCTTTGATGCTGGAAGATACACTGTTGATATTTTAAATACCATCATAGTCACCTGTGGTGCACGCCTTCCAGTGGAGCTTCCAGATCAAGACATACTAGGAAGAAAGACCTGGCAGTCTACTTCCGGAAATGAGCCAATGAATGCCTTACAGGTTAAAACAGAATACTGCACAAGGTCATGTTGGAGGTGGGGTCTCCCAGGTTAAAGGACACAGTGGCCACAGCAATGGACTCCAATACACCTGTGATCATGCCATTTCTTTCTATTATGCATGGGCCTGCCATGAGTCAGAGCTGACTTCACAGTTAAGACCATTAAGTTCAGACAATTAAGAGCAGCAATCATCAAAGGAGCGACTGTTAAATTCACAGTGTTCTAGTCACATGAAAGGGGCAAGAATTATGCAGATCATGTACACTGGAATCTCGGGGACTTTCTTACAATTCTCTCTACCACAGGCATTTAAATTGTATCGATCTTAAATTAGGTCTACTTGATATGCTTTCATCACTTTTACAGAGTTCACTAATTGGAACTTTGCACAGAAAGACTTAAGTGAAATGTACATAAAGGGCAAGAGAAAGTAGCAGACATGACCTCTAAAATGTTGAGCATGCATGACCCTGTTAATTCTAAAAGTACTTTCACATGTTTATGTCTGACATCCTCACCTGTAGTTGCTCAGGGTTTAGTGAAGTGTCTCTTGAAACATGGTGTTAACTGCTGAGTCCATTCTGACTTACGGCAATAAATGGATGTACAATAGACCAAAACATTGCCTGGTCCTGCCACGTCCTCACAATTGCGAGCAGGTTCGAGTCCAGTGTTTTAGCTGCTGTGTGTCTCTGTTTCACTGAGAGTCTCCCCTGTTTTCACTGGTCCCCTGCTTCACCAAACATGATGCCATTCTCCAGCGAATGATCCTTCCTGATGATTTGTCTAAAACAACTGAGTCAGACAATGTTCTCATTTGATCCATAAGTTTTCATTGGCTACTTCTCAAAAGTAAATCGACGGGCCTTTCTTCCCAGTGTGTCTTAGTTTGAAAGCTTGGCTGAAACTTGTCCACCATGGGTGACCTTGCTGGTGTTTGAAACACCAGTGGTTTCCAGCATCACAGAAACATTCTAGCCACCAGAGTGTGACAAACCGACAGACAGGTGGTATTCTGAAGGTGTTGTTGTTGTTAGGAGCCATCAAGTCAGCTCTGACTCAGAGACCCTACATACAGCAGAATGAAACATTGTCCTACTGAAGGTGTATCATCTCCTGGCTTTTGAGCATCCCACTCAAGTGCGAAGCATTGAAGAAATGGCATTATCATCCTCACACTACTAACAAGAAAGTTATGGTACAGATATCAATGGTTCAAGTGAAATGACTCACAAGGGGCCATGTAGGCATTAGACTCCAGGTCTACATGGCTGGCTCTTCTGAGCCCTTTCAAATGCTCCAAACCTTGTAACAGGGAGAAGTTTACCTTTGAGATTCTAGAAGAAAAACAAACAAACAGACAAACAAAAACATTAAGTTGGGAGGCTGCCTATAAATACAGTGAAGAGAATCTCACGAGGCTTTATTAAATCTGTAGCTCTTTCTGGAACTTGAAATTAACCTTACTTTCCATGCTGCACGAATGCTATTCAAAGACTTTTTGTTTTACCTCATCCCCTTGTTTTATGATGAATTTGTGCGTGAAAAGACTCATTAGGGACATCATTATTCTACATTTATCAGTAATGAACTGTCTGTGGCACCTATTAGTGGCAAAAATGGTCCAAGTCCCTTTTTGTATCTGTCTACATTCTTCTTCATTATTTACTGCTCAACTCTCATCCATTTCAAATGGATTTGGATGGATGCAATTTTCCCTCCAATTGTTCTTTGATTTGAGAGACAAATATTAATAGAATTCATAATCCTTCAAGAGTTCACTCTGGATGTTCCAAAGTTAAAATGACTTTTTAATTTTGGGAAGTGGTAGGAAGGCTCACCTGGAAAGCCTACCATTTAGTTGCCACCTTGGGTTCATTATTGCATGTAATTTTCACAAGAACTCAGACGTAGGTGGGCATTGCAGTCCCATTTTACCAAAGAAGAACATGAGGAACAGGGAGGTAGAATGCCTTGGTTTGGCCTCCCGACTAATATGAACCCCTTTGTGTTGTTAGCTGCCATCAAGTTGGCAGAAATTGATGACAATCCCATGAACAACAGAACAAAACCCTGCCCAGGCCTATGCCATCTTCAGGGAGCTCTGGTTGGACAGTGGTTAGAGCATTTGGCTTCAGACCAACAGATGGGTGATTCATACCCACCAGCTGTTCCATGGGACAAAGATGAGGCAGTCTACTGTCTTAAAGATGTACAGCCTTGGAAATCCCATGGACCAGTTCTACTCTGTCCTATAGGGTCCCTATGAATTTAAAGCGACTCCATGCTGGTGGAGTTATGCCATCTTCACACACTTTTTTATCCTTGAGCCCATTCCGACTTATGGTGTTCCTGTATGTGTGGAGTAGAACCACTCCATAGGGTTCGCAAGCCTGTGACCTTCAAAAGGAGATTGCCAAGGCTTTGAGGGTATGTTTGACCTCCAACTTTTCAGATAGAGTGCTTTAGCAGGACTCCAACACTTAATTGGGCAATACTCTGTTGAAACCACTGGAAAATTTTCTAAAGTAGATCACCAGATCTTTCTTCCTAATCTCTTAGTCTGAAAACCCTTCTGAAAACTGTCCAGTGTGGTTTTTCAAACACTGCTGGTACTGGATATACTAGTGACATAGTGACACGGTGGCTGCGACAATGAGCTCAAGTATAGCAAGGATCATGGAGCTGGCGCGGGATCGGGCAGTGTTTCGTTCTGCTGTGCATGGGGTCGCTATGAGTCAGAAAACGACATGACAGCACCTAACAACAACAAGTGGCATAGCTTTTACATTATAGCCACATGCAAGCCACCCCACAATACAACCAATTGCCAGATGGGTAGTGGACGTCCTTTATCCATGGGAAAAACTGAAGCTCAGACCATTCAGAAATCCAGAGCCAAAGGTCAAATTGCAGAATGAGTTTTCGCTGAGCTCTGCAATCATACTGATTTCATTGTATCCAGGCACAGGATCCACCTTGGAACTTATTAAAATGTGTGCATGTCCCTGCTGACTGCAAACACCAAAACACCTTTTGCTTAGCCTAGTTCATTTCTGCTAGTGTTTTATGATGCAAATGACTTCTTCTGGGACAGTCTGCCACCTTTTATGCAAGAAAAGAGATTCTTTCTAAAAAATTGTTCTCACCTCTTTGGTTCCTTTGCAGGACTTTTCTCTTATCTCTCTCCCCAGTAATCACCAACCCTTTTGAGGACATGGGCTATTGATCTTATCAGAGTCCCACCCTGAAGCCAGGAGTAATTTGATTTTTGCATCCAAATTTGCAGCATCTCTGAATGCAACCAACTGAGAGGCTTAGTGCTAATTTTCACTTTCTGTAATTTCCTCAAAGCCAGGAAAGATAATCAGTGATTAACAAATGAGGCTTCACTAGGATTTTAACATGTTCAACAATTCTTTCTGGTATCCGCCCCATCTGAACTTCAGAGTTTGAGAATTTTTCTCAGCATCTGCTGACACTGATGATGCTATCGGAGGCCCTGCATCCTGCTGTGTCTGGAATTTCAGGTTTAGCCTCTTGAAATGTCTTGTTACAGGAGTCAGCATACTCTCTTGTTCTGATTGTGAGATACTGAAATCAAGCTCAAACTGGTTTAAACAAAGAGGGCTGTTTTGTTTGTTTTAGTAATACCTTGGCTACAACAGTTTAAAAAATATGTTTTAAATATTCCATGACATCTAACTGAGTCTCTGTAGAATGATAAATACTTTAGATAGTATTTTACTTTTGTATTTATATTTATTTCCACAAATCGTTGTTCAATGTTCTCAGTGAAAGCCCTCAAAAACCTTAAAAATAAACAAACCAACCAACTCACTGTCATCAAATCACCTCTGACTCATAGCAACCCTACAGTGCAGAGAAGAACTGTTCCATAGGGCTTCCAAGACTATAAATCTTCGTGGAAGCAGACTGCCTCATCTAGCTCTTGTTGAGTGGCTGGTGGATTCAAACCACTGACCTGTAGGTGAGCAGCTGAACACATTAACCACTGTGCCACAAGCTTCCAACATGGCACATAGAAAGGTGTGCTATGGCAGATGGTAGGAAAGAATTTTTCAAACTAAGGGATATTAATTAATCTAACAAGATAATAAGTTAAGGTCTCTAAAGGCTAGAGGATTAGGTGTTAACCAGCCTTCTCTGATTGCCTAGTCTAAGCTTAAAACAATTTTTATTGACTCTGTTCCAACTCCTGATGACCCCATACATTTCAGAACAGAACTAGGCTCCACAGGGCTTTCAATGGCTGACTTTTCAGAAGAAGGTCACCAGGCCTCCTTCTGAGTATCCAGGTGGATCTGAACTGTCAAATTTCTGGTTAGCAGCCAATAGGTATAACTTTTTGTACCACTCAGGGATTCCCAGGTTAGATTAAGTTAGGTCCCCATTTTATATTTAGTGGTTTTCTGCTTCATTTCTTTTTCTTAACATGGATAGAAATTGAATTACTTGCTAATACCTATCTTTTTGTGAAAGTATATATTGTTGTTGTTGTTAAGTGCCGTCGAGTCATTTCCGACTCATAGCGACCCCATGCACAGCAGAACGAAACACTGCCCGATCTCGCGCCAGCCCCACAATCCCTGCTATACTTGAGCCCATCATCGCAGCCACCGTGTCAATCCATC
>NW_006921811.1:1929487-1939246 GCF_000298275.1 Orycteropus afer afer | reverse complement strand
AAAGTTAGAAACACTTATGTGGTGAGCACACATCAATGATGTGCTTAACGTGAGAGTGAGGGAAGCAGCAGAATTATAGACCTGGCTCTAAGTAGGACAACAGAGACTGGAGTATGAAGTCAATGAATGAAGGGTTGCTGAAATATGATTGCTAAGTTAAATAAGACACACTGGTCTTACAGGGTAAAAAGCCCATAATCTTTGAGTTTATCGTTCTCTGCTAGACAGAAATCATTGGCAAGTTGTCAACATTCAAAAGTTAACATCTACGTGTCAGAACCTGGCCCTTAATCAGACTCCTGGGAGCTATGAACTGTTAATGGGCTCAGTAAGGACAGGCAATTTATTTCAGGAAAATCGGCCATTGAGAATCCTATGGAGCAATTCTACCAGATACACATGGGGTCACCTTGGGTTAGAATTGACTTTATGGCAACTGGCTACTGGTTGGTCGCTTGTCATCCCCAGTTGCCATTGAGTGAGTCCTAACTCGTAGACACCTATGCACAAGAGGACAAAACGCCACCCAGTCTGGTGCCATCCACACAAATGTTGCCATGTTTGAGCCCATTATTACAGCCACTGTGTCAATCCATCTCATGGAGGGGCTTCTTTTTTGCTGACCCTGACTTTAGCCAACATAATGTCCATTTCCAGGAACTGGTCTTTCCTGACAAAGTGTTCAAACTACATGAGGTAATGTCTCATCACACTCACTTCTAAGAAGAATTCTGGCTGTACTGCTTCCGAGACAGATGTGTTCCTTCTTCTTGCAGTTTGTGGTATAATCAGGAGCAAACATAGTAAGTCAACTTATATTAGTATCTGATGACTGTGAAGTGAGCTTGCTAGACAAGGTTATAGGATGGCTCAGATGTAGACTTGTTCAGTCTTAGTAGTATCTTAGTATTTTTGTCTTACTTCCAAGTTTTAGATAATTTCATTGTGTTTTTGTTAATGGGTGCCTTCAAATTGATTTCAACTCACAATGATCCTTGTGACAAAGTAGAGCTGCCTCATAGTGTTTTCTAGGCTGCAATATTTATGGGAAGAGATATCCATGTCTTTCTCCTGCAGAGCTGTTGGGTGGGTTTGACCTGCCAGTCCTTTGAGGAACAGCAGCTGATGACTTGAAATAAGGGAACTTATAATCTATGTATTCTATTGTTTTATATAGTCTCATTGTGTTGATAAATTAATCCACGATGATATATGTGCACTATTGTTGTTGTTGTTAGGTGCCGTTGAGTTCGTTTTCACTCCTAACAACTCTATGTACATCAGAACGAAACACTGGTCATCTAGTCTGGGGCCATCCCCATAACCTTTGCTATGCTTGAGCCCATTGTAGCAGCCACTGTGTCAACCCATCTCATGAGGGTTTCAATCTTTTTTTGATGAACCTCTACTTTAGCAAGCTTGATATTCTTCTCCAGGAATTGATCCCTCCTGAAAACATGTCCAGAGTATGTGAGACACGCTCTTACCATCCTTGCTAGAGTTTTTGACTGCTGTTTCCATAGGTGTTTTTTGTGAACCCAAGTAAAATAAAATGCTTGATAACTTCAATCTTTATCTAATTTATCATGATATTGATTATTAATCCAATTGTGAGGATTATATTTTCTTTATGTTGAAATATTATGTATACTGAAGGCTGTTGTCTTTGATCTTCATCAGTAGGTGCTTCAAGTTCTTTTTGCTTTCATCAAACAAGGTTATGGCATCTGCATGTCACAGGTTGTTAATGAGACTTCCTCCAATCCTGATGCCATGTTCTTCTTAATGTAGTTCAGATTCTTGGACTATTTGTTCAGTATACAAATTGAGTGAGTATGGAGAAAGGATACAACCATGATATACACCTTTTTTATTTTAAACCATGCAGTATCCCTTTGTTCTGCTTAAACAGACACCTCTTGGCCTAGTACAGGTTCCTCACGAGCACTATTAAGGAATTCCCATTTTTTGTAATGTTATCTACAAATGTTTATGATCTACAGAGTTGAATGTCTTTGCATAGTACATAAAGCACAGATAAATATCTTTCTGATATTCTCTGCTTTAAGCAAAATCCATCTGATATCAGCAATAATATCCCTTGTTTTGGGAGCCCTGGTAGTGTAGTGCCTAAGGCATTTGACTGTTCAACCAGAAGGTTGGCAGTTCATACCTACCAGCCACTCCTTGGAAGGAAGGTTGGGCAATCTCCTCTGTGGTGATACTGCCTCGGAAACCCACGGAGGGGTCGTTATGAGTCAGGTCCGACTCGACAGCACATAACAACAACAGCAATCCCTTGTTTCCTGTCCTTTTCTGAATCTGGCTTGAATTCTGGCAGCTCCCTGTCAATGTACTGCTGCAAATGTTTTTGAATTATCTTCAGCAAAATTTTACTTGTGTGTGATATTAATGATATTGTTTTATCATTTGTGCATTCTATTAGATGATCTTCTTTTGGAATGGGTGTAAATATGGATCTATTCCATATTCGATATATATTGTTGTTGTTGTTAGGTGCCATCAAGTTGGTACTGACTCACAGTGACCCCATGTGCAACAGAAGGAAACACTGCCAAGTCCTGTGCCATCCTCACAATCCTTGATATACTGAAGTTCATCATTGCAGCCACTGCGTCAATCCATCTCATTGAGGGTCTTCATCTTTTTTGCTGACTCTCTACTTTACCACGCATAACATTCTTTTCCAGGGAGTGGTCCCTTCTGACAACATGACCAAAGTAGGTGAAATGAATTCTGGCCATCCTCACTTCCAAAGAGCATTCCAGCTGCACTTCTCCCAGGACAGATTTGTTGGGTCTTCTGGAAGTCCATGGAATTTTCAGTATTTTTTGCCAACACCACAATTGAAAGTCATCTACTCTTCTTCAGTTTTCCTTACTCATTGTCTAGCTTTCATATGCATTTTGAATTTCTTCATCTTTGGCTTTTGTAGTTGGCATGCAAATTTGAATAATAGTAGTATTAACTGGCCTTCCTTGTGTGCATATGGATATTATCCTATCACTGACAGCACTACACTTCAGGATAGATCTTGAAATGTTCTTTTTTATGATGAGTGTCATGCCATTCCCCTTCAATTTGTCATTCCTGGCATAGTTGACCATATGATTGCCTGATTCAAAAGGGCCAATACCAGTCTATTTCAGCTAACTAATGCCTATGATATTGATCTTTATATGTTCCATTTAGTTTTTGACAACTCTAATTTTCCGAGATTCATGTTTTATACATTCCACATTCTGATTATTAATGGATGTTTGTGGCTATTTCTTCTCATTTTGAATCATGCTCCATCAGCAAATGAAGGTCCCCAAAGCATTATTCCATCCATGTCATTAAAGCTGACTCCACTTTGAGGAGACAGCTCTTTGCCAGTTGTCTTTTGAGTGCCTTCTGACCTGAGGGGCTCATCTTCAGGCAGTATTTTAGAAAATGTTTCACTGCTATTCATAAAGTTTTCCAGTAATATATCAGGCAGTGTTTCATTGCTACTCATAAGGTTTTTCTTGGCCAATCATTTCAGAAGAGGATGGCCCCATCCTTCTCAGCCTGTCATAGTCTGGAAGCTCCACTGAAACCTGTCCACCATGAGTAACCCTTCTGGTGTTTGAAATACCAGTGGCATAGCCTTTAACCTCACCACAACATGCAAGCCACAACAGTATGCCAAACTGACAGATGAGTGGTGGATTCAATATATATAGATGTAATTTATTCATTATAACTGGATAAAAACCCACTCTTTATTTTACATAGCTGTGTCCTTTTGTTTATTTTTTCCTTCATCATATGTCTTTTTTCACATAACCTATTTTTAAAAAATGTTATACAGCGTGGTTATGAAATCCTTCTCAACTCTTGTTCACAGTGGAGACTGAGAAATCAGGCTGTCTGGGTGTCCATTTTGGCTTTTTCACTTAGCCTAAGAAAATCACTGAAGTTTTTCCTTTGACTCTTTTATCTTCCATAAAATAATTATAATACTTACCTTCTGCAAAAAACTTCTTTAGTGTTTTAAATAGCAAAAATACTACTTGGATGACAAAGGTGCACCTGGCCTAAGATGTTGTCTACTCAATTGCTTTATATGCATGTGTAAGTTGAATAATGAAAAAGGAAGACAGAAGAATTGATGCATTAAAACTGTTGTGTTGGGAAAGAATATTGAATATATCGTGGTGTAGTAGCTAAGGTTATACATCAACTTGTTTGGGCCTGGTTTTTGGTGGCTGTGTACCTGGATGTAGTGGTTCTCCAAGATGAGACTTGTAATCAACTCCGTGGAATCTACTGTGAGCTGCTGAGAAGCTGCCTTAGGGATGTGGTTTGCTTCCAGGATACATGGAGAAGTGTAAAGAAAGGTCTCTGAGCTTTCAGGCTCATCTGGGTCCCGCATTTGGCCAAGTCATCATCTCAGTGGCCTGCCATGTTGTCTGCTGATCTTGAGACTGTTTCCGGACTTGAACTAGTGGTCTGCATGTTGCTTGATAATCTTGGGACTGTGCCATTTTATTTGGTCACCTTGGATTTGTCAGCCTCAGCAGCCAGCGGCTGAGTGAGAGAAGAGACATCTCCAGCTCCAGTGGGCCAGGAGCAAGAGTAAGAGCTGAAGCCCAAGGTCAAGGAGTCTTCACCTAGCCCTTAGAGCTGGCATTCTGAACTTGGACTTCTAGCTTCCTAAAGTGTAAAAGAATAAATCATTGTTTTTAAAGCCTATATTTGTGGTATTTTTCTGTTAGAGCAACCACAGAGAATGAAGACAGATTTTGGTAACAAGAGTGGGGTGCTACTGTAACAGACACCTGAAATGTGGAAAGAGGAGTAGAGTGCATCCTTGCACCTGAGATCCCTGCACTGACAGGAGGGAAGAGAGACCAGCAGGCAGATGGCAATAGCAGAGCTGACAGACCGGCATAAGGCACAGCAACAGACTTACCAGCCCACAGAGGAGAAAGCTGGGTGCCTATGGGCAAGAAGCTTCCAGACAGAGTGGATTGCCTTTGGGCATTAATTGGCAGAAGCTGAGAGACCAAGTAAATGGGAAGCAGAGCTGCCACAGCCTCAAAGTGTAGGGCTACAGCTTGTGGGGCAGTGGAACCATTACAGCTTCTTGGGTTTCAAGAGTCAGATCTCCACCAACTTGGTTCTGGGATGTGGGGCTGCCGTTCATGAGGGTCAGTGCATGGAGCCATAACCAAAGCCTGAAATTGAGGAGCCAAGACTGCCATGCTCAAGGGGATGATGTCACCACTCAGATGGTCTGGAAGACTCAGGTCAACCAAAGAATATCTTTATGGTGTCAAGATGACAAAAGGTAGAATTGTGGTAGTTAAAGTTATTCATCAGCTTGGCTGGGGCTGGATTTGAGTGACTGGACAGCTGGGTGTAGTGATTCACTGTAATGACACTGGTAATCAATTCCATGGTGGAATCTACTGTGAGCAGATGAGTAGCTACCTTAGGGATGTGGTCTGCTTCTAGTATATAAGAATATATTTTGAGAAAGATCTTGAGCTTTTTGTCATGCTTGGGCCCTGCATGCAGCCAAGTCTTCATTCAGCAGCTGCCATGTTGTCTGCTGGTCATGGGATTGTTTCTGGACTTGAACTAGTGGCCTGCTGTGTTGCTTGATAATCTTGGGACTGTGTCATGTTACTTGTCAATCTTGGGTTTGTCCCCCTCAGCAGCCAGTAGCTGCCTGAGTTAAGCAAAGCCTCCAGCTTCAGTGGGCTAGGAGCAGGAAGCTGAACTAAACCCAAGGTTGAGGGACCTTTACCAAACCCGAAGGGCTGGCACTTTGAACTCAGAACTTTAGCATCCTAAACTGTAAGAGAATAGCTCCCTGTTTGTTATGACCTTCTATTTGTGGTATTTTCTGCTAGAGCAGCACTAGAGAACCAAAACACATGGACTTCCAGAAGAACGAAGAAATTAAGTCTAAGAGAAATAAAACTAGACTGTTCCTTAGAAGTAAGGATGACAAGACTTTGGCTCATTCAATTTGGACATGCCAGGGAAGACCAAGGACATCATGTTTGGTAAAGGAGAGTGCAATAAGAATAGGGAAATCATCAATGAGATGAATTTACACAATACCTGTAGCAATGGGCTCATACACAATAATGCTCATGATGATGCCAATGGACCAGGCAAATTTTGTTCTGTTATATGTAAGATTGCCATAAATCAGATTCAGTTCTATGGCAGTCAACAACAACACTCTTGTAGGAATACACAATACTGTGAGTATAAAGTGATAACACCTGAGCTTGGTTTATAGCAATCATTTCATTAAGTGTTAGTGTTTACTACTCTTATGATTTTCAGTTCAAATACATAAAGTCCATAAATATCAAGCAATAGCAATTCTGTTCCAACATAAGTAAAGAAACCATGTATATTAGCTTAGATCCAAGTCAGCCATGACATCATGTTATCATGTTGTTGTTGTTGTGTGCCGTAGAGTTGGACCTGGCTCATAGCAACCCCTCCTTGGGTTTCCAAGGCAGTATCACTATGGGAGTAGATTATGCAAACTTCCTTCCAAGGATAATATTTATCTTCTGTTATACATTGTGGTGATGAAATCCTTCTCAACTCTTATTCACAGCTGAGACTTAGAAGTGGCTGCTGGGTTTGAACCTCCAGCCTTCTGGTTAGCAGTCAAGTGCCTTAAGCACTATATTACCACAGCTCCTCCATGACATCATAGGGAAAAGAAATTCAGAAAGGTGGAAGAAGAATAATATATTTGAATTTTGGGCACAGATTAGTAAGGCCAAGTCTGTTGTGAGATATATCCACATTCAATGTATCCAAATTTCTTTTTCCTGATTTCACACTCTCCAGTCTACATCTTAATCCCATTTGACTTCACCTGTAAATCAGCCCAAGACTGATAATGGTTGGCCGTATGGACTTTTTGCATCTTGATCCTTGTGAATATTGCTTCTCTTTATGATCCGTTTTCTGGCCTCTCGAGCTGAATGTGTGCACACATAGCAAGCTTAAATTTGGTCAATGTTGAGTCATGCACAGAAAGAAGAATTTTTCCTCAAGGTACTAACATAAATAAGATTTCTGAATTGTTAGAGCTTAGAACTTGACTCTGAGACATATTGATGAAGATTAAAGAATAGAGTCTGTAGCCTGGATTACATCTCAATATAAAGAAAACAAAAATCCTCACAACTGGGCAATCTACTTCCATAGTGATACTGCCTCAGAAACCCAAAGAGAGGTCTCTATGAGTTAGATCTGACTCAATAGCAGTGAGTTTTGTTTTGTTTTTTGGAACTATTAAAAAAAAAAAGCAAACAAAGAAACAAAAAGGAAAGCAAACTCACTGGCATTGTGTCAGATCCAACTCAAAGCAGCGCCTCCTTGGGTTTCTGAGGTATCACTATGGAAGTAGATTACCCAACTTTCCTTCCAAGGAGTGGCTGGTGGATTTGAACCACCAGCCTTCTGATTAGCAGTCAAGTGCCTTAGCCACTATTCCACCAGAGCTCCCTACAAGTAGCATCACAATAAATGAAGAAAAGATTGAAGTTGTCAAAGACTTCACATTGCTTGGTTCTACAATCAACATCAATGGAAATAGCAGTCAGGACATCAGATGACGTACAGCACTGGGCAAATCAGCTGCAAAGGACCTCTTTCAAATGTTGAGGAGCAAAGATTTCTCCTTGAGGACTAGTGTGTGCCTGACACAAGCTATGAAAGCCATGATATTTCCAATCGCCTCATATGCATGTGAGAGCTAGACAATGAATAAGCAAGACCAAAGAAGAGTTGATGCTTTTGAGTTGTGGTGTTGGTGAAGAATGCTGAAAGTACCATGGAACTGCTAAAAGAACTAACAAATCTGTCCTGGAGGAAGTGCAGCTGGAATGCTCCTTGGAAGCAAGAATGGTCAGATTTCGTGTCACCTACTTTGGTCTTGTTGTCTGTCAGAAGGAACCATTCCCTGGAGAAGGATGTCATGCTTGGTAAGGTGGAGGGTCAACAAAAAAAGGGGAAGGCCCTCAAGGAAATGGATTGACACAGTGGCTGGGATGATGGGCTCAAGCATAGCAAGGATCTTGGAGCTGTCATGGGACCAGACAGTGTTTCATTCTACTGTGCATAGGGTCACTATGCACTTGATGGCACCTAACAAAAGTGACAACATCAATTGTTTAGGAGCTCTAGTGGTGTACTGGGTAAAGCATTTGGCTGCTAAGCAGAAAGTTGGCAGTTCAAACCCACCAGCTGCTCTGTGGGAGGAAGATAAGACAATCTACTTTCATAAATATTTACAGCTTTGTAAACTAAATGAGGGTGGCTATGAGTCAGAATCAATTTGATCACATTGGGTTTGGGTTTGGTATACATTGTTTATCTTTTTCTAGGTCCTTAATACACATTTCTAATAAAAATATAGAGCGATTTTGTCCCTGGAGTTGAATGAACTATTTATGATATTATTCCTGTGGTAGTTAAGGTTGAGTGTGAACTTGGCTGGGCCTGGTTGAGTGGCTGGGAAGCTGGTGGTAGTTATTCCCCATGAAGAGAATGGCAATCAACTCCATGGTGGGATCTACCACAAGCAGCTGAGTAGCTGCTTTAGATTGTGGTCTGCTTTCCATATATAAAAAGCAGCATGGGAATGTCTCTAGCTTATGGAACACTTGAACCCTGCATGTAGGCTAGTTGTTACTCAGCAGCCTGCCATGCTCTGCCAAAGTTGGTACTTCCAATGGACTTGAATTAGTGGCCCACCATGTGGTTTGGTAATATTGGGACTTTGCCTTTTCACTCATCAACCTTGAGCTTATTAGCCACAGCAGCCCATAGCTGCCTGAGTAAAGAGATGCCTCTAGCTTCAGTGGACTGGTAGCAAGAGGCAGAGCTGAAGACCAAGGTCAAGGGAATTTCACCCAACCCCTAGATCCTGGCACTTTGAACTCGGACTTCTAGTCTCCAAAACTGTAAGAGAATAAACTCCTTTTGGTTAAAGCCATCCCATTTGTGGTATATTCCTATCAGAGTGGCACTAGGGAACCAAAACAAGCCCTCTTGGTCATAAATGTTTTACCCTTTCATTGCATGGCTTTTTAATGGGCACCTAAAGCTCCTGTGAAAGCTATGATATCTCCCAGATGTAATGCTTTCTACTGTTGACATTTGGTTCAAGATGTGTGTGAAAGAGGGAGACAGAGTGAGAATGAAAGCAAAAGGGAGAGACATTCCACACTCCTTATTTCTTCCAATAATATCTAAAAATTAAATTAAATTAAGTAACAGATCTATGGATGAGCAGCAATGAACCACCTCTCCCAGGGTCTGAATTCCCTCTAGAGTTTCCCTAGATATTTCCCCAGCCATAGCTCTCATCTGTTACTCTGTTCTTTGACTTAGCTCTGAGAATTTCTCTGAATGGCAGTATGGTGCTGCTATTTCAAGGCCAAATTCCCCACTCAACTTCAATGAAGTTTTATATCACCAGTACAGCACCATCGGGATTCATTTCACCTCTCTCCACAGCCCCCAACTTTCTGGTGCCCACGGCATGTTCCTGACTCATCTATATCCATCTGCACCCCTCCCCAGGTGATTTCATCCACATATATAGCTTTAAACAACATCAATAAGGTAATGGCCTTCCAACTGATACCTTTGGACCTGAAAAATCCCTTGAACTGAAGAATTTTTTCCAACAGCCTACTTGATTGTTCTACTGGTATATATATA
>NW_006921811.1:1927772-1928911 GCF_000298275.1 Orycteropus afer afer | reverse complement strand
ATGCCCCCTTGCTCCCTACCTACCTGTCACCTCCTTTCTTTTGCTCCATACACCAGCTTGTTTTACCTCCTAACGTTTCATATTTTCTGTTTTTTCTCCCTCACAGGATCTTTCCACATTTCCTCACATAGCTGACTTTATCTGGTCATTTCCATCTCAGCCTTCCTTGACCACTCTTGGAAAGCAATTTATTCCCCCAGTCACTCTTGTCACATTGCTTTCTTTTGCATCTTTCATAGCACTTATTATCAGACATACTTTTATTTGTTTTTACCTTGCTTTGTGTTTTCCTGCCTTCATTGAAATATTGCTCTATGAAACTAGGCATCTTGTTGTCTTATTAGTCTATCTTCAGTGTCTTATATGATAGACTCAAGCATAACAAAGAGTATGAAGATGGTGCAGAAACAGGCAGTGTTCCATTCTGTTGTCCATAGGGTCACTATGAGTCATAACTGGCTTGATGACATGCAACAACAACAACAATGCAACAGTGTCTTATTCAGAACTTGGCATAAAGTAGAGACTCACAAAACATTTCTTGGGAATGAATAAATAAATAAATCCCTACTTTAAGTCTGAGATTTATTCTTACAGATGGGACTTTTGTTACTGTTCTGAGGCCTTGATTTCTCCTTCAATAGTTTGCTAACATCAATTCTCCCTTATGCAATAGGCATTTGTGACTGGTTTATCTGAAAATTGTTTCAGGAAACTACAGGTATACACAGTAAAAAGTTTCTTTATGCTTCAAGAAGATAGGTGAACTAAGACAAGTTTGTTTAATATTGATGGCTGTCCATGGCTACATTATGACATTCTCACTACACAGTGCTCTCATGTATGTAAACTTCCCTTGCCTCTATACTGACTTGACTTGACTAATTTTCATAATTTGACTTTTATATCCCATCTCATTTCAATGCCTTGTAATTTCTGGCAGAAGAGTTTTGATTCTCATCTCTTGCCCATGGACAGATAAACTTGGTTCACTCTGTTACTAAATGTACTATCATAGGAGAATTCAGTGGTCAAAATCTTGGGTTTTGAAAAGTCTCTCTACTGCTTACAAGTTTTATGGCCTTGGGATATTTTCTTAAACACTCTAAGCAGTTGTTGTTGTTGTTAAGTGCCGTCGA
>NW_006921811.1:1919488-1926497 GCF_000298275.1 Orycteropus afer afer | reverse complement strand
AAAAAGGGACATTCTTGTAACAGCAGCAATGTTTACACGATGCCTGTGAGGGCAGAGATAAACCATGAAGAAGACTTAGCACGGTGCTGGCGCAGCGGATGCATGGAAGAAGATGGTAGGCATTCCTATCAGCATTAAAGCACCCCTGACAGACTGGCCCCCAGTCCATGTCTCACCTCCTCCTCTCAATAAAAGCAACAACTAATCCAAAGGCATGATCCAAAACCTAGCATGATTCTTGGCACATAGGAAACTTAGAATACGTGTTGGATGAATGGATAGAAGAAAGAATGCGTGCCTCTGGGAAGACTTCCTTTAACGTGACCAGGTTCTGTCCTTTACAAACATTAACTGTTAAAATAGTGCCATTGATTTTGAGATCAATGTTGATATTTGCTGACAAAAAAAAAAAAAAAAATCCCCTCACTCAAATCAAGTGCTTACTTTTGCTTCATGTAACAAAAAGGATAACAAAAAATTCTACAAATTTGAAAAGGAAGCTCTACAGATGGTTTTCCTTAATAACAGGATGCTTTTCCTAATACGAAGGGTTGAAACTACCCAAAAGACACAAACAGTACAAGCAGACAGACCTGGATTTGCACCCAGGCTGCATTTGGCTGTTCTGTGAGCTTGGGTTATATCAAACTCTGCCTCTTTGGTTAGCGTTAGTGTAAGGCAAACAACCCTACCCCTGGAGAGTTGTTAGGATTAACAGCCTAGGATAATTAGTGGGGAAAATTGTTTAGTGTTCGGCTGCTAACTGGAAGGTTGCTGGTTGGAACACACCCAGCTATTCCATGGGAGAAAGACTTGGAGATCTGCTCCCACGAAGATTACAACCAACACAACCCTATGGGTCAATGCTGCTCTGTCACTTCTACATGGTTGCTATGAGTCGGAATTGATTTGACAGCACCCAATGACAACAATAACACAGCATGTATAACACTTCCAGAATATTCTATGACACATTGGTCAAATGAATTCCTTATTTCCAGGCCTCACTTCTTTATCTGGAAAACAGGTGTAATCATGACACCGATAAGTGAATCAGTGCTTGCACAGTGTTATTACAGTGTCTGGTGAGCCTGGCTGAGTATGAATTCTTCCACTTCTTTTTCTCCCATCCCTTTTCCTTTCCCTCCCTCTCTTTTCGTCGGATCTGTATTTGAGTAATACACTGGTAGGCTTTATACAGCAACTACAGCAACAACTACCTTTGGAAGCACTTATATACAGGCACAGACGGTAGATTTTCTACAGAAGGGAATGAAACAATAAGAAGAACTGCCATAAATAGATGACCTACTATATGCCTGAGACACTACACTTTTACCCGCTCATCTTCATAATCACATTATCAGAGAAGCATGGCCACCCCCATTTTCAAAATGAGAAGAAAGACACTGAGCTCAGAGAAACTGAATAAATCATTCAAGGCGTGGCAGAGCCAGTTTCTAATCCAAGCTTGTCAGATTCAGATAAGGCATTCTACTTTTTGTGCTGTCTTTCGATGCTTTGTGACAAATTTAATCTCAACCATTTATTCCTGAGAGATCTTAGTTCATTTCATAGTGCTTCCTTATCAGGCCCTGTGTCTATCATCAAGTGGAAAAATAATAAACATGGAGAAGGACAGAAGGTTATGTTCTTCAGCCAGGGGACCAATATTTTGGAATTCTTGTCTAATTGTACCTTTCAATGATTCAATACATTTCTAAGCACTTGTGATATGCCAGAGCTTGTGTCAACATAAATAATATTCCCCAAAGTTACAGGTAGGCAGTCTAGATGTCAGTTTCAAAGTCACATCTATCAGAAGTTCTGGCTTCATGGACTAATAGTAGCATCCAAAAACCAAAATCAAACCCACTGTCTTCAAGTTGATTTTGATGCACAGAGACTTTCTACAACAGAGTAAAACTGCCCTATTGGGTTCCAAGATTGTAAATCTTTACGGAAGCAGACTGCCACATCTTTCTCCAGCAGAGTGGCTGGTGGATTCAAACCACTGACCTACAAGGTTAACCACTGACCCACAAGTGCTTTTTTGGAAGGTTTACTGGGATACGTATCTAGCAAACTCCCTGCCAGGTATTATCTTTATATTGCCTCTTGAAGCATAGGAGCTCTGGTGGCGTAGTCCCTAAGGCACTTGACTGCTAACCCGACTGTTAGCCTGACATTCAAACCCACCAGCCACTCCTCAGAAGGAAAGTTGGGCAATCTACTTCCATAGAGATACTGCCTCAGAAACTGAATGAAGGGTCACTGTGAGTCAAATCTAGTCCACTGCAGTGAGTTTGGAGTTTTTTTATTTTTAAGCGTGAGGCCTCAGGGGAGCTATGGTAGCGTAGTGTCTAAGACATTTGACTGCTAACCAGAAGGCTGGCGGTTCAAACCCACCAGCCAGCCACTCCTCGGAAGGAAGATGGGGTAGTGATACTGCCTCGGAAACCCAAGGAGGGGCCTCTATGAGTCAGGTCCGACTCAACGGCATGTAACAATGACAATGACAACAACAACAACAAAGGCCTGAAAAGTGGCCTTAGGTCAGATATTTTGTATTGCTGAGATGGACCTCATTCCTATAGGATGGAGTCAGACTATGAGTGTGTGCTGGTGAAGCTGTACCTGTCACGAGTTCTGAACGAAGGTGAGGCCGACTGAGGAGAGAATCTGGCTATGAAAGACAGGATAAGAGAGAGAAAAGCTTGGTTTCCTTGATCCGGACAGCAGCTGCATGAGGAATGACTGGAGAAAGAGCAGCCTGAGGATAGAGGTGGTTTGAAAGCTCTCCTCCCACAAGCATCATGTGTTTGAGAATCAATGTTCTCTATCCCCCCCCCCCCACAGTGTAAACAAACAGAATAGAAACCACACTTTCCTGTCTACATGAACTTGGCTTTGCGATTTCACTGTCTTTATTACTTTTCTGAGACTGTCCGGCCTCAGTTAATAGTTTGACCATTACAGGAACTTCCTAAAAGACCCATTAACTCTCCAACGAGAAGCATCCACAGGAAATTTGGGCCCTAAGATTCTTTGAATTTCCTTTCAAAATCCTTTTCCTGCTTTTTCCATAATTCCTAGACTATGATACCATGATTCTTACCTAATCTTATTGGAGCCTTTGCATTGGAAGGTAGCTTAAACCAAACTTAACACTCTAAATAAATTCTGACCTTCCTGTCCCTGCTCGAGACGCTGCCAAAGCTTTCAAGTTGTGCAGCCATTTTCACCCTCCTTTTCTGAATCGTTCCTCCCTCTTTAGCATAAACCAACTAACACTTAAGCTTCCTATCTAAACTTGTGAGTTGCTGTTGTCAACTTAATTTCCATGTAGATAATTCTTTAAAAAAGCACAATGCTCAGTACTCATTAAGCTAAATTACTGTTTGGTTTAAAGAAGACTTCAGACAACATTTTTAGTTTAAGGTAAAATATTATCTCAGAGCAACAGTTTCAGGAATTCATTTTGTCTCAATGGTGCCAAATTCTGGGCTTCAGGAGTTTTGAAATTCTGTTTTGCATTTTCCCCCTTTTGATCAGGATTTTATTTATTTTATTTTTATTGGGATTTAGGTGAATGTTTACACAGCAAATTCATTTTCCATACAGCAGTTCACATACACTTTGTCATTGACTACAATTTCCACAATGTAACAGCTTTCTTCCCACTTCTTCTGCATAGTTACCTGTTCCCTATATCCTTCCCTCCCATGCACTCCAGCCCCCTGAGCTGTCTCCTTGTGCACGCATAGCCATTCTATTCTCCTATGACTGGTCTCTTCAAGGAGTGTATCTACCTAATGTAAATGTTCAGCTTGTGTGCCTGTCTGTTTGACTGGGCACCACAGGAGTGGATTCAATTGCAGACCTGAAGGGCAGTTAGGGGCCGTATTCTCAGGGGTGCCAACAGGCTCTATCTGACCAGCAAACCTGGTATTTTTTTTTTTTTTTTAATTTTGAATTTTGCTCCACATTATTTTCCTACTCTATCCAGGATCTCCTACTTAGATACCTCTCCGAGTGGTTGACAGTAGTAGCTGGGCACCATCTAGTTCTTCTGGTCTCACAGTCATATAGGCCAAGGATTGCATGATGTACCAGTCACTTGAACTAATTGTTTCCATGCATCTTTGGTTTTCTTCATTCTTCTTTGCTCTGGATGAGGATAGACCCATCGTTGCATCTAGATGGCTGTTTGCAAGATTTTAAGATCCCAGTTGCTACTCGCCAAAGTAGGAGGTGGAACAATGTTTTGTGTAGTATGTTCTGCCAATTGAGCTTGATGTCCCTGCAACCATGGTCCCAAGCCCACATGTCCAACTACTCACTCCCTCCTGGTAGCTGGCTGTGGCTGAGAAGTGACTACAACCTTGTCCCTTGTTAGCTGTACCATAAACCTGGAAATTCTTACAGAACATACAAATACCCTTGTAGAATCATTGTCTGCCAACCCTATACAAGGTCATGGGCATGCACATGCCTGCAGAGACATTTCTAATCATTCAGCCTGTCCACTCATCTATCCACCTGTATATCAATGTTTGCCATCACTGACAATGCAGTAGTGTATGTGCAAAATGGTTCATCTTTGTTGTCCTTACCTCCCAGGTACCTCTCTATGCCTTCCTCTTCCTCAGTGCTACCATATTGATCACTCACATTTGGCCTTCTCTTTACCAAAATCAATATTTGTCTCTACCTGTCTAGCAGTGTTCCCTTCCCCTTCCCTTGCACCCCTAGTAACCAATAAAGTTTCCTTCCATCTATAAACATTTTTTTTTTGACTTTTTATAATAACAGACTAACACAATGTGGTAGTTATGTTTGTGTGTCAACTTGGCTGGGCCTGGTTGAGTGGCTGGGCAGCTGGTGGTATTATTCCCCATGATGAGACTGGCAGTCAACTCCATGGTGGGATCTATCACAAGCAGCTGAGTAGCTGCCTATGGGATGTGGTCTGCTTCCTGTATATAAGGAGAAGCCTTGGGAATGGTTCCCAATAGCATATGGCACACTTGGACCCTGCGTGTAGCCATGTTGTTGTTCAGCAGCCTGCAATGCTCTGTTGACCTTGGGACTTACAATGGACTTAAGTTAATGGCCTGCTGTGTGGTTTGGTAACATTGGGACTGTGCCTGTTTACTTGTCAACCTTGGGGCTTCTCAGCTTCAGCAGCCAGCAGCTGTCTTAGTGAAGAAGCACCTCTAGCTCCAGTGGGCTGGGAGCAGGAGGTAGAGCTGGACCCCAAGGTTGAGAGGCTTTTACCCATCTTCTAGAGCCTGGCACTTTGAACTTGGACTTAAAGCCTCCAATTTGTAAGAATAAACTCCTGTTTATTCAGGCCATCCCATTTGTGGTTTATTCTTGTCAGAGCAGCACTAGGTAACCAGAACATATAATATTTGTGCTTCTATGATTGACTTATTTCACTCAGTATAATGTCTTCCAAGTTCATCCATGTTACTCGTTGTTTTACAGATTCTATGTTATTCTTTAGGGTTGCATAGTATTCTATTGTGTGTACATACCATAGTTTGGTTATCCATTCTTCTGTTAATGTTTCCATCTTTTTGCTATTATAAATAGTGCTGTGGTGAACATGGGTGTGCATGTATCTGTTATTGTTCTGCTTCTCCCTTTTTTAAGATATATACCTAGTAATGGGATTTCTGGGTCAAATGGTATTTCTAATTCCAGCTTTTTAAGAAATTGCCATATTGCTTTCTACTGTGTTGTATCATTTGACAGTCCGACTAGCAGTGTATGAGAGTCCCAATCTCTCCACATCTTAGCCAGCATTTGTTATTTTCTGTCTTGTTGACCTTTGCCATTTGTGCTGGAGTGAGATGGTATCTCATTGTTGTTTTGATTTGCATCTCTCTAATGGCTAGTGATCATGAATATTTCTTCATGTGTTTGTTGGCCACTTGAATATCCTCTTTGGTGAAGTGTCTATTCATGTCTTCTGCCCATTTTTTAACTGAATTATTTGTCTTTTTTTTTTTTTTTTTGAGGTGGTGAAGTTTTCTATAAATTCTAGAGATAAGTCTCTTGTCAGATATGTCATTGCCAAATATTTTTTCCCAATCTGTACATTTTCTTTTGACTCTTTTGGAGAAGTCTTTAAAAGTGCATAAAAATTTAATTTTTAGAAAGTCCCATTCATCTAGTTTCTCTTCTGCCATTTGTGCATTTTGGGGTTTGCTTGATAGTCTGTTTATGCCATATATTATGGCCCCTAAATTTGCCCCTATTTTTTCCTTGAGGAACTTTATAGATTTAGGTTTCACATTTAAGTCTTTGATCCATCTGGAGTTAGTTTTTGTGTATGATATGAGGTACACATCTTGTTTCATTTTTCTGCAAATGGATATCCAGTTTTGCCAGAATCATTTGTTAAACAATCTCTTCCCCATTTAATGGATTTTAGCCCTTTGTCAAAGATCAGCTGACCATAGGTCGATGGATCTGTATTGCTGGGTTCTCAATCCTGTTCCATTGGTCTAAGTTGTACCAATACCAGACAGTTTCAACTACTGCGGCTTTATAGCAGGTTTTGAGATCTGGGAGTGTGAGACCTCCTACTCTGTTCTTCTTCTTCAATAGTGCTTTGCTTATTCAAAGTCTCTTTCCTTTCCATATAAAGTTAGTGATTAATTTTTCATATCCTTAAAGAATGTTGATGGGATCTGTATTGGGATTACATTGAATGTATAGATTGCTTTGGGTAGAATTGACATTTACATAATGTTTAATCTTCGTATCTATGAGCATGGTATGTTCTTCCATTTATATAGATCTCTTATGGCCTCTTGAAGTAGTGTTTTATAGTTTTCTTTGTACAGGTCTCTTGTGTCCCTCATAAAATTTATTCACAACTATTTTATTTTTTTGGTAGCTATTGTAGATGATATTGATTTCCTTATTTCTTTTTCAGCAATCTTCTTTGCTGTTGTAGTGGAATCCAACTGATTTTTGGATGCTGGTCATGTAT
>NW_006921811.1:1915876-1918155 GCF_000298275.1 Orycteropus afer afer | reverse complement strand
TCATGATGTATCATTTTTTTGGTATGTTGTTGGTGTCTGTTGACTAAGATTTTGTTGAAGATATTTGCATCCATATTCATATTGGTCTATAGTTTTCCATTATAGTGATATTTTTGCCTGGATTTGGTAACAAGGTTATGTTTGCTTCATAAAATGAATTTTGGAGGATTCCAACCTTTTGTATATTTTGGAATAGTTTGAGTAGGATTGGTGTCAGTTTTTCACTGAACATTTGGAAGAATTCTCCAGTGAAACCATCTGGGCCAGGAATTTTTTTGTTAATTTTTTTATGATGTTTCAATTTCTTCTTTTGTTATGGGTCTGTTCAACTTTTCCACCTCACTTTGTGTTAGTTTAGGTAAGTAGTGTGTTTCTCGAAATTTGTCCATTTCTTCTAGATTTTCAAATTTGTTGGAGTACAGTTCTTTATACTATCCTGATATATATATATTTTTAATTTCAGTTGGTTCTGTTGTGATATTGCCAAATTTGTTTCTTGTTCACGTTGTTTGTATTCTCTCCTCCTTTTCCTTTGTTAAATTTGTTAGTGGTTTGTCAATTTTATTAATCTTTTAAAAAAAACCAACTTTTAGTCTTGTTGAATTTATCTATTATCTTTCTGTTCATTGATTTTGCTCAAATCTTTATTATTTCCTTTGTTCTGGCAACTGTAGGCTTTTCTTACTCTTCTTTTTCTAATTGTTAGAGATGTTGGTTTAAAGTGTTGATTTTGGCTCTTTCTTCTTTTTTGATGTGTGCATTTACTGGAATATATTGGCCTCGGATCAGTACTTTTGCTGTGTCCCAAAGATTTTGGTATGTTGTATTTTCATTCTTGTTTGATTCATGGAATTTTTTAAGTTGATTTTTAAAATTTCTTCTCTTACCCAGTCATTCTTAAGGAGGGGGTTGTTCAGTTTCCGTATGTTTGCTCTTTTTCTGTTGATCTTCCTATGGTTGGTTTCTAAATGGATAGCACTGTGATCTGAGGAGATTCTTTGCAGTATTTCAGTGTTTTTAAATGTATTAAGACTTGCTTTGTGGCCTAACATATGGCCTATCATGGAGAATGTTCTGTGTGCACTGGAAAAGAATGTATATTGTGCTCTTGTTGAGTGAAGTGCTCTGTAGATGTCTATAAGTTCAAGTTGGTGGATTGTATTGTTTAGCTCCTCTGTGTCTTGGGTGAGTTTCTTTCCAGTTCTATCTTTCATTGCAAGTGGTGCATTAAAGTCTCCTACTACAACTGTGCACTCATCTATTTGTATTTTCATTTCAGTTAAAGTCTGATCTTTGTATTTTGGGGCTCTTTCATGGGGTCCATAGATATTTATTATGTTTATATTTTTTTGTTCAATTGATCCTTTAATCATTATATAATGTCCTTCCTTGTCTCTTATGATGGTTTTTGTCTTAATGTCAATTTTATCAGAAATTAATATTGCCAGTCCTGCTCTTTTTTGCTTGTCATTTGCTTGATATATCCTTTTCCAACCTTTGATTTTCAGTCTATTTTTGTCTTTGTCTCTAAGATACGTCTCTTGTAGACAACATATTGATGGATATTGTTTTCTTACCCAGTCTGCAACTCTCCATCTCTTTAGTGGTGCATTTAATCCACTTATATTCAATGTGATTCTTGACAAGTATGGATTTTTTGCTCTCTTTTTGTTATGAGTTTTTTCATGCTGTTCCTAGTTTCTTTGTTCCATATAATTTTCTGTGTTGAGGTCATTATGTTTATGAGTTATGTTATTATTTCCTTTGTTGCTTTTGTTTTAGTATTTGCTAAATATTTGTGCTTGTCCTCTTTTTTTATTATGATGTGAAGGTTTATCACTTTTCTTTGAGGGTACCCTGTGATTTATAATTTTCTCGCTGAGATTAGAACAATCCATCCTATCTTGCAACTCTCTTGACCTCCTCACCACTTAGAAGTTCTGTAACTACACTATTATTTCCCTCTTTTTGGTTTGTAGTTGTCCTCATTTGCCAATTGGTTTCTCTGGTTCCCTGTTTACAATCTTGTAAGTTTATTCTACTTCGGGTACTTCCATAACTCCCTTGGTTTCTGGGTTAAGTCATCATGTGTATTAATGATCAGTTTTTGTTTGCTGTTATTAGTTCTCTGTCCAGAGGACTCTCTTTAGCATCTCTTGTAAGGTTGGCCTGGTTTGAACAAATTCCTTTAATTTCTCCTTAACTGGAAATCTCCTCATTTCACCATCATATTTGGGGGACAATTTTGCTGGGTCCTAATTTCACCATCATATTTGGGG
>NW_006921811.1:1908452-1913730 GCF_000298275.1 Orycteropus afer afer | reverse complement strand
CCTCATATGCGTGTGAGAGCTGGACAATGAATAAGGAAGACTGAAGAAGAGTTGATGCTTTTGAGCTGTGGTGCTGACGTAAAATGCTGAAAGTACCATGGACTGCTAAAAGAACTACCAGATCTGTCCTGGAGGAAGTGCAGCCAGAATGCTCCTTGGAAGCAAGAATGGCCAGACTTCGTCTCACTTATTTTGATCATGTTGTATGAAGGGACCATTCCTTGGAGAAGGATGTCATGCTTGGTAGGGTGGAATGTTGACAAAAGAGGGGAGGCCTTCAATGAGATGGATTGACACAGTGGCTGTGATGATGGACTCAAGTATAGCAGGGATTGTGGGGCTGGCGTGGGATCGGACAGTGTTTCATTCTGCTGTGCATGGGGTTGCTATGAGTTGGAAACGACTTGACCGCACTTAACAAAAACAACAACCGCCTCAGAAGCCCAAGGAACAGTCACTACGAGTTGGATCTGACTCAACGGCAGTGAGTTTGCTTTGGTTTGATAATACCCTTTGGCAATATCCAAGCTGTCTGTACTGTCAGGATTGCTGACAGTCTGCAGCTTCGTATGTCTCCCTTTTTGCCATTCTCATGCAGGTTCTTCTACCAGTTGGAATCTAGTCCACTTCTGTATCTTTCCCTTCAAAGCTCAGAGATCCATGATTGTCTTCTGTATCTGTGTCAATTGGTTCCTCTTTTCTTTGTTGGATCCTTGTATAGACTCTTTGATCAGTGCTAGTTGGACACTCATCCAATTCTTCCAGGCTCATGGTAAAAAGGACAGTGCTTCATGGAGGCAATGAGCCACAGATTTACTTGTATATATTTTATGTACTGAGATTCTGTGCCATTTTTGACCAGAAGAAATCTTTCAACTACCAATAAAAATAGTTTAAAATTGACTGTTACATTAAAAAGGAAACTGCTCTATGAATTGTTCCCCCATAGTCGGGCATAATCCTTCTTCATTGTGTCTGTACTTGTGGAATATTTTAGTCTCCTAGATTCTCAGTCCTTTTTCTTGTGTAATAAGAACATTTAACCTGAATCCTCTAAGGTATCTTCCATCTTTAACATTATCTGTTTTTGAAATGTCTTAGCATCGATGCCTTCTGTCAAGATGACCTCTTAAGGCATAAACTTCTGTTCCTAAAATGCTAATTTTCCTCCCAGCATCCAGGGTAATGCTAGGCACATACCAGTCACTCAATAACCAGCTGTTGGTAGTTTGCACAGTTGAAGCTGGATCCAATTCAGTAGGTGGACTTTTTAATTTTAACTGTCTGATTCTGTAATGTGCCAAGATGATTTTATATCAGAGATAAGACTGATTTCATGGAGAGGGAGGGAACTAGCATTCATTGAATTCCTGCCAAGTGACACACCCACAGTAAGGGTTTTTATGCAGGAGAAATCATCAACCCCTTTTCAAAAATTTAGAAAACAGGGGTCCCTGGAGTTTAAAGAGCTTTCCCAGGTTAATAGTGTATGCAAGTCAGGGTTTGAAACCAAGTTGCCTGAGGGCCCAGCCTATATTTCACAAACTCTGAAAACAGCGACCCTTTGCTGTTAAGTTGATTTCAAATCCTGGCAACTTCATGTGTGTCAAAATAAAACTACTCCATATGGTTTTTAGTGGTTTTTTTTTTTTTTTGAAAAAGATTAATACATCAACAGGTCTTTTTTCTGAGACAAGTCTTGATGGCTCAACTTAGCAACCAAGTTTATTAACTATTTGCATCATCTACGGACTACTTCAGCAAGCTGTGGTGGTCATCAACATCAACCAAGGCTTTATCATAAATCCCTGAAGCTCAAGGCCAAACAAAGCAAAACAAACCCACAGCCACTGCGTCAATTTTGACTCCTAGTGATGCTATAAGACAGAGTAGAACTGCTCCATAGGATTTCCAAGGCTGTAAATTTTAGTGGAAGCAGATTGCCTCAACTTTCTTCCACAGAGCAGCTGGTAGGTTCAAACAATGAACCAGTTGGTTAGCAGCCAAATGCCTTAACCACTAAGCCACTGAAGTTCTTCTACCTCAAGGCCACAAGTTAGAATTTAGGAGATTATTCTGTAATCTGTACTAGGAATCCGTATTTTAGGAAGAAACTCAGATGCTGCCTGCAAGGTGGTGGCAGGGTGTTCATAGTCCATCTTTATAAAGTCAAAATGGGTTTCATTAGCTTCATTTTACAGAAAAGGAAATTGAGGCCTACTAGTCCCTAGAGAAACATTGTTAGACCATGGAGCTGTCTCCGCTTAAAGGCAAGCACCTTCAGGTTCTTAAATTCAAGATATTTTCTTTAATGAAAACTATTTCTTTTTTTTTTTTTTTTTTTTACCAGTTGTGCATGTATTTCATATAAAAGTGAAAATGTTCTACAAGTGCTTTTATGAGAAACTGTTCCTGACCACACTCCAGCCCCTTTCTTCTCACCAAGCATGACCACATATGATTTCATTTACTTCCATGTTTATATGGTCGAATTCAATTTCAACTTATTGTTTTTACTGTTTTAAGCAGAATCAAATATATTCCCAGTGTAGAAAATGAGAATTTGTGTTTGTTGTACATCCTCCTGTTCTATCTCCGCCAACAGAAATATATTCACTTTCCTCCTCTCCCTACTATAAATATATCATAATTGTGTTCAAATTATTATTTAATATTTAAATTATCATGACCATGTAAACATACTGATGACTGGGCCATTTAGTAAACTATGATGGCTTTTTCTTTTCCTGTACAGTGATTTGTCTTTTGTTGTTGTTGTTTGTACTTATCTATGCACAAATTCTAGCATCCATCTGTCAGTTTGTCATACTGTGGTAGCTTGCATGTTGGTAAGATGCCAGATGTTACACCACCAGTATTTCACATACCAAAAGCATCACCCATGGTGAACAGGTTTCAGTGGAGTTTCCCTACTCAGACACACTAAGAAGAAAGGCTAAGCTTGGCAATGTGCTTTCAAAAGTCAGTCAATGAAATCCCTATTGATCACAACAGAATGATGTTGGATGTAATTCTGGAAGATGAGCTCCCTAGGTTGGAGGGCACTCCAAACTCACAGTGACTGCAATGATGGACTTGAGCAACACAACAATCATGAAGATGGGACAGGGCCAGGCAATGTTGCATTTGGTTGTACATAGGGTCGCCATGAGTCGGAGCCAACCTGACACCAGCTGTCATCAACAATAATGGAATTACCACTTACATGATTCTCACATTCCTCCCAATCATGAAAATGTCCTTTCACTACCTGTAATAGTTAAGGTTGTGTGTCTGCTTGGCTGGACCATGATTCTGAGTGGTTTAAGCAGCTGTGGTGTGGTACTTCTCATGATGAGATCTGATATAAGGTAGCCATCTCCATAGTGGGAAATGCTTGGAGCAGCCAATCAGTTGAAAGGGAGTATCCTCAAGGGTATGGTCTGCTTCCAATACATGTACGGAGGTCCTGGGTAAACCCTCATACTTTCTGTTGGATCTGGATCCTACATCTAGCATACGATCATCTGGTTTTTGAAGCTGAACCAGTGGCCTGCCATAGTGCCTGTCAATCTTGGAATTGTTGCGTTGGCAGCCTGTGAGCCAACAGTCCACCATTTAACCTGCCAATCTTGGATTTGTCATCTGCTGAAGTCAACAGCCTACTCTACTGCCTGCTGATCTTGGGTTTGTCAGTCCCTTCAGCTGTGGGAGTCAGGAAAAGCCTCCAGCTGGACATTTACCTCATGAATTTTGGACTTACCAGCCTCAGCAACTGTATAAGCCATTTCCCTGAGATAAAGTTCTCTCTATATATCTGTATCTGTATAGATAATAAGCTTTACTGGTTTAAGACATTACCTTTAAATACATTAGTTAATGTGCACCTTACAAGCTTCAGGCCTGGTCCTATCTGCACTCATGGATGTCTGGCTCAGCCAACAGCTGACATCTTGATGCTTCTTTTCATCCTTTTCCTAGATTCTCTTTGCCTCTCATCTGTATCTTCTGTGTTCTGAGTCTCGTGCCTTACTTTATCTTGTTCTACTTCCTTGTTTGATGGGCACATTCTCTAGTAGCTTCCAGAGAGAGCATATATGCATGAAAGGCAATTTTACTGAGATTTCATTTGTCTGAAAACATCTTTAGTCTGCTTTCCTACTTACTTCCTACTTATTTGGGTTGAATATTGAATTTTAGGCTTAAAACATTTTCTCTCAAAGACATTTTTCCAATTTTCCTTTTTCCCTGGCTGTCAGTGTTTCTGATTATAATTCTGATGTCATTTGGATTCTTGATCCTTTGAATACAACCTGTTTTGTTTGTTTCTCTAGAAGCAGCTAGGTATTTCTCTTTTCTTCTTGAGTTCTAACTTTTTGTAGGTTAAGCAAGTTTTTTGGTGAACTTCTTTTTTTTCAAGAGACAAAGTTTAATCTCGTAGAAGTCTCAAACTCAAGTAATAAGGAAATAATATTTCTTGAGTAAAAGAGTTTACAAAAATGTCTGACATAGTGTAAACTTTTACACAAAGTTTCTTATGGATGTTAAACTTGTTTATAACAAAAGCACTAAGGCAATTCAATGGGAAAAATAATCGACAATTAATAATAGAGAAACTTGCTAGCTAACTGTATAGAATATGAAATACACATCAACGTAAGTCTCATTCTAATCAGACATTTCATTTAAGAATGATCATAGTACACAATGGAAAAGCTAAAGTTATAAAGCCTCTAGAAGAAAACATAAGTAAATATGTTTATGATTTGAGCGTGAGCAAAGGTTTCTTAGGGCACAAAATGCATTAATCAGGAAAGAAAATAAAATCAATTGGAGTTAATTAACATTTTAAAAATCTACTTAGAAAGGCACCATTAAGAAAGTGAAAAGGCAAGTCACAAACTGGGGTAACATGTTTGTAATAGGTACATCTAAAAGAAACTTCAATCTAGAAAATATTAAGGACAACTCACATAACTCATAGAGTCCAATAGGAGTGTAATAAATAGGCAAGTGAGACAATTTAATCAATACAGTCAAAAGACATACTGATCTTCAGTAAGCACAGGGCGATGTGCTCACTGTCATTTGTTATAAGGGAATTGCGGTGTAGTAAATTACTTAGTGTGGCTTTTCTACCCATAAGTCTTTGTAAACTCCAAGGTGGGAATTGCTATTAGCAACTGAGGAGATCCTGATTTTAAAGTCGCCCACCTGGGTTATTTCTGTTGGGCGTGGCACAATACAATGTTCTGGGAGGTTCCCACTCTCTCTCACG
>NW_006921811.1:1905487-1908088 GCF_000298275.1 Orycteropus afer afer | reverse complement strand
GAACCCAGGAGAGAGGTGGTGGGTGCCTTGGGAGGAACGGTTGGTGAAAGGGCTGGAGGGAGGCAGCATGTCTGGCCTTGCAGTAATAGGCCTTGGGTTACTGCTGGTAATCCTGCCTTCCCCTTGTAGGGTTAGAGGAGGTAAGAACATGTGGCCTCCCTGCCGTTTTTGTAGGAATGCAAGTTAAATCGAAGTAAGAGCCTATTCACGTTCAAGCATTTGAATTGTGGTGTTGGTGAAGAATATTGAAAATGCACGAACAGACCAATCTGTCCTGGAGGAAGTACAGCTAGAATGCTCCTCAAAGGTGAAAATGGTCCTGCTTTGTCTCACGTACTCGATCATGTTGTCAGAAGGGACCATCCCTGGAGAAGCACTTCATGGTGGTAAAGTAGAAGGTCAGCAAAAAAGGAGAAGACCCCCGACAAGATGGATGGACACAGTGGCCACAACAATAAGCTCAAATAGAGCAAAGGTTCTGAGAACTGGACAGGACTGGCCACTGGTTCTTTCTGCTGTGCATAGGCTCATTATGAGTCAGAACTGAATCCACAGCATCTAACCAGAACAGCAACAAAATGAGAAAACATTTTAAAATGATGGACAATGTCAATTGCTTGTGAGTGTGTTAGGCAACAGGAGCTCTCTTGTGTTGTTGATGGGAATGTAAACGTTATAACCACTTTTACAGAAACAGTTTGGCAATTTTTTTATAAAGGTAAATACACACATGCCCCATGACCCAGCAATTCCACTTCTAGATATTTACTCAAGTCTAATGTTAGCAGTTAAAGTGTAGTGCCTAAGGCACTTGATTGCTAACCAGAAGGCTGGCAGTTCAAACCCACCAGCCACTCCTCAGAAGGAATGTTAGGCAATCTACTTCCATAGTGATACCACCTTGGAAACCCAAGGAGGGGTTGCTATGAGTTGGGTCCTACTCGAAGGCACATAACAACAACAACAACAGTGTTAGCAGATGTCCAAAGAGATCTGTATGAAAATCTTCACAGCAAGTTTATTCTGAATAGCTCAAAACTGGAAAAACCCAAATATACATTAGCACTTAAATGGAATTTTTAAAGTATGGTGTATGCTTACACTAAAATACTGCTATTAGTTGTCAGTGTGTTGGCTTGACTCAGGGTTACCCTCTGTACAACAGAATGGTTCATGAATATTCAAGTGTTAGCAGACCTTCCAGACTAAGGCAAGGAAGAAAGGCCTGGTAATCTTACTTCCAAAAATCAGCCAATGAAAACTTTATGTATAACAGCAGAACACTGAAATACTACACCATTGCCATCCAGATATATCTGACTCAGATGGACCCCATAGGAGAGAGTAGATGTGCCTCATAGGGCTTCCAAGGTTGTAATCATTATAAAAGCAAACTTTCTTCACCTCTTTCTCCTATGGAGCTACTGGTGGGTTTGAATCACAAACTTTTCAGTTAGCGGTCAAATACTGAACCACTACACCACTGACAATTCCTTCATGGGAATACTACTGAGCCATAAAAAAAGAACAAACCCCTGATTTGTGTAATAACATGGAGGATACAAAAAATGTCACTAAGCAAACAAAATCAGATATAGCAGAATACCTGCCCATTTGTCTGGAGTGATAGAAAGCAGAAAAGTCTTGATTTCTGGGGGAAGGAGTGACTGGAAAGGAGCATGGGGTATATATCTGGGGTCATAGAAACATCCCCATATTTATTGGGAGCATAACGATTTGAGTATATATATCTGCCAAAATATATTAAAATCTATAGTTAATATCTGTTCAGCTGTATTTAAATTGAGTCAACTAAAATGATTAAACAAGGAAACTTACAGGAATTGTATGAATTTCTCTAAGGCCACTGTCATCTGAAAGCAAGGTAAGTGGCCAATGCCTAGCAAGAGTGAGGGGGCTGAGTTGATAGAAACACAGAGACCAGCTGTAGCATCACTGTCTTTCGTTTCTGAGTCCCTGGCTGGCACAAACATTAAGCGATCAGCCAATAACTGAAAGGCTGCCAGTTCAAACCTACTCACAGGCAGCCCAGAAGAAAGGCCTAGCAATAAGCTTCTGACAAATCATCCAGTGAACACCATGTATGTATAACAGAGGAACAAACACATCTCTACTACCTCTACTCTGACACTCAAGGGGTCACCAGGAATAGGAATTGACTCCATGGTCCTTGTTTTGATTCTTTTATCTTTTTATAAGACTATTGGTTGCTTCCTAGGGGTACTATTAGAATTAAATGAACTCAATACACATGAGTCTTTGCCTGTGTTTCAAAATTATTTGAATTACTTAATTAATTTAACCATCTTCTCCTACACTTCTGTCCTGAATCTCAACTTCGCTCCTCTAAGTGAATTTCTTCTTGTTGTTAGGTGCTGTCAAGGCATTTCCGACTCATAGTGACCACTGCACAGCAGAATGAAACACTGCTCGATCCTGTGCCAGCTCCATGATCCCTGCTATACTTGAGCCTATCATAACAGCCACCATGTCAATCCATTGCAATGAAGGCCTTCTCCTCTTTCGTTGACCCTCCACCTTACCAAGCATGACATCCTTCTCCAGGGAATGGTCCCTTCT
>NW_006921811.1:1901280-1903772 GCF_000298275.1 Orycteropus afer afer | reverse complement strand
CAAGTTGAATTTGCATGTGAGTAGTTGATGGTCTGTTCCACAATCAGCTCCTGGCCTGGTTTTGGCTGAAGATATTGATCTTTTCCACTGTCTCTTGCCACAGATGTAGTCAATCTGATTCTTGTGTGTTCCATCTGGTGAAGTCCACATGTAGAACTGCCATTTGTTTTGTTGAAAAAGGTGTTTGCCATGAATATGTCATTGGTCTTGCAAAATTCTACCATGCAAATTCCAGCATTATTTATGTAACCAAGGTCAAATATTCCAGCTACCCATGATTCTTCTTCATTTCTAACTTTTGCATTCCAGTCACCAGTGATAATTAACACATCTTGATCACATGTTTGGTCAATTTCAGACTGCAGAAGTTGATAAAATTCTTCATTTTCCTCATCTTTGGTTTTGGTGGTTGGTGCATAAATTTGGATAATAGTTGTATTAATGGGTCTTCCTTGTAGGTGTATGGATATTATCCTATCACTGTCAGCATTGTATTTCAGGACAGATCTTGAAACATCCTTTGTGATGATGAATGCCACACCATTCCCCTTCAAACTGTCATTCCTGGTATAGTAGATCACATGGTTGTGTGATTCAAAGTGGCCAAAACCCATCCATTTCAGCTCATACAAGTGAATTAGTTGGGCCAATTTAGGAAACAAATTCAATGTTTTTTCCCCCCTTTATTTGGCCTTCTGAAAGTATTCAACCTTCTGTGACCTCTTGTGGTCCCATTCTACCCTTTTTTATCTCTCTGAAATCAAAGATACATCTCAAGTGAAAGGCACTCTCAGCTTCACTGTCTAAATCTTCCAGCAGAGCCCTAAGTGAAAAGAGGAAAGAGTGGGGAAAAAAAAAAAAAAAAAAAAATCAGAGGCAAGCCCTCAGTTCCCAGGGACTTGGCTATCCTCTCCCAGTGGCCATATTTGGGTCATTGGCCCCTGCTCTTACCACTGCTGGAGGACTCAGAGCAGAGCCACTGTCCCTACCTAGTGCATCTAAACCTTACTCCTGGGAACTTCACAGAATAGCTGCAAGAGTTTGGATCTAAGTCACATTGAGGACACCAGCCTGAGGCACAACAGATGGTCTTTCTTCTCTTGAAGGAACAATGGGAAAAGAATAGCAGGAATAGAAGGAGGAAATGGATGTGAGGTTCATTGCCTCCACGAACAACTGTCTCTTTTGCTGTGAGACCAAAAGAACTAGATGGTGCCCAACTACTATTACTGAACATTTTGAGTAATGATTCTATAGAAGTATCCTGATGAAAAGGAGGAAAATGTAGAACAGAATGTCAAATTCCCATGGACTCCAGACTTTCTGTAGCCATGGAAACTAGAAGAACTTCTGGAACTATTGCTCTGAGATGATCCTTAAATCTTAAACTAAAAACATCCCCAGCAGTCTTCCTAAAATCAACAATCATGTTGCTTAACTTATAAAACATGTCTGCCTTGGGCATTTTGTCCTTGTAAGAATTATCCATTGTTGTGCTCCACATAACATACTTTCAGGCAATGTCTGATTGCATGTCGATCTGTGGTCTTATCCCCTGTAAAGCCAAAACCAAACCAAACTCACTGCCATCAAGTCGTATCCGACTCATAGCAACCCCTCCTTGGGTTTCTAAGGCGGTATCACTATGGAAATAGATTGCCCAAACTTCCTTCTGAGGAGTGGCTGGTGGATTTGAACCTCCAGCTTTCTGGTTAGCAGTCAAATGCCTTAGGCACTATGTTACTAGTTACAACAAAGGTTCAAGGTCAATACACTGGTTCTTAGTAAAAAATTGGTACTACTTTGCAAGATTATTGTCTTCAAAACATTATTATCATTATGGTATTATGTTAAATATCTGTTAGTGTATCTGAGTTTCTTCTTCTTTTTTTTAATGCATAGAAAGGTATTCTATATAGTATATACTAAGACAAGTATCTGTCTAACTGATGATAGATATGAACCATACCTAACTCTTCTGATTTATATACAAATCCACTTAAAGACAGACTTAGGAATGGAAGTTGATCATAATCTGTGAACTGCCTGTATATAATATGGTGCTCACATATCGTCCAAATCATGTAACATCTTATTTCCCAGAAAATATTGTGGATGTTAAGTGACTCATGACTGCATTTGGGATGAAATTGACAACAGCTGCTTGAAAAAGTATATAAAAACCTTACAGGGCAGGAAGTTTATGCTAACGGGGGAGGAACATCTCAGAGAAGGCTGGTGGGAATGATTGTACACCTCAAGGAACCTCATCAGTGTCACTGCCTTACGCATGTAGAAACTGTGAAATTGGTGCATGTTTGACTGTGTACATTCTCAACAGCAGCGACATCCAAATAAATAAATTTTTTTTTTTTTTGGCTTTTGAGTTTTTTTTTTTTTTTTTTTAATTAGGATTTGGGTGAAGATTTACAGAGTAAATTCACTTTTCATACAGGAGTTCACATATACTTTGTCTCATGTCATTGACCAAA
>NW_006921811.1:1890927-1897325 GCF_000298275.1 Orycteropus afer afer | reverse complement strand
CACCAGCCACTCCTCGGAAGGAAGGTTGGGCAATCCTACTTCCATAGTGATACTGCCTCGGAAACCCAAGGAGGGGTTGCTATGAGTCAGGGCTGACTCGACGGCACATAACAACAACAACAACAACAATATAAACACAGAGTCCATTGTAACATCACTGTCCTTTATTTGGGAGCCCCTGGGTGGCATAAAAAGTGGTGTAGTGTCTAAGGCATTTGACTGCTAACCAGCCACTCCACAGAAGAAAGACTGAGCAATTTACTTCTGTAGAGATTTACTGCCTTGGAAACCCAAAGGTGTTCACTATGAGTCAAAATCAACTTGACAGCAGTGAGTTTGGTTTTGGGTTTGGGTAGCACAAGCCTTGAGCTCTCAGCTGTTAACTGGAAGGTTGGTGGCTCAAACTTACTCAGAAGCACCTTGGAAGAAAGGCCTGACAATATGCTTCTGAAGAATCATCAAATGAACAAATGAACTCCCTATGAAACACAGTTGTACTATCTCTACTCTGACGAGGGGTCACCATGAATAGGAATTGACTCCAGGGTTCTGGTTTTGATTCTTTTTATCTTTTTTTTTTCTTCCATAAATAGAGCTATTGGTTCCTTCCTAGGGGTACTATTAGGAATAAATGACTCAGTACAGATGAATCTTTTCTTGTGTTTCAAATTGATTTGAAGGAACCCAGTTCTGCTGACCCACAGTCCTGCTGACCTCGAGAAGTGTAAGATAACACATGCTTGCTGGCTGAAGCCACCTCATTTGTGGGAATTGGTTATTGCAGCAATAAAAAACTAATACATCAGCTAATGATTTCATCTGTACATAATCTCAAATCAATTATATGTGTTAATATTGGGGCTAGCAGTATAGTGGTAAGTGCCCAAAATCAGGGCTTTAAAGCAAGACATCCAGAATTTGAATATTGGCAGAACAATTTACTATTGTCATGAATTTGAGCATGTTAATGACATTTCCTGCATCCTAAATTAATCATTTGTAGTTCGGAGATAATGTCAACTTTCTCCCAGTCTTATTGTGATTGTAGAATAACACATGTATTATAAGATCTTGGGACAAGGCATTAGCATTAGGCATTTGTTTTATTCTCATTTTATTGTTTTTCCTTCTGTCATTCAGTAGCAAGTACATTTATCTGGATACCTTGTCTATTGTTGTTGCCTCCAATCCATGGTAACTTTATGTATAGCAGAAAGAAACATTGCCTGGTCCTGCACAAATGATCATTGGTGTGTTTGGGTCCATTTTACCTTGTACCAGAATTTTCATTCAAATTTTCACTAGTCTCACTCTCTATTTGGTTATGTTTGAAGAACTTCCATTACTTCAGGACTTCATAAAGATAAAAGGATTATTTGAGAAAAATAATATCTGCATAATTTATTGGGCCATTTGTACTATAATTTTTGTTGTTGTTAGGTGGTGTCGAGTCATCTCTGACTCATAGTGACCCTATGCACAGCAGAACGAAACACCTCCTAGTCCTGGGCCAGCTCCATGATCCTTGCTATACTTGAGCCCATAGCTGCTACCACGGTGTGAATCCATCTTGCTAAGGGCCTTCCCCTCTTTCATCAAAGCTCTACCTTACCAAGCATGACATCCTTTCCAAGGAATGGTCCCTTCTGATAACATGACCAAAATAGGTGAAACCAAGTTTGGCCATTCTCATTTCCAATGAGTATTCCACCTGCACTTCCTCCAGGACAAATATGTTAGTTCTTTTAGCAGTCCATGGTACTTTCAGCATTCTTTACCAGCACCACAACTTGAAAACATCGTCTCTTCTTCAGTCTTCCTTATTCATTGGCCAGCTCTCACATGCTTATGAGATGTTTGAAAATACCATAGCTTGTGTCAGGCACACCTTAGTCTTCAAGAAGACATCTTTGCTTTTTAGAACTTGAAAGAGGTTCTTTGCAACAGATTTGCAGCAGATTTGCCCAGTGCTATATGTCATCTAATGTCCTGAATGCTTCTTCCATTGGTGTCGATTGTAGAACCAAGAAATGTTTTCTTTATATTGAGATGTAATACATACTTCAGACTGTGTTCTACACTCTTCATCAGTAAGTGCATCAAGCCATCCTCATTTTCAGCTAGCAAAGTTGTGTCATCAGCATATTGCAGGTTGTTAATGATTTTTCCTTCAATCCTGATGCCATGTTCTTCTACATATAGTCCAGCTTCTCAGATTATTTGATCAGCATATAGATTGAATAAGTATGGTGAAAGGATACAACCCTGACACTCTCCCTTCTTGATTTTAAACCATGCAGTGTCTCCTTGTTTTCTTTTAAAGGCAACCTCCTAGTCTATGTACAGTTCCTCATAAGCATAATTAAGTATTCTGGAATTCCCATTATTTTCAATATTATCCACAATTTGTTATGATCTACACAATCAAACATTTTTGCATAGTCAATAAAACACAAGTAAACATATTTCTGGAATTCTGTGCTTTGAGTCAAGATCCATCGGACATCAGTAATGATATCTCTTGTTCCACATCCTCTTCTGAATCCAGCTTGCATTTCTGGAAGTTCTCTGTCAATGTACTGCTGCAACCATTTTTGAATTATCTTCAGTGAGATTTTACTTGCATGTGATATTAATGATATTGTTCTATAATTTCCATATTCTGCTGTATCACCTTTCTTTGGAATGGGTACAAATATGTATCTCTTGTGGTCAATTTGCCAGGTATCTGTCTTCCAAATCTCTTGGCATAACTGAGTGAGTGCCTCCAGCAGGGCATCCATTTGTTGAAACATCTCAGTTGGTGTTCCGTCAATTCCTGGAGCCTTGTTTTTCACCAATTCCTCTAGTGCAGCTTTGACTTCTTCCTTCAATAACATTGTTTCTTGAACATATGCCACCTCATGAAATGCATGAACATTGGCCAGTTCTTTTTGGTACAATACAGACTTTCTGTATTCCTTCCATCTTCTTTTGATACTTCCTGTGTCATTCAACATTTTGCCCATAGAATTTTGCAATATTGCAACTCGAGGCTTAAATTTTTTTCCTCAGTTCTTTCAGCTTGAAAAATGCTGAGTGTGCTCTTCCCTTTTGATTCTCTAACTCCAGGTCTTTGTACATTTCATTATAGTAATTGGCTTTATCTGCTAGAGTTGCTTTTTGAAATCTTCTGTTAAGCTCTTTTATCTTGTCATTTCTTCCATTTGCTTTAGCTACTTTTCCCTCCAGGGCAAGTTCAGAGTCTCTTCTGTCATCCATTTTGATCTTTTCTTTCTTTACTGTATTTTTAATGATCTCTTGCTTTCTTCATGGATGATGTTCTTGATGTCTTCCCACAATTCTTCTGGTTTTTGGTCATTGGTGTTTAATGAATCAAATCTATCCTTTAGATGGTCTTTAAATTCAGGAGAGATATATTCAATGTCATATTTTGGCTCTCATGGACTTATTTTAATTGTCTTCAACTTCAAGTTGAACTTGCATATGAGCAGTTGATGGTCCATTCCACAATCAGCTCCTGGCCTCGATTTGGCTAAAGATTTTGAACTTTACCATTGCCTCTTTTCACAGATGTAGTCAGTCTGATTCCTGTGTATTCCATCCGGTGAAGTCCATGTGTATAGCTGCCATTTGTGCTGTTGAAAAAAAAGGTATTTGCAATGAATAAGTCGTTGGTGTTGAAAAATCCTATCATTGAATCTCCAGTGTTTCTGTCACGAAGGCCATATTTTCCAACTACCTTTGATTCATCTTTGTTTCCAACTTTTGCATTCCAGTCACCAGTGATAATTAACACATCTTGATTGCATCTTCAGTATTATAATTACTATCTGACAGATATGTGTCACCACTATATTCTCCGTTCATGTTGATTTTAATCAACACCTTTGGAAGCAGCGGTCAAGAGATCAGACAACACATTGCATTGGGCAAATCTACTGCAAAAGACCACTTTAAAAATGTTGAAGAGCAAAGATGTCACTTTGAATACTAAAATATGCCTAACTTTAGCTATGGTGTTTTTAGTCACCTCATATGCATGTGAAAGCTGGACAATGAATAAGGAAGACCGAAGAAGAGTTGGTGTTTTTGAGTTATGGTGTTGACAAAGAATACTGAAAGTACCGTGGACTGCCAGAAGAACTAACAAGTCTGTCCTGGAAGAAGTGCAGCTGGAATGCTCTTTGGATGTGAGAATGGCCAGACTTGGTCTCACCTTCTTTGGTCATGTTGTCAGAAAGGACCATTTCCTAGAGAAGGATGTCATGCTTCATAAATTGGAGGATCAGTCAAAAAGGGGAAGGCCCTCAGTGAGAGAGATTGGCCCAGTAGCTGCAATTTTGGGTATAGCAAGTATTATGAGTCTGGCACAGGACCGACCAGTATTTTGTTCTGTTGTCCATGGGATCATTATGAGTTGGAGCCTACTCAATGGCACCAAAAACAACAACAACAGCAACCATTCTCCTATCGAAAGGCCTGGCATTCTGGTTCTGGATCAGCTCCAACCCTGGTGGTCCATTTAGGAAATAATGGCTACTTTCTCTCAAGCATCATAACTGGTGTGGTAAGGATAGGATTCCCTGGTGCTATCCTGCTTCTGCTCAAAGTCCAACCTTAGTGGCCTTTGGGCAGTAGTGTTTCTGTGCACTGGTGTTGGTGAAAATCCATGCATGGGTGATTTGCAGAAGGGGGGACTCCTCATCTTGTCTGCACTTTTCTCTCCCTTGGGTACCACCCATGATCTGTGTGTACTTCTAATGTGGGAAGAACCTTATTTGGATCTTTGGTTGCAAGAAGGAAGAATGACACCTTTTGGGATCAGTCTTATCTTTAAGACTCCCTTGGTCCTGAAAAGAACCTTTCCTGCTATCCGTTCCTGTCTCTGCTTGCACAGGTGCTTCCTAGGGATTGAATTGTTTCCCTTTACCTCAAAATGGGGAAGTCCTAACCTACACCTGCAATTATTACCCTATTTGGAAAGAGGGAGTTTCTGATTTGTTAATGAGATTATACCACAGTAAGGGAGGGCCAAAACCTAATCTCTCTGAGTATTTCACTCAGGAGAGACAAAGACACACACAGGAGGAAGATAGACATTGACATAACTAGGAGGGTGTAGCTGGTGTGGACCACACAGGGTGACACTGTCAGAGGAGGTTAACACCAAAATGACTGTCTATATAGATAGTAGTGCCTAAGGCATTTGACTGCTAACCAGAAGGCTGGCGCTTCAAACCTACCAGCCACTCTTCGGAAGGAAGATTGAGCAATCTGCTTCCATAGTGATACTGCCTTGGAAACCCAAGGAGGGGTCGCTAAGAGTTGGATCCAACTTGATGGCAATGAATTGGGATTTTTAATACATTTTTGCAGTGTTTTAGCAGAAATTTATCATTCATTTTTTAATAAAAATATTCCTGCAGGCCCTCAATAAGATGGATTGATACAGTGGCTGCAACCATGAGCTCAGGTATAGCAAGGGTCGTGCTGACAGCACAGGACCAGGCAATGTTTCTTTCTGTGGTACATGTGGTCACTAGGAGTCAGAGTTGACTCATCAGGACCTAATGACAACAATAACATTCTTGCAGTTAATTTTAACATCAAAACTATTTTTTTTTTGGTAATCTACACCTGTAATTGGTAAGCCCTGCTTACATGCATCAGTAGACCTACAGGTCTAAAGCTCTATGCTAATTTACTTTTTGAACCTTCTAATGTGCTCCGGTGCTCTGGTAGCATAGTGCCTAAGGCACTTGACTGCTAACCAGAAGGCTGGTGGTTCAAACCCACCAGCCACTCCTCAAAAGGAAGATGGGGCAATCTACTTCCATAGTGATACTGCCTCAGAAACCCAAGGAGGGGTCGCTATGAGTCGGGTCCAACTCGATGGCATATAACAACAACAACATTGTGCTCCGATAAGAGCTGTCATTACTGGCCAATGACAAGGATGCTTCCAGTCATGTAGTTTTTCTGCACAGGCTACAGGCATTTTGCTGGTTTTTTGGGACTGCCAGTGTTCTTATAGTCACTGATTTTGTCAAATTGTCAGTAGTTTTAGCTACAATATTGTGGTAAGTAATAAGTAATATTTGTGAATTTATATTAATAACTTTTTTGAGAATGAAGTTGTAATGAAAAGAAAAGGAGAAAAATTAAAAACAAAAAAACAAGCTTTTGTGTTGTGACCAATAATGTAATTCAATACAAAAAGACTTTATAAAACAATTTTGCTGTTAGTACATATAATCTAAGAAATAACACATCTAAGCAATTTACAATTATATTTATCACATATTATTCTATGATTATAACTGGTAATAAACATTACTAAGGATTCTGTATTGTCTGGTACAGGAGGGAGTCCATGGGGGAGCAGGTTGACACCA
>NW_006921811.1:1884696-1890787 GCF_000298275.1 Orycteropus afer afer | reverse complement strand
TAGGTAACTATGATGTTGTTGTTGTTGTTATGTGCCGTCGAGTCAAACCCGACTCATAGCGACCCCTCCTTGGGTTTCTGAGGCAGTATCATTATGGAAGTAGGATTGCCCAACCTTTCTTCTGAGGAGTGGCTGGTGGATTTGAACTGCCAGCTGTGTGGTTAGCAGGCAAGTGTCTTAGCCACTATGCTTCCAGAGTTCCCTATGATAGTGGTCAACTAATACCACTCCAGGCTTCAGTTAAACATAAATGCTGCCTGAGATTCTGCTGATGAGCTAATTCTGGTTCACTAGATGCGGATCTCAAAATAGGCCACTTTCTCACACCCACAACAAGATTCCATGTTTGCTATTTAGTTTTCCTTCATCTGACAGCTATACACTGATTTCTCCCAAGTTCAGAGCAGCTCTTACCTAAACACTGTTCTGGAGCAGGGAGGGAGGTTCAGAAAGGTTAGATGTGGCTTTGTCACTCAAGGTGGGGCTACCTCATCACAAGGTTGTCCCAGGTCAGGAGAACAAATGTGGGCCCACCTGTGTAAGCAGTTAAAAATTACACATAACAAAACAAACTACTTAAGTATTTACTACTTATTCTTTGCACACTCCAGTAGCATGAATTAACAAATGGGCTCTTCTCATTACTGTAAAACCATTCCTTATTATTCAAAAACTTATTATATTCATTCCATCTATAGGAAATGATTGGACAAGCTAATTAATCTTTCTTTCCCTTACCTAAGTACTTCCCCTGCTCAAATTCTTCCTGACCTCTGAAGCAACATCCATTTCCAACATCAGCAATTGGTATAACTAGCAAATCTTCAAGACATTGGATGCTATCTATCATCTCTTCTTCAGGGGCATGAGGGCAGGAAGCAAAAAATACCAGGTAAGTGTTTTCTATGGCCTGTACAGTGTGAATTGCAAGTGGATGTTTACAGTTGAAGGGGCAACCACATCAGCCTATAGCACCAGATCACAAATGAAAGAAGTATCCCTGTTTCCTTCAATAAATTTATGTGGGTGTGAGTGTGTATGTGAGTGTACATATGTGTGTATGAGTGTCTGAATGTATATGTGTCTTTGAGTGCATGTGTGTGTGTGAGTGTATGTGTGACAATATGTGTTTGTGTGTGAGTGTGAGTATGTATGTGAATGTAGGAGTGAGTATGTGAGTGCATGTTTGTATGCATGTGTTTTTGGGTATGTGTGAGTGCATGTGTTTGAGTATGTGTATGTGTGAATGTGCATTGAGAATGTGGATATGAGTGTATGTGTTTGAGTACATATGTGTGAATGAGTGTGAGTGTATGTGCAATAGTGTATATATTTGCGTGTGCACTCTGAAGTGTGAAGCTTTAGGCAGAGGCCTCTCCTTCCAAAGTTTAAGGACGACACACTTTGCAGATTCCTGTAGTCTAGTAGGTGGTTAAGACTTTTGACTGCTAACCAAAAGGTCAGTGGTTCAAACGCACCAACCACTCCATGGAAGAAAGATGAAACAGTCTGGTTCTGTAAAGATTGGTGGCAGTGAATTTTTTCCTTGTTTTTGAGTCGAACAAATAGTAATTAGGAATATGGAATGACTATGAAGCGTTCCGAGGCATCCCATCACTGAAAGAACAATGTGGCGAGGACAATAGCTTTATTGAGAGATAATTTGCATATGGTACAATACACCATTTAAAGTGAACAATGGTTTGTAGTGTGTTCAGAATTGTGCAACCATTCCAACGATCATAGAACATTTTCACCACCACAATGAAAACCATCCCTATACCTTTTAATCATCCCACCCTTCTCTCCACCTCTGCCAGCTGTAGGAAACCACCAATCTGCCCCCTCTGTCTGTAGATTTGCCCATTGCATACACCTCATAAATGGGGAAACAAACAATATGTGACTTTTTGTGACTGGTTACTTTCACTTGTGTAATGCTTTTGGGGTTCATTTAAATTGTAGCATATATCAGTACTTCATTCCATTCCATTGCCAAATAATATCCCATTGTTTGGATGTTCCCATTTTATTTATCCTTTAATCAGTTGATGGACATTTGAGTTGATTCCACTTTTTGGCTATTATGAATAATGCTGCTATGAACACTTTTGTGCTTTCATTTCTCTTTTACATTTACTTAGCAGGTGTATTGGTCATATGGTAACTCTCTGTTTAATCTTCTGAGAAACTGATAGACTGTTTTCCAAGGTGGCTGAATCATTTTACATACCCACCAGTACTGTGTGATGATTCCAATTCATCCTCATTTCGCCAACACTTGTTGCAATCTGTCTTTTTGATTCCAGGCATCCTAATGGGTATGAAGTTGCACCTCATTTGCATTTACTTGATGGCTAATGATGTTGGACATCTTTGCAAGTGCTGATTGGCCATTTGCATGTCTTCCTTGGAGAAACATTTATTTAGATACTTGCCCATTTTTAACTTGGGTTATTTGTCTCTTTATTATTGAGATGTAAGGATTCTTTACTCTTACATAGAAGAAATTTATTACATAGAATACTTAATGAAGAATTCTACTTACAAACTTCTTTTCAGAAATATGATTTGCAATAGGAGTTAAATAGTGTGGAGTTGCAGGCATGGATCACTCAGGAAACACTAAATTTTATACCCAGAAAAACTGATGAAATAGGAGAAACAGAGTGTAAAAATTACAGTGTGTAAACATTCCAATAAAAGCATCATGCTATATTTTTTGTCTTTGTTACCAGCGTAGGGATTCTTAACTGGGGATCCTGGGGCTTTGAGAGTGCTGCAAACTGGAGGTGAGGAAGCAAGTTTGAGAGCAGTAGGACATAGTGGACCTGGAGGGAGAGACCATACAGGCAGGATCAAACCCCAAAAGGCATGCAGAAATCTAATGCAGTATTGGGTGTGCATTGAGAGATTAGTGAGGACAAATCCAGAAAATAAGCCATAGGCTCAGCACCCCAAATTCAGTGCTAAGATCACAGAAGTTGCTAGTCACATGGACACATTGAGAAATCATCAACAATTAAGGTGGAAGAACACAAAGCAGGGTAATCATCCTACAAGGGAAATTGGTCATAGATATGAAAGCTGGTTAACACATCCAGGTCTTTCCATGTAATAACCTCACCCTTATCCTAAAGTAGGATAAAAGAGAGTAGTTTAAAGATATAAGCATGAAATTTTTATTGTAGCCACTGGGATGTCCGTCTTAGTTCTCAACAACAAAGAGGGAGATAAGAAAGAGTAAGACAAATGGAGATTTAGATGTCCCTTTTAACACTGAAGGAGGTGAAATGGAAAATTGAATCATGTATCTATGGTCAAGTGGGCTGCCCAGTGTTGATCTTCAGGATGAGCCTGATTCATCGGCCCAGCACTGCAGGCCTCCCTGCATGGGGATAGTCCATGGAAGGCTTATGAGAGTAGATAGAACATGTGGTCCGTGGAGGTCCTTCACTTCCCTTTAAAAGTTATTATTTAGTTTCCTGGTTGTGGAGGACAATACTCTGAAAGCTCTCAGCAGACCAAGCTCCCTCTGAAGGCCTGGACAGAGATCTTTCATTCTTTCCTGTAGCTTCTGGTTGCTCCATACATTTGTTTCTTGGCTCGTGGCAACATAACTACAAATCTCTGTCTCCATCTTCACATGAGTTGGGTTTTCACATGATTTCCTTCTGTGTGTTGCTTTCAAATCCACCTCTGCCTTTTTATGTTATAAGGACACCTGCCATTGAATGTAGACTCATTGCCATTGAGTTGATTCTGACTCATAGCATGCCCGAAGGACAGAGTTGAACTGCCCCACAGGTTTCTAAGGCTGTCAGTCTTCGTGGAATCAGACTGCCACATCTTTCTCCTGTGCAGCAGATGGTGAATATGAACCCCTGACCTTCTGATTAGCAGCTGAGTGCTTAACACTGTGCTACCAGGGCTCCTTGCACTGGATTTATGGCCCATGTCAATTAAGGATATCTCAAGACATTCTTAATTATATCTGCAAAAGTTCTTTGCCAAATAAGATTATATTCACTAGCTCTGGGGATTGGGACTTGAACATATCTTTCTTTGTGTATTGTTGGGGGGCAGGGGCTGCATTTCAACCCACTACACTGCACATTTCCATTTCTTCTTCCAAACTCAAGGTCAAAGTAGATCCATTCTTCTCCCCCTATGAATAGTGGAGAGGAAGGAATGGAGACCAAGAGTTATGTGACAGGAGGTCTCTCCACTAGCAAACCAACATCAATAGTAAGAATAAGTGCTCCCCCAAATAGTACTGTACTAATAACAAGAGTTTACTATGCAGCTTGCAGGTGTTAATACATCTAATCCTCCCCACAACTGTGTGAGAAAAGGACTTTTCTTTCCTCATTTTGTAGATGAGGAAACAAAAGTGAAGAATGGTAAGTAACTTGCCTGAGGTTCTGCACAAGAAAGTGGTATGTCAGGGATTAAACACAGGCAGGCAAGCAGGCAGGCCTTAGCCCTGTGCCGTCTGGCCTCTGACCACCCATGTGGCAGTCTGGTGCCCTTGGCATCTGTACTAGGAAGAGGCCCAAGATTATATTACTCTTTTTTCTGAAAGAACTATGATTATTGAAGCATTAAACTGAATGTACAACAAGAAGGATGTGGAGGAACTAAATGATAACCTTTTCAACTTATATTTCCTAACAACTTTAAAAATAATTTTTTTTAGGGGTATTTAATGATAATCTATAGGAGCTCTGGTAGCATAGTGCTTAAGGCATTTGACTGCTAACCAGAAGGCTGGCGGTACCCACCTTGGATGGAAGATGGGGCAATCTTTCATACCTCGGAAACCCAAGGAGGGGTCGCTATGAGTCAGGGCCGACTCGACGGCACATAACAACAACAACAACAATGATAATCTAAAATATTCTTGAAATAAGGTTATAAGGAAATATCAGAAATATATAACAAAAGCAGCAGGATTTATATCCACAGATAAATATATTTATAGAAAACAGGCTAAAAAATTATAGTAAAATATTATTATCAGTTGGCTCTCAGTTGGAAAATTGCTCCTTTTATCATTTTCTCTGTATTTTTCAGATTATATACAATAAGCACTATGTTGCTTTTCCAAAAACAAAAATAAAATAAAAACAAACTCCTTGCTGTCAAGTTGATTTGACTCATAGCGACCCCTCCTTGGGTTTCCAACGTGGTGTCTCTGCAAAATTAGATTGCCCAATCTTCTTTCTGAGGAGTCGCTGGTGGGTTTGAACTGCCAGCCTTCTGTATAGCAGTCAAATACTTTAGGCACAATGCCACCAGAGCTCCCTATGTTGCTTTTAAGATAAGGTAAAATCAAAATTGCAACTAATTTGGAAAAAAAAAAAAAAAAAATGTTTTTGAGAAAGCTTTGCAAATTATCTCAAGAACTGATAGCTAAAAAGCTAAAATAAAATGATAAGAAAGCCCCATCCAAGGGACACTGGACAGGTGTAAGAAGAAACATTAGATCCTCAAGGGTCTTGGTTAGAAGGAGCCATATAAGGAGGTTCCAGGTGGTAACTGGGCATGCGTGTGTTTGAGGAATGGAAGATAATGTTGAGGAAAGATGTCACAATCACATGCATTACCACAGAGTCTCTCAGTCATGAGGGTGCCAGTGACTTCTGGCTGAAACATGCAGCACACATCAGAGAGGCCAGAAAGATAGTTAAGTGTTTTGTAGGCTAATAGCTCAAACATTTTTATTCACTACTTTTTTTTCCTTTTTTTTTTTTACCCCAATGTAACAGCTCCCCTCCCACTTCCTCCCCATTGTTACCTCTTCCCTATATCCATCCCTCTATGCACTCCTGCCCTGTGAGCTGTGTCCCTGTGCATAAACAGCCCTTCTTTCTCCCATGATTGTTCCCTCCAAGGAGTGTATCTACCTCAGGTAAATGTTCAACTCATATGCCTGTCTTTTGTTTGGCTGGAAGCCACAGGTGTGAGTTCAATCCCAGACCTGAAGGGCACCTAAGGGTCATAGTCTCAGTGGTTCTTTCAGACTCTATCAGACCAGCAAACTTGGTCCCTTTTTTTCCCCCCCCCCCAAATGATTGTGAGTTTTGTT
>NW_006921811.1:1880484-1884020 GCF_000298275.1 Orycteropus afer afer | reverse complement strand
AGTACCTGCTTTCAAGACTAATTATAAAACTACTGTCAACAAGACCAAGATTGGGCTAGCAATAGATAAACAGATCAATGGAATAGAATAGAGAGTTCAGAAATAGACCCACAGACACACGGGCAATGAATATTTGACAAAGATGGAAAGGCAATTTAGCAGAGAAAGAAAAATATTTTCAACATAAGCAAAAAGAAAAAAAAAATACCTTCACACATACCTCACATCTTATACAGAAAATAGCTCAAAATGGATCATAGATCTAAATTTAAAATGTAAAACAACAGAACTTCTTGAATTAAATGTCAGAGGAAATTTTTGTGACCTTGAGTTATTGAAGAATTTCTTTGATAAAACACCAAAAGCATGATTCATACAAATAAAACTGATTAATTGAACATTATGAAAATTAAAAATTTTCCCTCTTTGGGAAACACTTTTAAGGGATTGAAAAGATAAGGCACAGACTGAGAGAAAATTTTTCAAATCATTTATCTGAGAAAGGACTTGTATTCAGAATATATAAAGGATTCTCAAAACTTGGCAATAAGGACACACACAACCCAATAAAAATGAGTAGATCTGAATAGTCATTTCAGCAAATAATGTTTCTAGATTGTAAACAAGCCCATAAAAAAGTGTGGATAGTAGAAACTGTCTATAGGGTTTTCAAAACAGATCATCACCTTTTGAAAGCAGATCCTAGAGTCTTAATTTGAAGGCACCTCTGAGTGTGTTTGAAGCATGAGCCTTCCCACTTGTAGTTCAATCCTTAGTCATCTGTGCTTCTCATGAACTCCCATTAGTCATTTGTGTTGTTGTTTGGTGCTGGTGAGTCAGTTCTAACTCATAGCCACTCTATGTGCAAGAAAATGAGATATTTTCCAGTCCTGAACCATCCTCAAAATCATTGCTATGCTTGATTACATTGCTTCAGCCCTGTGTCAATCCATGTCATGGAAGGTCTTCCTCTTTTTCACTGACCCATCTACTTCACCAAGCATGCTACCCTTCTCCAGTGAGCTGAAATGGATTGGTATTGGACCTTTTCAATTAGACAATCATATGGCCTACTATACCATGAATGACAAATTGAAGAGGAATGACATCACATGCATTATTAAAAAGAACATTTCAAGAGGTATCCTAAAGTACAACACTGTTAGTGTGAGGATAATATCTATATGCATGCAAGGAAGACCAGTTATTATGACTATTATTCAAATTTATACTCCAACCACTAAAACCAAAGATGAAGAAATTGAAGAAGTTTTACCAACTTTTGCAGTCTGAAAGTGATCAAATATGCAATCAAGATGGATTGATAAGTACTGGTGATTGGAATGTAAATGTTGAAAGCAATGAAGAAGCATTGGTAGTTGAAAACTACATACTAGGTGACAGAAATGATGCCAGAGATCACAAGATAACGTTTTGCAAGACCAATGACTTTTCATTGCAAGTATCTTTTTCCAACAACATAAATGGTGGCTGTAAAAGTGGTCCTTGCCATATGGAGTACACAGGAATCAAATTGAGTACACTTGTGAAAGACCTGATGGAGAATCTCACTATATTAGTAAGAATAAGACTGGGGACAGATTGTGGAATGGACCATCAATTGCAGATATACAAGTTCAAGCTGAAGCTGAAGGAAATTAAAACAAATCCACGAGACACAACATATGGCCCTGAGTACATTCCACCTGAATTTAGAGACAGTCTGAAGAATAGATTTGACACATTGAACAACTATGACCCAAGATCAGCTAAGCTTTGTGAGGACACCATACATGAAGAAAATAGGTCATTAAAAAGACAGAAAGAAAAGACCAAAATGGATGTTGGAAGAGAGTATGAAAATTGCTATTGAATGTAGAGTGTTATGTGCCATTGAGTCGGACCTGACTCATAGTGACCCCTCCTTGGGTTTCGGAGGAAGTATCACTACGGAAATAGATTGCCCCATCTTCCTTCCGAGGAGTGGCTGGTGGGTTTGAACCACCAGCCTTCTGGTTAACAGTCAAGTGCCTTAGGCACTACACTACCAGCGCTCCAGAAATGATGAAGTGAAAGAGCTGAATAGATGATTCCAAAGGGTGGCTCGAGAAGACAAAGTAAAAATTATGATGAAATGTACAAAGATCTTGAGTTAGAAAATTTTTATTGTAAGCCACTGTTTTCCTTGTTCTCTGCTAGTTTGTTTGTTCAGCAAAATTCCACCACTCATCTGTCAGTTTGTCTTTCTGTGGTGGCTCTGGCTATTGCTGAGATGCTGGAAGTTACAGGTCAAGTATCCCAAAAGTATGCCCGCCAGGTCACCCATGGTGGATGGACAGCAGAGCATACAGATGACAGATTGGGAAGAAGGATGGGATCATTTATGTCTGAAAAAATTGGCTACTGAAAACCTTATGATTAGCAGTGAAATACCATCTAACATAGTGCCAGAAGATTACCCTCTCAGGTTGGAAGACACTTAAAATATGACTGAAGGAGAGCTGTCTCCTCAAAGTAGTAGTATATTTTGCTGAATATAATTCAGAAATGGTTTCAGAAGTGTGTCAACTGAGAACTTCAAGAAATTCAAACTGGATTCAGAAGAGGACTAGAATGAGAGATTTCATTGTTGATGTCAGGTGGATTTTGGTTGAAAGCAAAGAATGCCAGAAAGATGTTTACTTGTATTTTATTTACCATGCAAAGACTTTCAGCTATGTAGAACAAAACAAATTATGGATTATATTTTAAAGACTGGAAATTCCAGAACATTTCATTCATGAGGAACATGTATATAGACCAAGAGACTGTCATTTGAAAAGAACAAAGAGATACTGCATAGTTTAAAATCAGAAAGAGTGTGAATCAGGGTTGTATCCTTTCACCATACTTATTCAGTCTGCATGCTGATCACATAATCCAAGAAACTGGACTATATGAAGAAGAAGTTTGCATCAGGATTGGAGGAAAACTCATTAACAACCTCTTATATTCAGATGAAATAACCTTGCTTGTTGAAAATGAAGTTGACTTGACTCACTTACTGAAAGATCAGACTTCAGCTTTCACTGTGGGTTGCACTTTAACATAAAGTAAATAAAAATCCTTACTACTGGACCAATAAATACTATTACAATGAATAGAGAAATGATTGAAGCTGTCAAAGATTTCATGTAACTTGTTTCCACAATCAGCACTCACGTGAGCAGCAGTCAAGAAATCAGACATTGCATCGCATTGAGCAAATCTACTGCAAGGGACCTCTTTAAAGTGTTAAAAAGCAAATATGTCACTTTGAAGACTAAGGTTTACCTAACCCAGCCATGATATTTTCAATTGCATCATAGATATGTGAAAGCTGGATAATGAATAAGGAAGACTGAAGAATTGATGCCTTTGAATTGTAAGGTTGACTAAGAATTCTGAAAATACCCTGGACTGTCATACAAAGAAACACATTTCTCCTGGAGGAAGTGCAGCCAAAATGCTCCTTTGAAGAAAGAATGGCTAGATATTTTCTCTCCTACTTTGGTCAT
>NW_006921811.1:1854137-1863144 GCF_000298275.1 Orycteropus afer afer | reverse complement strand
TCTTCCTTATTCATTGTTCAGCTCTTACATTCATATGACACAATTGAAAATATCATGGCTTGTGTCAGGTGCACCTTAGTCCCCAAGGAAACATCCTTGCTCCTTAGCACCTGAGAGAGGTCATTTACCGCTGACTTGCCCAGTGTTATACATCGTCTGATGTCCTGACTGCTGCTTCCATTGGTGTTGATTGTAAAAGCAAGCAATATGAAGTCTTTGACAACTTCAATCTTTTCTCCATTTATCATGATGCTCCTTGTAGGTCCAATTGTGAGGATTTTTGTTTTCCTTTTATTGAGATGTAATCCATACCTCAGACTGTGTTCTTCAATCTTCATCAGTAAGTGCTTCAAGTCATCCTCACTTTCAGCAAGCAAAGTTGTTAGTGAGCATATCACAGATTGTTAATGATTCTTCCTCCAATCTGATGCCATGTTCTCCTTCATATAGTCCAGCTTCTTGGATTATTTGCTCAGCATACAGATTGAATAAATATGAGGAAAGGATACCACACTGATACATTCCCCTCTTGATTTTAAACCATTCAGTGTCCCCTTGTTCTATTCGAATGACAGCCTCCTGGTGTATGTACAGGTTCTTCATGAATACAATCAAGTGTTCGGGAATTACCATTCTTCTCAATGTTGCTATGATCCACACAATTAAATGGTTTTTCATAGTCAATAAAACACACATAAACATCTTTCTGGTATTCTTTACTTACTGCAAAGACCCATCTGACATCAGCAAAAATATCCCTCATTCCACATCCTCTTCTGAATACAGCTTACATTTCTGGAAGTTCTCTGTCAATATACTGCTGCAACTGTTTTTGAATTATCTTCAGTAACATTTTACTTGCATGCAATATTAATGATATTGTTTGATAATTTCCACATTTTGTGGGATCACCTTTCTGTGGAATGGGTGCAAATATGGATCTCTTCCAGTCAGTTGGCCTGGTAGTTGTCTTACAAATCTCTTGGCATAGTGGAGTGAGTATCTTCAACATAGCACCTGTTTGTTGAAACATCTCAGTGGCTATTCTGTTAATTCCTGGAGCCTTGTTCTTTGCCCATTCCTTCAGTTCAGCTTCAACTTCTTCCTTCAGTACTGGTTCTCGATCATATGCCACTTCCTGCAATGGATGAACAATGACCAATTCTTTTTGGTACAATGACTCTGTGTATTCCTTCCATCTTCTTTGGATGCTTCTGGCATTATTCGATATTTTGCCCATAGAATCTTTCAATATTGCAACTCGAGGTCTCATTTTTTTTCTTCAGTTCTTTCAGCTTGAGAAATGCTGAGTGTATTCTTCTCTTTTGGCTTTCTAACTCCAGGTCTTTGCACATTTCATTATAGTAATTGGTGTTTTCTGCTTGAGCTGCTCTTTATAATTTTCTTTTCAACTCTTTTATCTTGTCATTTGTCCATTCGCTTCAGTTACTTTCCATTCAATGGGAAGTTTCAGAGTCTCTTCTCACATCTATTTTAGACTTTTCTTTCTTTCTTGTCTTTTTAATGAACTCTTATTTTCTTCATGAATGATGTTCTAGATGTCATCCACAATTATTCTGGCTTTTGGTCATTGGTTTTCAATGTATCAAATCTATTCTTTAAATGATATCTAAATTCAGGAGGGTATATTCAAGGTTATACTCTAGCTCTCATGGACTTGTTTTGGTTGTCTTCAACTTCAAGTTCCACTTGCATATGAGCAGTTGATGGTCTGTTCCAAAATCAGCTCCTGACCTTGTTTCCTTGTTTTGGCTGAAGCTATTGAGATTTTCCACCATGTCTTGCCACTGATGTAGTCAGTCTGATTCCTGTGTACTCTCTCTGGCAAAGTCCACATATATAGCTCCTGTTTATGTTGGTGAAAAAAGGTATTTGTAATGAATAAGTCACTGTTCTTGCAAAATTCTCCCATTAATCTCAGCATTATTTCTGTCACCAAGGCCAAATTTTCCAATTACTGGTAATTTTTCTTTGTTTCTAACTTTTGCATTCCAATCACCAGTGATAATTAACACATCTAGATTGCATGTTTGGTCAATTTCAGCCTGCAGAAGCTGACAAAAATCTTTAATTTCCTCATCTTTGGTTTTGGTGCTTGGTGCATAAACTTGAAAAATAGTATTAACTCATCTTCCTTGTAGGTGATTGGATATTATCCTATTACTGACAGCATTGTACTTCAGGACAGATCTTGAAACACCCTTTGCAATGATGAATGCCATGCCATTCCTCTTCAAATTGTCATTCCAAGCATAGTAGATCATATGGTTGTCTGATTCAAAATGGCCAAAACCAATCCATTTCAGCTCACTAATGCCTAAGATATCAATCTTTATGCGTTCCATTTCATTTTTTGGACAACTTCCAATTTTCCTAGATTCATACATCACACATTCCATGTTCTGATTTTTAATGGATATTTGCAGTTGTTTCTTCTCAATTTGAATCATACCACTTCAGCAAATGGAGGTCCTAAAACATTTACTTTATCCATATCATTAAGATTGGTTCTACTCTGATGAGGCAGCTCATACCCAGTCATATTTTGAGTGTCTTCTGAGATGAGGGGATCCTCTTCTTGCACGGAATTGGACTATGTTTCTGGGTTGTCATTAAGTTGCCAGTAATATATCAGACAGTGTTTCTCTGCTATTCATAAGGTTTTCCCTGGCCAATTCTTTAAGAAGTAGATTGCCTCTTCCTTCTTCCTAGTCTGTCTTCGTCTGTATTCTGCGTTGAAACCTATGCACCATGTGGAATCATGCTGGTGTTTAAAACACCAATGACACAGCTCCAAGCCTCACAGTAACACACAAACCACCATAGTGTGACAAACTGACAGACAACTTCCTCTCCTTTAGCTGTTAATACCTTAGCTGTTCAATACCTCTCCACCTCCTCTTACCTAGATCCTGCTGCTTTGTCATCCCAGCTTTCCCTACTTCCTGCCTCTTGGGTGGGGTCTGTCTCCCTTCCTTTACTTGAATCCTGCTGTTTTGTCTTCCTCAACTTTCCTGGGATTTTTTTGTTGATATTTAAGGTCAGATTATTCTTTATTGGGGTGAGGGCTGTCTTCTGCATTGTAAGATGCTTAGCAGTATCCCTGACTTGGACAGTATCACCTTTACCCCAGCTGTGACAACCAAAAATATCACTAGACATTGACCAATGTCCACTGGGAGTCAAAATTCCCTCCATTAGGTAACCACTGAGCTGGGAAATAAGACAGCTGCCATGCATAATATTAAAGATGGGACTTACTGAGACAGTAGAACATGATGGAGTCCTGGTCATGTTGCAAAGGTGGGAATTGAGCTGTGAGCAGAGTGGTTCAGTGGATGAGAATCATTTACTGCAACTTGGTAAGTTCACTTTGGAAACTGACTCCTGAGTTACTCAAACATTTGCATTCTGATGTGTCTGTCTGTTCATGTTTTACAAGGTATGCAATCCTGGTCAAATCATTGAACCCCACTGTTTCTCATTGAAGGAGCCCTAGTGGTGTGACAGTTAAATGATTGTCTGCTAAGTGAAAGGTCAGTTGTTTGAACCCACCAGAGTATGTATAGGTGAAAGATATGACAATCAGTTCCTTTAAAAATTACAGACTGGGAAACCCTATGGGCAGTTGTGCTCTGTCCTATAGGGTAGCTATGAATTGGAATAGACTCAACGTCAATGACTTTTTTTTTTCTTTCTTTTTGGTTTTCCATTGATTGCATATAATTGCAATGTGTAAAAATGCATGTATTGTTGAGGGCTATAAAAAATAGATGGATATAAACACAGTTGGCATCTAATAGGAGTCCCTGGGTGGTGTGATGTCCCTGGGTCATGCAAACAATTTGCACTTAAGATAATAAATCTTAAGGCTGGTAATTGGAATGTACCTAGTAGAATCATGGAAGAAAAGTCTGGTGATCTGTTTCCATAAAGATACATCTAATATAGACTATGGAGCATGAGATTTCCATGAGTGAGAATCAATCTGAACAACAGGTTTTGTTTTAGGTGATGCAAAAAGTTAATGTAATCAGGTGCTGACCAAAGTGTTGGAGGTTAGAGTTCACCCAGAAGTGCCTTGGAAGAAAGGCCTGGTGGTGGTCTCCTTCCAAAAAGTCAGTCATTGAAAACCCTATGGAGCTCTACTCTGACACATATGGGGTTGCCATGAGTCAGAGTCAACTGTATAGGACTGGTTTGAACTGGCACTTAAGAGTCTTTGTATGAACTTATTGGTTATATGTGTGTGTCTGTGTAGGTATGTCTGCTTGCAAATTAATTAGACAATGAGTTATTTAAACATAGAAATACTGTTTTAAGTCATGTTTATAACTCATCCTTTTTACCCAGAGACTCAGAGAGTGCACATATAGTTTTAAAAAGTGTTCATTTTCCCACCAGCTTTAGAACAATTAGTTTTCTGATTGCTAGTTACCATATTTTAAACTTTTATTTTGAAATAGAAAATATCAGCACAGTAACAATAAAAAATTCTGAATTTTTGTCTTTTTAAGGTTGTGTTATTATATTGCCTCTCTCATCAGAGTGGACCTCTCTTTTAAACATATAAGAACTGATGGAGCCCTGGTGGCTTGTGGTTAACTGTGACAACCCATAAAATAAGTAGTGGGAGCACCTAGTGGGAGTCCATGGTGGGCAGAGGAAAGAACTTTCCACTAATGTCATTGAGAGACACAGAAGCCAGAGGAAAATAAGATCCCAGTGAAGAGTTTATTTTCTGAATCACTATGAAGTGGGGTGAGGCAATTTTTCCTGGAAAATCACCATAGTTACAAGGGTCTGAAAGGGAAAAAAATGGCACATCAAATTAGAATAATTCAAGCAGGGTAATTATTTAAGGAGTAATTACAAAGGTACGTATATAGTATGTTGTTGTTGTTGTTATGTGCCTTCGAGGCAGACCTGCTCATAGGGACCCCTCCTTGGGTTTCCGAGGTGGTATCACTATGGAAATAGATTGTCCAACCTTCTTCCAAGGAATGGCTGGTGGGTTTGAACTGCCAGCCTTCTGGTTAGCAGTCAAGTGCCTTAGTGAACCATAAATGATGGTACAAAATTCAGGGCTAGCAGAAGGGGAGATGTTACCACACCCAACACAAAGGGACAAGAAAACAGAAAGATTCTAGAAATCTGGAAGTCTAGAGACAGTTTCCATCACCCATCTGTTAGTTTATTGTACTGTGGAGGCTTGTGTGTTGCTATGTTGTTGGTAACGATACCATCAGTATTTCAAATACCAGCAGAACCCATGATGGACAAGTTTCAGTGAGATTTCCAGACTCAGACAGACTAACAAGAAAGGCTAGACAATCTTCTCTGAAAATTAGCTAATGGAGACTCTACAGAAAACAGAATATTGTGTGAGACTTCCATGTTTGGTGAAGTGGAGGGCCAGCAAAGGGAAGAGAAACCCTCAATGAGATGGACTGACACAATAGCCACACAATGGACTCAAACGTATCAATGATTGTGAAGATGGAATAGAATTGGGCAATGTTTTATTCTGTCATACATGGGGTCATCATGAGTCAGAGACAAGTTGATGACAACAAACAACAACAACGAGAAATTTGGGTATAAAGTAGGTTGCTTCTGGAGGAGCAATGACCTGTCAAGCGACACAGTTAATCTGAAGTGACCTCACACAGGAGGAATCCAAGGGAAGAACTGAAGGAGCCCTGGTGGCATGTGGTTAACTGTGACAACCCATAAAATAAGTAGTGGGAGCACCTAGTGGTAGTCCATGGAAATAACTTTCCACTAATGTCATTGAGAGACTCTATCCCTTTTCTCCTTTCAATCTCCTGCTAAGACTCCCTATTGGCTGAACTCAATCAGAGGTCCAAGGGCACAGGAATCTGTTGATGTTTCTGGAGTGGCAAATGGAAGATATCTGTGGAATCAACAGGTCAGACAATGGGCCCAAAAGAGAAGGTGTCAGAGTATTGTAATTTTCAGCTAATGGTTGTGATTTGTCCTTATGTACCAAGCAGGAGTTTAATGGTTGCTTTGTCGATGTCAAAGTTCATGGGTGATGAGCCTGATCTACTTTATTTCAGCTGAGGTCTGTTCCTTAATTTAGAAAAACACTTGTACCCATAATGGTGGAACCCCAAATATTGGTTTGATGGGCTTGGATTTCCAGACAGGTTCTAAAAATCCTCAAATAACTCTGGGTCCATGTATTTGTATCTTTGACTTGAACCTTTGCAGAAAGACTTGGCTCATTCATTTCATAACATAAGAAAATTCTCAACAGATGCAGTTCACATGTTGTGTTGTTGTTGTTATTATGTGCCATCAAGTTGGACCCAACTCATAGAGACCCCTTCTTGGGTTTCCAAGGCAGTATCATTACAGAAGTAGATTGCCCAACCTTCCTTCTGAGGAGTGGCTGGTGAGTTTGAACCACCAGACTTCTGGTTAGCAGCCGTGTGCCTTAGACACTAGGCTACCAGAGCTCCTGCAGTTCACATGTTGTTGTTGTTATGTACCGTCGAGTCACATCTGACTCATAGTGACCCCTCCTTGGGTTTCCGAGGCAGTATCACTACAGAAGTAGATTGCCCCATCTTCCTTCTGAGGAGTGGCTGGTTCATAGCTACTCTTTAATAGAGCCACTCCTTTATTCTTGGTGATGCACTGAAAATAACTTGATGCAATATTTGCCCTCTAGTGGTTTCTCAGCAAAGCCCACTGTTTTGGGTCTCTAGTGCTGCTGTAACAGACATAGCACAAATGGGTGGTTTCAACAAACATGGATTTACTCTCTTACAATTTAGATGTCTGAGTTCAAAGTGCCAGCTCTAGGGGCTTGACCTTGGGCTCTGTCTCTTGGTCCTGGCACACTGATGCTAGAGGTTTCTCTTAACTCAGGCAGCTGCTGGCTGCTGATGCTGACAAACCCAAGGCTGAAAAGTACAATGACACAGTCCCAAGATTACCAAACAATGCAACAGGCCACTCATTCAAGTCCAGAACAGTCCCAAGACTGGCAGATAACATGGCAGGACTCTGAGATGAAGACTCAGCGATGTACAGTGTTTACATGTGCCAAAAACTCAGAGACCTCTCTCCAAGCTGTCTTCTTATATACTGGAAGCAGACAACATCACCTAAGCAAGAAGTCTCATAATGGGAAATAATTACATCCAGCTGCCCAGCCACTCAAAACCAAGCCCAGCCAAATTGACACACAACCTTAACTATCACACCTACCCTCTGCTTTGGGTTGAAATATCTCTACATTTGGAATAGTGGTTCTGTGACACAATGTTCCTTTTCCTTTATGTTATGTCAATGGCAGATATCACTAATCAATCCTAGTGTGCCCACACTACTCTTAAAGTAGTTAAGAGGTAACATGGAAGAGGAGAGTAATTTGTAATCCCTGTCTGAAATGGCACTCAAGACATGGTAGTACTCATATGGCCTACTCTTTTCATCTGGGAGAATATGCACAGATGGTTCATATTTGAGGAGGTAAATGAGAAAAAAACTCATTGAATTATTAACAAACAAAGAACAGCTACATTGTGCCAAGGGTGAGACGTGCATGAGCTGTGGTTACTGGGAAAACACTCAAAGCCCAGTAAGAGATACTCAACTAGCAAGGCTCATGGTTTAACTGCTACTTTCATAAAGATTTGTAGAAGAGAGAAAACTCACTCACTTCGTTTTGGAAGTTACAGAGGGCAAATATGCTGGTCCCACCTCTAGCAACACTGTTCAGAGTCTCTGAATGGGCCTTGTGTCCATTTCAGAAGGATTTTATTCCATTACAGATCTATGTATTTGTTGTTGTTGTTGTTATGTGCCGTCGAGTCGGCCCCGACTCATAGCGACCCCTCCTTGGGTTTCCAAGGCAGTATCACTACGGAAGTAGGATTGCCCAACCTTCCTTCCGAGGATCTATGTATTAGCCTTTGGAAAATCGAGTATGACTTAGATCTGAAATGGAACAAGTTCTGCAGTCTTTTGACTTTTCCACCTGACCTCAAGAAAGGACTTTTCTCTTATTCTGAAATCATAAGTGAGACAAGATGGAAAGGCTTAAAAAGGATTATTTCTTTTTATTTATTTACATGGTCATCATCATCATTATTATTACCACATTTAATATTTATTGAATGTCAAGCAACCCTGGGCTAAGAACAGCACAGAATAAAAGGAAAAGCTACTGGTCTGACATACAAAATGAGTTTCAAAAATGGAAGCCATGAGATTCTTTTGGAATGAAAAGATATATGTTCAGGGGTGAGAATCGGATGCAGGGCATGAATAGATAAGATAAGGGGGTTAGCCTCTACTGTTGACTATCTTGCTCTAGTTGGGTTCCTTTTTGGATGTTTTTCATTTACTTAGAAAGTACCAGTTCTTTTAAGTCAATCTCTGTTGAATGAAATGGTTGTTATAGACTTGCTTTTTTTTTCCAGTAACTAAGGGCACTTAGCACGGGTGGCCAGATCCACATAAGGGGCAGGAGGCAAGGCTAGGTCCCAAGACCTCTAGAGACAGGAAAGGGAGGTAGCAGCCAGGGACCACAAAGTGGCAAGTTCCAGGTAGAAATTGGGCAAGGAGAGGGCGCAGAGGTTTCCAACAGCTAAGGGAGACAAACTTGTCTGTCAGTTTGTCATCCTGTGGGGTTTGTCCATTGCTGTGAGGCTTGAGGCTGTGATACTGGTGTTTCAAATGCCATCAGGGTTGCACATGGTGCACAGGTTTCAATGCAGCTTACAGACTAAGGCAAACTATGAAGAAGGAAGAGGCCATCTACATCTCAAAAATTGGCCAGGGAAAACCTTATGAATAACAGAGAAACATTGTCATTGGCTGACAGTGCAGGAAGCCAAGTCCTTGGGTTGGAAGACACTCAAAATAGGACTGGGAGAGGCGGGGCAAGATGGCGGACTAGGCAGAAGGATTGCACAGACCCTCTTCAACAAAGAAAAGGGAAACCAAT
>NW_006921811.1:1833782-1850592 GCF_000298275.1 Orycteropus afer afer | reverse complement strand
AAATGGGATGGCTTAAACAAACAGGAGTTTATTCTTACAATTTTGAGGCTTTAAGTCCAAGTTCATTGTGCCAAGCCCTAGGGGCTGGATGAAAGCCCCTCAACCTTGGGGTCCAGCTCCAGTGGGAGCTACAAACTTTTCTTCACTCAGACAGCTGCTGGCTGCTGAGTCTGAGAAGCCCAAGGTTGACAAGCAAAAAGGCACAGTCTTAATGTTACCAAACCACACAGCAGGCCATTAATTTAAGTCCATTGCAAGTCCCAAGGTCGGCAGACTTGGCAGGCTGCTGAACAATGACATGACTACTTGCAGGGTCCAATTGTGTCATAGGCTAGAGACCATTCCCAAGTCTTCTCCTCATATACAGGAAGCAGACCACATCCCAAAGACAGCTACTCAGCTGCTTGTGGTAGTTCACATCATGGAGTTGATTGGCATTTTCATCATGGGGAATAACTACCACCAGCTGCCCAGCCACTCAACCAGGCCTGGCCAAGTTGACACACAAACATAACTACCACAATTCCACCCCTTATCAACTTGGCATCTGTACAGATCTTCATTGGGTGGCATCTGTACAGATCTCCTCCACTGGGTGGCTCCAATCCCCTAGTTCCTCTAAGTGGTGACCTCACTCCTTTGGCCGGGTGGGTCCCATTCCTCTCCCACTTGGGCATGGCAGCCCTGCCCCCTCACTCTTGGGCAGTGGCTATGGTTCCATTCCATGGGCTCACATGAATGAGCAGTCCCACACTCCAGAACCAAGTTGGTGAAGGTTGGGCTCTTTGAAATCTATGGGCAGTTCCTGATAATATTCAGCAATGTCTTCCATGGCCTCTGCCTCAGGCAATGACCCAGCAGGAACAGTTGGGTTAATCCCATCAAACTGAGGTGGAAGAGGTAATGTTTTTACAGTAATCCCTTCTGATGGGAGGGATTCCATAGAATTTACAGGCTCCATATCCTGATCTTCCTGACTATCTGCCCATATGTCCCCATTACAGGTTTCAGGATCCCAATTTTTCCTAATCAATGCCCTCACTTTAACTTCAGACACCATTCTGAGTTGGTAATTTAATTGTTGTTGTAATTCAGCCACCTTTACAATAAGACTCTGGGTTTGGTTTTCAGCAATATCAGATCTGTTACTAAAAGAAATAAGGCTTTCTTTCAGAGCACAACTGGAAACATTAAGGTCTTTTATGCGGTGCTTAAGCCATGACTCAGCATCCCTGAGCTCATCTCCCTCTTTCACCACTTTGTCTAGTGTAAGTAGGACCAACCAACCAGCTTCCTTATACTCTTCATGCTGACAAAATTGCAGAAAAGTATCAATTTTGCGATCACCCAGAGCCTCACTTCTCACAAGTACTTGATCTATTGGTGGTGCTATTTTGCATATTAATATTGCCACCTCACACCAAGGATTAGCAGGGCCCTCTTTACTAACAGAGGCAGGGTCACTAAGGTCTTTATGATTAATGGAATTGGAGAACCAATTTAGGAAACCCATCCTTATGATTTTGTCTGTCTAGAACCATTCTCTGTACCAAATGTGTTAGACTGGGTTTTCTAGAGAAACAAAATCAGTAAAGCTTATATATAGAGAGAAAGCAAAATTTATCTTAGGAAATGGCTTACACACTTATTGAAGCTGGAAGGATAAAAGTTCTTGGATCAAAGGTCAAGCTGGAGGCTTTTCCCAACTCATGCAGTTGCAGGGGCTGAGGAGCTCAAGGTTGGCAGACAGTATACAGGCTGTTGACTCAACAATTGACGAATCCAAGATCTCCAGGCTGAATGGTGGATTCTTTGCTCACAGACAGTTGTAGGCAGCACATCAGAATCCCAATCCACAGAAGATTGTTTCTTTTCCCAGGATGTCCATATATACTGAAAGTAGTCCACACCCCTAGGGAAACTCCCTTTCAATGGATTGACTGCTCAAAACATATTCATCTGATCCCATCAAGGAATAACCACATCACAAGAGCTTAAACCACACAGAAATGCCAAGTTGACACACAGCTCCAACTATCACAGTCCACCCCTTGTTATTCAGGATCTATCACACAAGTTAGTACAGTAGTGCCCTTCTTTTTCTGTTGATCCAGAGGCATGAGGAAGCTAAAATGGATGAGTGGCATTCTTAATTTCCAGTTCAATGCAATCAGTATTGTGTCTACAGGTGGAACTGTTCCTCCCTTTGGGACTAAGATTTCCAGACTCACAGGGCATAGGGTAGCAGGGACAGGAAGCAAAATATTTTTAAGTGAGTCACTAGGGGTAACAGTGAGCAGTACCACTCCCATTTTCACATTTTAGGTATTTGTCAGTACCTATATTTGGTATCACTCTCTTGGTACCAAATTCTATTCTGGTTACCTAGTGCCACTCTGACAAGAATATACCACAAATGGGATGGCTTAAACAAACATGAGTTTATTCTTACAATTTGGAGGCTTTAAGTCCAAGTTCATAGTGCCAAGTCCTAGGGGCTGGGTGAAAGCCTCTCAACCTTCGGGTCCGGCTTCAGTGGGAGCTAGAAGATTTTCTTCACTAAGGGAGATGCTGGCTGCTGAGGCTGAGAAGCCTAAGGCACAGCCCCAATGTTACCAAACCACATGGCAGACCATTGATTTAAGTCCATTGTAGGTCCCAAGGTCAGCAGAGCATGGCAGGCTGCCTGAACAATGACATGGCTACATGCAGGGTCCAAGCATGCCATAGGCCAGAGACCATTCCCAAAGCTTCTTATATACAGGAAGCAGACTACATCCCAAAAGCATCTGCTCAGCTGTTTGTGATAGAATTCACCATGGAGTTGATTGTCAGTCTCATCATGGGGAATAACTACCATCAGCTGCCTAGCCACTCAACCAGGCCCAGCCAAGTTAATACACAAACATAACTATCACACATTCCAAAGAAAGGTGATCCCACAGAATGGAAATTATTGAACAATATCATTAATATCACATGCAAGTAAAATCTTACTGAAGATAATTCAAAAATTGTTGCAGCAATATATTGACAGAGAACTTCCAGAAATGCAAGCTGGATTCAGAAGAGGACATGGAATGAGGCATATCATTGCTGATGTCAGATGGATCTTGGCTCAAAGCAAAGAATACCATAAAGATGTTTACTTGTGTTTTATTGATTATGCAAAAGCATTTGATTGTGTGAATCATAACAAATTGTGGATAGCATTGAGAAGAATGGGAATTTCAGAACAGTTAATTGTACACATGTGGAGCCTGTACCTACACCAAAAGGCTATTGTTTGAACAGAACACGGGAACACTGCATGGTTTAATATCAAGAAGGGAGTGCATCAGGGTTGTGTCCTTTCACCATACCTATTCAATCTGTATGTTGAGCAAATAATCCAAGAAGCTGAACTATATGAAGAAAAACATGTCACCAGAATTGGAGGAAGACTCATTAACTACCTGCAATACACTGACGACACAACTTTGATTGCTGAAAGTGAGGATAACTTGAAGTACTTACTGATGAAGATTGAAGAATATAGTCTGCAGTATGGATTACATTTCAATATAAAGAAAACAAAAATCCTTACAACTGGACCTATGAGCAGCATTATGATAAATGGAGAAAAGATTGAAATTGTCAAAGACTTCACATTGCTTGGTTCTACAATTGACGTCAATGGAAGCAATAGTCAGGACACCAGATGACGTATAGCACTGGGCAAGTTAACTGCAAAGGACCTCTTTCAAATGCTGAACGGCAAAGATGTCTCCTTGAGGACTAAGGTGCTCCTGACACAAGCCATGGTATTTTCAATCACCTCATATGCATGTGAGAGCTGGACAGTGAATAAGGAAGACTGAAGAAAAATTGATATTTTTGAGTTGTGGTGCTGGTGAAGAATGCTGAAAATACCGTGGACTGCTAAAAGAACTAACAGGTCTGTCCTGGAGGAAGTGCAGCCAGAATGCTCCTTTGAGGTGAGAATGGCCAGACTTCATCTCACACACTTTGGTCATGTTGTCAGAAGGGACCATTCCTTGGAGAAGGGTGTCATGCTTGGTAAGGTGGAGATTTGACAAATGAGGGGAAGGCCCTCAAATGAGATAGATTGACACAGTAGCAACAGCAATGTGATCATGTATAGCAAGAATCATGAAGCTGGCTCAGGACTGGGCAGTCTTTTGATCTGCTGTGCATCAGGTCACTATGAGTCAGAGACAACTCGATGGCACCTAACAACAAGAACAACAACAAGGATATTTTTACACAAAAGGAAGCAAATACTTATCTATCAGAAGGAAAGATAACTGCATCAAAATGAGATGGTTGGAAATAAAATAGTAGCTCTGAATGTGCTTTAGTTAGAACTTAAAATTTAAGTTCTAAGGTTCTTTCTTCTTTTTTTTTTTTTTTTATTTGAGTCCATTGTTTTGGCCATGGTGTCACTCCATCTCATTGATGGTTTCCCTCATTTTCACTGACTCTACTTGGCTAAACATGATATCCTTTTTCTAGCAATCTGCAATTATAAGGGCCAGGAGTACAATACATATATTTTTGGGGGGGTACGTATTCAATTCATAGCTCATGTAATTGTTTTCAAGTCTCTGGCAAGCAGATACCAAGATGGAATTAGAAGAAATCAATTGAGGTGAGGGAAGCACAAGTAAAAGGACAAGGGCAGAGAATGCCAGAGTAGGTAGGAAAGCCTGCAGACGTGAATGTAAGTCCAGCACCTGTGAAGGGAAAGAGGGAGGAAGGATCATTGTCAGGAAGAGCCTCAGATGGCAGTGCTCCAAGCACATCTCACTCATACTTATCAGGAGACCAGAGCAAGGGCTAGCTGATAGAGAGAGTCCTGCATTAGGCTCTGGTACCACTACTGTGTTCAATCATTGACTAAGAGCATTCCTGGGAGAATGTGACCTTGAGCAAACATCATAACTTAAATGTGTGGCCTCTGAAGGCTATAGCTAATTACATTCAACAGTATGTTCTGTCTCGAATATCTGTGTGCATGTTTTTGTGGCTGTTACAAAGATACATAAGAAATGCCTAAGATGTCACCGGGCCTTATTCCATGAGAGTAAATGTGTTGAGGAAAACCTGCCAGTCCCTCTATCTAGCATGAACCCTTGTCTTTGAGAATTGTCCAATATTATTCTGGAGATGGGGTTGGATGGAGTATCACACGTTTTTATCATGCAACATTTGTCCACTTACCATAGTTCATAGGATTGGGATTGACCCTTTGAATAAATAACTCTAAACTGTCTCTTTATTTGAAAATTTGGACATGGAAATCCAAAACCATTATTCAACCAATTTTGTTGGGCTCATTAAAATCACTGTAGTACAGTGGTTAAAGGTGCAGGCTCTGGAATTTCTCTCTGGGAGTGGATCCTAGTTTGGCCATTCACTGCTTTACAGTGCTGATATATTTTGGCGACCTTTGAATATCCAATTCACCATAAACAAGCTCAATGGTGGGTTCCTGACTTAGCAATATTCCTTAAGGATATCAATTGACCATTTGATGGCTAGTTGATTACATTGGGCCCCTTCAGCCTGAAAAGCTGATGACTTCTTTTTATAGTAATGGAGGCTTATTCCTGTTGCAGGTTTGCTTTTCCTGCTTACAGAGCCTCACATAACACCATTATCAGAGGGCTTTCTGAGTGTCTGATTTAGAGTCATGGAATCCCAAAGGAGCACCAGGAGACCCATTCACACAGGAAAGGAGCTGTGTAGATGAGCTCATGAGCAGTCAGTCGATGCACGGTCATATCACACATATGCCATCCAGACTCTGCAGCCTGGTCGCTAACAGAAATGACCTGCTGTAGGCCAAGCTGAAGGGTTAACTCAGAGGTGAAGATTTGAGTACTGGGCACCATTCATCAGAATGCAGTATACACACTGAATCAGAGACCTATCTATGGTACTGTGTGACCAGTAGGATAACATATCTAAGTCTCAGAGTCAAAGAGTGAGACAGAGTGACCTCACATCCCATCATTTTCAATAACCCACTGGGGGACTTGGTGTTTCTTTGAGTATTATCAGAAACTCTGGGTTCAGTGGGGCTAAAGATTCCCTTCCCAAAGAGGGTGCAGTATTTTTAGGGAACATATCAAAGGTTCCACTGAACTAGAAGGTATGGTTGTGTCTTTTGCTAGGTCCTCTAGAGAAGCAAAACCAGTGAATATTGTATATAATGCTGCAGGACCAGGCAGTGTTTTGTTCTGTTGTGCATAAGGTCACTATGAGTCGGTGGCAATTTGATAACACCTGACAATAATAACAACATATATGCTAAGATATTCATCTCAAGTAAATGACCCATGAGGTTGTAAAGACTGGCAAGTCTTAAGTCTGTGGGTCAGCCATCAAGCTGGGGGGTTCTCTTCATTCATGTAGCTGGAGGGCTGATGAACCCAAGATTGGCAGCTCAGATGGCAAGCCATTGGCTCATGTGCTACAGAGTCTGATGAAGCCACGACAAGCAGATGAGTTGGTAAGTTGTTGGCTCATAGATGGTGTGGGTAAAGAATCCCAGGATCGGGAGGCAAAGTGTCAGGCTGATGGCTCAAGTCCAAAGAACTGGGGGTCAGATGATGATGAGCCAGGTGCAGAAGTCAGATCAAGCAAAAAGGCATAGAGCTTTGCCAGGATGTCCATCGACTTTGGAAACAGGCCACACTCTTGGGAAACTCCATTTCAACTGATTAGCTGCTCATAGCAGATCTCATGATAGAGATGATGACATTGTATCAGATTTTATTATGGGTGATGACTACATAATAACTGCTAAACCACTGGGAATCGTGAGCTAGCCAAGTTGCCACACAATCTTAACTGTTGAAGATGTTGCCTGGACATTTAAACTCCTTGTGTCTGTGATCCAGCAGGAAAGGGAAGTTTTCATTTACATCGAGGAGATTGATCCCAGTTAGTGGTGTGTGGGATGGTTGCTGTTGCACAATTGGAAGAGGGAGGACTATGAGGAGACCTCATGCAATTTACAGGGGCTCTCTTCGTGCTCCCTTGTCCAATTTTGACCAATAAAGTGCAGTAAACCTGGTTAGGAATGGCTTCCAGTGGCTTGGGACCTTCAGATATTAGAGTCTGAATCACGTAACCCTCCAAGATCATGAGATGTGATATCTGAGGATGAAGGGAACGTATAATGGATAGAGGCAATAGGAGTGATGAGTATCTTTTTCAGTCCCAATGCCACCTGCAGCAATATCGTCCCCTCATGTCATGCTCTTCCTGGACATTCATTAAATAATAATTGAGCATCATGGGGATAATAGAGCCTGGTCATTTTTGTATAAATAGGACTTCTTTGATGGGCAATCTTTGCTCAACATCTCCACTGATTTGGCTGAAACCATAAGTTCCGCATCACGGCTAAGTCCTTACCCACCTTTCCTTGTTTTTCTTTTACTTGTATAAGGTTCAAGTCTGGATCACCGTCTGAAAGCTTTTCCTGACCAATCCTTCTCCCATCTCTTATCTATGTATTTATTTATTTATTTTACAGACCTTATCCTCTAATAAATCTCTTGCACTTCTAAATCCATCTTGATATCCACTTCTTAGAGGACCCAGGAGACACATATCTTATTTTTATAATATTCCCATTTCTTTGTAGATTAGCTAAAGTTACTCTCATTTACTTGCAAACCTAAGAGATTTAACTTGGATATATAGTACATTCTTTTCCATTCATTCTATTTTCTTGATCCTTTAATATTCATATTCCCTTCCTACATTTTAAATATGACATTCCCTAGACTCTATCTTACCATTGATGACTGATTGTTTTATGTACGTGTTGTTAATCATTTATGCCTGCTTCTCTTCTCTAACAAGGCTCTGAGTTCTGAGATAAAACTGGATTACATGCTATTTTTTCTGCATTTCCCTTGAGGCCTGGCTCAGTATGCTGTGTATGTGTTGAGTGTTTGCAAACAGACACACATACATGTGTTTAAACTGAAGGGATGGGATTAAATTGCCAAGATAAGGTCATATTAAGGAAAACTGAAAACCATCACATTCATTTTGTATCAGAAGGGGGTCTATACTCAGATTTGCAGGTCAATCATTCTGATTTATTTAGAGAAATTTGGGAATGTCTTCCTTTCAGAGAAAAATCCAAAGATATTTTGTTGCATATATAAACCTTTTAGACTAAAAATTGATGCCAGCCACCCAGGAATAGTGTACTTTTTGGTGTCAAGGATTCATGCAAATGCATCATATTATTTGTACAAGATGTTCTAGTTTTAGCTTTTAGAGGCAGACTGCCCACATTTTAGGTCATGCAGACCCAAGCTTAATTTAGAAAGTAGGTATGTGCATTCCACTGCAGGTCTTATCTCTACAAATAGAACTCAAAGCAGCAGGGCATTTCCAGAGCAATGTCAACAGGCCATGCAAAGCTTCTACCCAGGATCTATTTGATCCATTTATATATAGATAGATAGATAGATAGATAGATAGATAGATAGATATATATAGATAGATAGATCGATCACCCCTTATGCACCAAGCATTTTTCTAGGCTCCAGGCTGAGGTCATAGGATGATAACAAATAGATTGTTAACAAGTAGATATAAACACTTACCATTAAGGGATGAGCGGATTATTAAACAAATTTCAAAATTAGATGTATGATCTTTTTTGGTTGATAAAGGTGTTCAGAATTAGGGTTAATAATAGATTCTGCGACTTAACTGTGCTGCATATTTAGCAAATAAATTACTTCTCTAATATCCTTCTTCAGTTTTAAAGCATAGATAGAAAACCAAAATCTTCCAAGATTGTTGTGAGTACTGAATGAGATGTTACATAAGACACATGATAACATATCTGGACTATACAAAATGTACTCTTCCTTGGATCTCTTGTTTTAGCTTCCACCCCTCCCCAGCCAATTAGTTGTGTATTTCTCATAATTCTAGCATTTTCTATGGCATCCAGTTTGGTAGAATTGCCTCATGTACAAATAAATTATTTTCTAGTTGAGAGAATACTCCTGACATCAGTAAGAGACATTTAAACTTCTGTGATATCTTTGATATGTCTAATTCTGGCAATATGCTATGGCTGGAAGGTTCTGGAAGAAGGGAAATGAGATTTACCAACACACATCAGAAAGACACCAGGAAATAATATTATGCTTTTGAAAGCCTATGGAATTTACTAGTGTCCCAAAACAAGTTAGTTCTCCAAGTCATCTTCCTTTAATTTAAGCAGAGATCTTAGTGATTGGAAATTTATTTTTTATAAGCATGATGACTTAAGTTTTTGGAGATGGGACTTTGCAACATGCTTCTTCTGAGAACTTGACTAAGTTGGCTGGCTTCTCTTTTCTTCAGTACAGTATGGATAACAATGTCTCCTGGACAGGACTGTTATGAGGGCGAAATGAGGCAAGTGCTAGAATAGGGGTTATCTGAAGGTGCAGCTATCAAGCTGACCCTGACTCATAGCTACCCTTTATGACACAGTAGAACGTTTCTAAGGCAGTAATCTTTATGGAAGCAGACCACCGCTCTTTCTCCTGTGAAGTGGCTGGTGGGTTCAAACCATAGAATTTTTGGTTAGCAGATGAGTGCTTAATGATTGTACCATCAGGGCTCCTTATGCACTTCATTCTGTTCAAAAATTGTTTTTTCCCTTTCTACCTACCTCTTTTATTTTCCTTCATGGCTTTATTATTCATTGTCTGTTGTTGACTAATGAATGCTATCTGTCATCTCTTATATAACTCAAGCACCATTCATTAGTGTGAAACAACAAATTAAGGTTGTATTTTTACTAAATAACCAAACAAAGTAGCTTAAAGTTTTACTTAGAGTCTCTGGGTGGTAATCTAATGCACTGGGTGGCTAACCAAAGGTTGGAGGTTCAAATCTATCCAGAGGTGTCTTGGAGAAACAGCTTCCAAATATCAGCCATTGAAAACCCTATGGAATACAGTCCTGCTCTGATACACATGAGGTCACCATGATTTGGAATTCCCTCAATGGCAACTTGTGGTTAAAACAAACAAACACACAAACAAAAAACCTCCGCTTACCTAAGCAGCAGGAATTCAGTCTTTTCAGTTCTTCAAATTCCTACAATTTCCTATACTACATTTTTAAGTGTCATTTAGGCAGCCTGTGGCCTTACTGAAAGCTGTTGGTAGAAGAAGGATTGAATTGTACTCTCTGACATTCTTGTCTGCAGCCAGTAGCTCTATAGACACTCAATCCTCTGCTTTTGTTGTCCCAGTGCAACCGTATTGAAGCTGGTATTCACAACCTGCTGAATTTCTAAACCCCCAAGGCTAAATGCATCCAATTGGGCTGCTCACCCTGGATACCCAACTCATCTTCCTTTCTCTTCTCTGTTCCCATTTGGCAGGCCAAAAAATTCTCTGACTTATCTGAGCTCTGCTCAGTCAGTATGATTAGGTCCACACATACATGCTTGATAAGATCCTATTTTAGATTTGCACAACCTAGCCATTTCTCTGCAAGATGCATAGCCACAGTGTCAAGGTTCTCATCTGGACAACTGTTAGTGTCAGGTGCACATTAGGGAGACAATAAACCCTCATCCTTGACTTCAACCCCAGGATCTTCTCTTTTATTCTTTTATGGTTATGCTCCTCTTAGGGCCTCCTAGTCCTTTCCATTTCTGGACTCTCATGGTTACCTTGAATTTTAAACAGAAGTGAGTAGAGTTCTGATTCATTTCCACCTATTTTACCCCTTTGCCCCTTTTAAAATATATTGAATGCAGTCGTTACATAGTTTGGATTTCTTTGCCATGTTCCTGGGAAGAGTCTCTAAATGTCAAAGACCAGTAGATACATTGGATGTGGGATGAAGACCATTCCTCCTGATTCAGTCCCTGAAGCAGCAACTTTCCTAGATCTCAATGTACCTCATATTTAAAAGACTATAGTATCAGAGAAGTGATTGAAGAGTAAGTAAGCCACTAAGCAGAGCCATGATAGAAAGCATTATGGACAGACTTTTGGCTCTCCATCCAGGAACATCTAGGGAGCCTTCACAAGAAACTGTTGAGAAATCCCTTGAGGAGTGAAAACACATACTGTATTTGGAAAGCAGGTGCAATGGATTATTTTCCCCAATAGTTATATTGAAGTCTTAACCCCTGTCTCTGTGTACATGCCCTGGTTTGGGAATATGATCTTTGAAGATATTATCAGTAAATATGAGGTCACACTGGAGTAAGGTGAGTCTTAATCCCATCTGAATGGTATCTTATAAAAGAGGAGAACAGACAAAGAGAAAGAGATAGACAGAGGAGGAAGAATCATGTGACAACACAGGCAGATGCAAAAGAACTCCAAGGACTGTAGAGGCCAACAGACTAGTAGAGAGGCAGGGAACAGGTTACCTCTCAGATCCTTCAGCAGGAATCCATATGGGAAATATTTGATTTGTATTTCTAGCCTTCAGAATTGTGAGATGATCAATCTCTGTTCTTATAAGCCAGCTGCCCATTTGTGGCATTTCTTTTTACAACAGCTTTGGGAAAGTAACACAACAACAAATACTTCAGTGTGTGTTGAATTTAAGATGACCAGCCAGGCCATTAGCAGATGAGGCTGACAAAGTACTTAAGAGTAAGGAACCGTGAAGGACCTTGAATGATGTATTAGCAAGTTGGACTTTTATTCTGTGACCACAGGGAATACTGTTAAAAATTGCCTGGCACACGCATATGAATAGTTCTGGGCTAGCCACTCATTGGAAGGAAGATAGAGCAATCTACTTCCATAGAGATACTGCCTCAGAAACCCAAGGAACGGTCACTAAGAGTTGAATTGACTTGACGGCAGTGAGTGAGTTGTATCACCACAGGTATTTCTAACATATAAGAAGTTGGAGTCAGAGAACATTCTATTTCCAATCATGTATCCATGCAGATATTTGAAACACTTTAAACCAAAGAGTAGCAGACATACCAAGATGGTATCATATCTGCATGGCCTAAGATAAAATAGCTGCACATGTCTCTTTATTAATAGATGCTTTTCTCAATTTTCTTTATCATTTAGGAAGAAAACTCCCTTTTCCAAATTCTGTCTATTTTGAGTAGCTTAAGTAGGGTAAAAAGTTATAGTTTCAAATAGTGTTAGAACTAAAAGTGGTTATGAAGAGAAATAGTCTTTAATTTTCCATTTATGTGATAACACATACTCTAACTTTTCAGCTCTTACTGAAATGTCCTGTTTATGTATCTGTCCCCTTACTAGCATTTTTTTTTTTTTTCCTGAAGATCATACGGTGTTTTGTCATTATTTATTGTCAACCTTTACTACTGTGGTAATCTTGTAACAATAAAATAAAGGCTTGCTGAATGAACAAAAGAATGAACAAATTCACTCCTGTAATATCCTCAATATACAGATGAGCAACTGAGCACAAGATTACCTAGGATTTCTGGTCAACATGGAAGAAATACAACTAGAATTCTCCTTAGAAATGAGCATGGTGAGACTCTGTCTTGCTTTGGATACATCATGAGAAAAGAGCAATCTCTAGCAGAGGATGTCATGTTTGGTAATGTAGAAAGTCAGCAAATATGAAAGAAACATCACGGAGATGGATTGACACGATAGTCAAAACAATAGGCTCAAATATACCAATGGCCATGAAGATGTCACAGTACTAGGCAATGTCTGTTCTGTTATATACAGAAGGTCACCCTGAGGCAGAGCTGACTTGACCACAGCTAACAACAGACAGAATTTCCAACTTTGTTATTATAGAACTAGGTATCTTAATATTTCCTTCCTGATGTGGTTAGAAGGTAAAAGTGACACAGCAGTTATTTTGCTCAGAAAGTTGTCAATGATTAGAGGAGATGAACAATAGATACAGTCCTACCAGAAGGTTCTAGTTTGTCCATGACCTTCCTGACTCTGTGTCCAGATCTGTTCAATGCTAGTTCTGTTGACCACAATGACTCAAACCTGTAATCAGGTATTTTGTTTTAAATTTGCAGAGATGGATCTAAGAAAAACCAACAGCCTTGAAGAGGCTTCTCTGCTGTCTCCATCTAGCATTATGCTCTGACATTTCTCTGCAAGCTCCATATCACTCATTTATCCAGGGCTGCCTGGTGTAGACCAATTGTTTAAGATCCTGATAATCCCTTTTAAACCAATTGCATAATACTCTTAGAGTATTATGAACCCTGACCAAAATGCAAGTATTAAATTATTTATTTAGTTATTTGTTTAATGTATTGAAAATATACACAATAATACACAATAAATCATACTCCGATTCAAAATTTTGACATGTACAATTCAATGACATTCACCATATTCTTCAAATTCTGTAGCTATACTTGCTAGCATTTTAAAAATTATTTCACCACCATTAATATAAACTCAGTGATCCTTACGCAACAACTGTCCCGCCCTTCCTCCCTCTTACCTCTGTTTTTAAGTACCTTCAAGTCAGTTCTGACTCATAGCAACCTTATGCCCAACAGAATGAAATATTGCTTGGTTCTGTTCCATCCTCACAATCATTGCTATTTTAAAGTCCATTGTTGCACCCATTATGTCAATGCATTTCCATGAGGGTCTTCTTTTTTTCTGACCCCCTATTTTACCAGGCATCTAACCACTCAAACAAACAAACAAACAAACAAACAAACAAACAAAAAAAACCTCACTGCCGTCAAGTCTGTTCCGACTCAAAGCTACCCCTCCTTGGATTTCTGAGGTGGTATCTACAGAAGTTTGCCCAATCTTCCTTCTGAGGAGTTGCTGGTGGGTTTGAACCACCACCCTTCTGGTTAGCCTTAGGTACTATGCCACAAGTGCCACCACTAACCACTGGTAACCATTAATATATTTTAAACACATTCACTTATTTCGTATAAGTGAAAGCATACACTATTTGTCCTTTTTTTGTTATTATTTCACTCAACATGACATTTTTTGAAGTTCATCCACGTTGTGGCATGCATCAGGACTTCATTTCTCTTTATGCTGAGTAAAATTCCATTGAAGGTATATATGATAGTTTGTTTACCCATTCATTTCTTAATGGACATTTTGGTTGATGCCACATTTTATTTATAATATAGCTTATATGCTTATACTGAAGTTTATCGTTCATAAAATCTTATTGTTTACATGTCTACATGGACTGAGTATGCTTAGCTGTATTTCAAACATGAGGAAATCTAAGGCTCAGAAAGGTGGAGTGTACATCTGTCTTGCAGATAAATGGTGGCCAGTAAGCACTTGAGCTCTGTCAGAACTTCGGACTGCTGGTTTTCTTCCATGGCACCAGATGCCATGTATGAATCTGCTTTGGGAGGAATCATGGCTGTAGTTACAAGATTAGATCATGATTGTGTGCGTCTGTCTCCAGGCCACTCTCTTTATCTCATAGGCTATGAGGTTTCAGTTGGCATCATTTCACAAGGAAAAGAGCAGATCCTGAGAGATGACCCTCTGACTCAGATCAGGAAAACCACAGCTGAACACTTCTTGTAAGCTTTCAGCCATGTGTTCACTGTGGTAAACCACAGCAATCATGCTCTCATATCCTTGTTCACAAAGGACTGGCCAAGGGAAGGGTGAGAGCAGGGCTGCAGCCAACTCAAAGAGCATGTCCTTGAGTCAGAGCTAAGCTAGACAAGGACATACACACATATCAGTCAGGGTTGCAGCAGAAGCTGGATGGGTATTACAAAATAAGTGTTGCTAAGAATTTGACCTTGGACCATAGATCTACTACTAGCAATCTGTGGCATATGTGAGTGAGTTGGATACTGCAGGGATATCATGGAAGTGGCACACCTAATTGCTGATTGTGGGTCATGCGTGGGGTTGGAGTGGAAATCTGTGCAAGGTTGTTGGCTTCTTTTAAATCCATATCTATGAATGTGAAGTAATGCATCACACATAATCACACACCTTCATACACACTTAAAGCTGCCCCAGAAAGCTCATGCTTTTGTCATTGGTTGAGTATTTGACATTAGATTTTCTAGCCGGAGGCCTAATTTTCCCAGAAACAAGAGTCATAAATTTATTGCAAGACACTTCCATGCATATTAATCAGACTCTCATCTTTCTAAATCATATTCATATGTGGTCTTTGCCACAATGGAAAGGGAGAGGGCATGCCAGCATGGGCCTGCCTGCCATTCATTCTTCTTTGGGGTGGGTGAAGACTCATTTGATGAAGTGACTTAGCGGCAGGGTTGGGTTTGAATCCAGAATTCCCTAAAAGCCCATCATGTCGTTGCTCTTCTCTATCACACAGCTTCTCCTTAACAAAATGAAAAACAAAATAATGTGCAATTTTGTGTATGTCCATATAAATATGTCATAGACACCTTGTTTGAATTCTAAATAAATATGATACATATCTTGTTGTCATTAAGTGCTGTCAAGTCAGCTCTGACTCATAGTGTCCCTAAGTACAACAGGATGAAACACTGCCTGGTTTTGAGTCATCCTCACAATCCTTGCTATACTTGACTTCATTGTTGCAACCACTGTGTCAATACATCTCATTAAGGGTTTTCCCCTTTTTTTGATGGCTCTCTACTTTACCAACCATGATATATTTCTCCAGGGACTCACCCTTTCTGATGGCGTGACCAAAGCAGATGAGACTAAATCTGGCCCTTCTGACTTGTAAAGAGCATTCCGGCTGCATTTCTTCCAGGACAGATTTGTTGTTCTTCTGGCAGTCCGTGGTATTTTCAGTATTCTTCACAATACCACAATTCAAAAGCATCTATCTATTCTTCTTCAATCTTCTTAATTCATTGTTCACATTTCACAGGCATACAAATAAATAACTAGGACTTATCTGGGAGAAGGTAGAATTTGCAACTGTTGGTCTCAGGGTCAAGCTGCTACAGAGGAGAAATTCATGTGCTGCACATGCTGGTACCATTTGCCCTTGTGTAGAAATTGGTAGAAGACCTCAAGGTCTTTCTTCTGAGGGCCTTCTGGGTGAACCCAAGCCTCCACATGCTGATTATGTGCACCCCCCAGGGACTCCTATTCCACCTAAGTAGATGTTTGACAAATGTTTGTTGAATGAATGAGCCAAGTGAAGACAACAGGAAGGACAGAGAGGTAGCTGGCTCTGTGGGAAGCAGGGAAACTTTGTTATGCTCATCTGGCTTGATTGTTTCCTTGCAGGTGACTTTCTCCTGCTTTTTATGAGGTGGTACAGGATGCTGGCACATGGAGGGGTTTGGGGTCATGCCATTAACAACTGTTGCTGTTGGATGTGATCAAGTCCATTCTGACTCACAGTGACCCTATAGGACAGAGTACAACTGTCCCACAGGGTTTCCTAGGCTGAAATATTTACCGGAACAGATCACCAGGTCTTTTCTCCTGTGGAAGTCTTAGTGGATTTGAACTGCTGATCATTTGGTTTGCAGCTGAGCACTTAACCACCAAGGTTCCTTCATTACCAGTTACCAGACAACTTCACTTGTCAGGCAGCAAACAGGAGCCCTGGGCTCGTTGCAAATCAGAGTGAGCATGTGAAAAGAAGTGTGAGATCTTATCTTTCTGATACTCTTTGGAGTCTGAATAAATAAATCAAGAAGCTGACATGGAAAAATCACTTATGGAACATACTAGTACTATATAAAGTATACCAAAAGCACATCAAACTCACTGCCATCAAGTTGATTCTGACTCACAGTGATCTCCTTTGGGTTTTGAGGTGGTAAGTGTTTACAGAAGTAGATTGCCCAGTTTTCCTTCCATGG
>NW_006921811.1:1826186-1832213 GCF_000298275.1 Orycteropus afer afer | reverse complement strand
GATGTGCTGATTATCACTGGTGACCAGAATGCAAAAGTTTTGGAAACAAAGAAGAATCATTGGTGATTGGAAAATTTGGCCTCGGAGATAGAAACAATGCTGGAGATTGTATGATAGAATTTTGTAAGACCAATGAATTATTGATTGCAAATACCTTTTTTCAATAACACTAATGGGGGCTATACACATGGACTTCTCCAAACAGAGTACACGGGAATCAGATTGACTACATTTGTAGCAAGCGGCAATGGAGGAGATCAATATTTTCAGCCAAAACAAGGCCAGGAGATGATTGTGGAACAAACTATCAACTGCTCATTTGCATTTTCAAGCTGAAGTTGAAGACAATTAAAACAAGTCCATGAGAGCCAAAATATGACCTTGATTATATCCCTCCTGAATGTAGAGACCATTTAAAGAATAGATTTGATGCATTGAACACCAATGACAGAAAGCCAGAGGAATCGTGGGATGACATCAAGAACATCATCCATGAAGAAAGCAAAAGTTTATTAAAAGGACAGAAAAAGAAGAAAAGACCTAAATGAATGTCAGAAGAGACTCTGAACCTTGCTCTTGAATGGAGAGTAGCTAAAGCAAATGGAAGACATGAGAAGATAAAAGAGCTAAACAGAAGATTGCAAAGAGCTGCTCAAGAAGACATAGTTAATTGTTAAAATGAAGTGTGCAAAGCCATGGAGTTGGAAAGCCAAAAGGGGAGAACATGCTCAAGCTGAAACAAATGAAGAGAAAATTTAAGCCTCAAGTTGCAATATTGAGATTCAATGGGCAATATATTGAATGATGCAGGAAACATCAAAAAAGGTGGAAGGAATACACAGAGTCACTTTACCAAATGGTTGTTCATTCATTTCAAGAAGTGGCACATGTTCAAAAACCTATAGTATTGAAGGAAGAAGTCAAAGATGTACTGAGGGAAGTGGTGAAAAACGAGGCTCCAGGAATTGACAGTATACAAATTCGGATGTTTCAACAAACAGATGTTATACTAGAGGCTCTCACTCAGCCAGAAAATATGGAAGACAACTACCTGGCCAACTGACTGGAAAAGATCCATATTTCACCCATTCCAAAGAAAGGTGACCCCACTGAATGTGGAAATTATGGAACAATGTCATTAATATTGCATGTGAGTAAAATGTTACTGAAGATAATGCAAAAACAGTTACCACAATATATTGACACAGCAGTTCCAGAAACCCAAGCTGGATTCAGAAAAGGACATGGAACAAGGGATATCATTGTTGATGTGAGATGGATCTTGGATCAAAGCCAAGCATACCAGAAAGACGTTTACTTGTGTTTTATTGACTATGCAAAAATATTTGATTTTGTGGATCATAACAAATTGTGGATAACATTGAAAAGAATGGGAATTCCAGAACACTTAATTGTGATCATGAAGAACTTGTACATAAACCAGGAGGTTGTCGTTCTAACAGAACAAGGGGACACTGTAGTTGTTGTTGTTGTTAGGTGCCATGGAGACATCTCTGACTAATAGCGACCTCATATGTACAGCAGAACGAAACACTGTCAGTCCTGTGTCATTCTCATGATCTTTGCTATACCTGACCCCATCATTGCAACCACTGTGTCAATCCATCTTGTTGAGGGCCTTCCCCATTTTCGTTGTCCCTCCATTTTGCCAAGCATGATATCCTTCTGCAGGGAATGGTCCCTTCTGACAACATGACCAAAGTAGGTAAGACAAAGTTCACTCATTCTCGCTTCCAAAGAGCAATCTGGCTGCACTTCTTCCAGGACAGATTTGTTAGTTCTTTTAGCAGTCCATGGTACTTTCAGCATTCTTCACCAACACCACAACTCAAAAGCATTGACTCTTCTTCAGTCTTTCTTGTTCATTGTCCAGCTCTCACATGTATATGAGGCAATTGGAAATACTTGTGTCAAGTGTGCCTTAGTCTTCAAGGAGACATCTTTGCTCTTCAGCATTGAACGAGTTTCTTTGCAGCCATTTTTGCCAATATTTTATGTCTGCTATCTTGACTGCTGCTTCCATTGGTATTGGTTGTAGTAATATGAAATCTTTGACAGATTTGACAACTTCAATCTTTTCTCCATTTACCATGATGCTGCTTATTGGTCCAGTTGTGAGGATTTTGTTATCTTGATATTGAGTTGTAATCCCTACTGCAGACTATAGTCTTCTATCTTCATCAGTAAGTGTTTCAAGTCATCCTCATTTTCAGTGAGCAAAGTTGTGTCATCAGTGTATCGCAGGTTGTTAATGAGTCTTCCTTCAATCCTGATGCCACATTCTTCTTCATATAGTCCAGGTTCTCAGATTATTTTTCAGCATGCAGATTGAATAAGTATGGTGAAACAATACAACCTTGGTGCACTCCTTTCTTGATTTTAAACCATGCAGTGTCCCCTTGTTCTTTTTGAACAACAGCCTCCTGGTCTATTTACAAGTTCCTCATGAGCACAATTAAGTGTTCTGGAATTCCCATTCTTTTCAAAGTTATCCGTAATTTGTTATGATTCACACAATCAAATTGTTTTTGCATAGTCCATAAAACACAAGTAAACATCTTTCTGGTATTCTTTACTTTCAGCCAAGATCCATCTGACATCAACTATGATATCCCTCATTACATGTCCTCTTCTGAATCCATCTTGCATTTCTGGATTTTCCCTGTCAATATACTGCTGCAACTGTTTTTGAATTATCTTCAGTAAGATTTTACTTGCAGGCTATATTAATGATATTTGTTCAAAAATTTCCACATTCAGTGGGATCACCTTTCTTTGAAATGGGTACAAATATGCATTTTTTCCACTTAGTTGGCCAGGTAGCTATCTTCCATATCTCCTAGCATAGCTGAGTGAGTGCTTCTAGTGTGACATCTGTTTGTTGAAATATCTCAATGGGTATTCTGTCAATTCCTGGGATCTTGTTTTTCACCACTTCCCTTAGTGCAGTTTTGACTAACTGTTGAATACCATTGGCTCTTGATCATATGTCACCTCCTTAAATGGATGAACATCAATCAATTCTATTTGGTACAGTGACTCTGTGTATTCCTTCCATCTTCTTTTGATGTTCCTGCATCGTTCAATATATTGCCCATAGACCCTTTCAATATCACAACTTAAGACTTAAATTTTCTCTTCATTTGTTTCAGCTTGAGAAATGCTGAGCATGTTCTTCCCTTTGGGCTTTCCAACTCCATGTCTTTGCACATTTCATTATAATAATTGACTCTGTCTTCTCGAGCAGCTCTTTGAAATCTTCTGTTTAGCTCTTTTTCCTTCTCATTTCTTTCATTTGTTTTAGCTACTCTCCATTCAAGGACAAGTTTCACAGTGTCATGCAGGAGACACTGCATGGTTTAAAATCAAGAAGGGAGTGCATGAAGAAAAGATTGAAGCTGTTGAAGACTTCATATTACTTGGTTCTACAATCAACACCAAAGGAAGCAGCAGTCAAGATATCAAACTTTGTATAGAATTGGGCAAATCTTCTGCAAAGGACGTCTTCCAAGTTCTGAAGAGCAAAGAAGTTTCCTTGAAGACTAAGGTGCACATGACACAAGCCATGATATTTTCAATTGCCTCATATGCATGTGAGAGCTGGACAATGAATAAAGAAGACCAAAGAAGAGTCTATGCTTTTGAGTTGTAGTGGAATGTATGGAACTTGCCTCCTAGGGCCAGGAGTGTTCATTGGCACCCACAGGAGTATGGTAAGGACATCAATTTACAGTCTGACCCAGCTTGAAGAGGAAGCCCAAAAGTTCATTTTATATGAGGATTAATAAACCTAGCCTCAAAGGTAGCACAAATTCCTGGGTGGTGAAAGACTAAGCACTCAACTACTAGCCAAAAGTTTGGAGGTTCAAACCCAACTAGAGGTACCTCAAAAGACAGGCCAGGTGATCTGTTTCCACAAGATCACAGCTTTGAGAACCTTATGGAATAATTCCTGAAATACAGTGCTGTCAGTGATAGGATGATATCCATACATCTACAAGGAAAACCAGTTAATACTACTATTATTCAAATTTACTCACCAACCACCAAAGCCAAAGATGAAGAAATTGAAGATTTTCACCAACCTCTACAGTCTGAAATTGACCAAACATGCAATCAAGATGTGTTAATTATCATTGGTGACTGGTGACTGGAATGCAAAATTTGGACACAAAGAAGAATCACCTAGTTGGAAAATTTGGTCTTGGTGACAAAAGTAATCCTGGAAATTGCATGGTAGAATTTTGCAAGACCAACAACTTATTCATTGCAAATTCCTTTTTTCAACAAAAAAATGGCAGCTATACATGTGGCCTTCATGAGGTGGAGTACACAGGAATCAGATTGACTACATCTGTGGCAAGAGGTGATGGAAAAGCTCAATATCTTCAGCCAAAACAAGGCCAGGAGCTGATTGTGGAACAGATTATCAACTGCTAATATTCAAGTTCAAGTTCAAGTTGAAGACAATTAAAATAAGTCCATGAGAGAAAAAATATGACCTTGAATATATCCCTCCTGAATTTAGAGACCATCCAAAGAACAGATTTGATGCATTGAACACCAATGACCAAACACCAGAAGAATTGTGGGATGACATTAAGAATATCATCCATGAAGAAAGGAAGAGGTCATTAAAAGATGAGAAAGGAAGAAAAGTCCAAAATGAATGTGAGAAAAGACTCTGAAACTTGCCATTGAATGAAGAGCATCTAAAGAAAATGAAACAAATGACAAGATAAAAGATCTGGGCAGAAGATTTCAAAGAGCAACTTGAACAGACAAAGCCAATTACTATAATGAAATGTGCAAAGATCTTGAGTTAGAAAACTAATAGGGAAGAATAAGCAAGGTATTTCTTAAGCTGAGAGAATTGAGGAAAAAAATTAAGCAATATTAAAGCAATATTGAAAGAGTCTATGGGCAAATTATTGAATGATGCAGGAATCATCAAAAGAAGATTGAAGGAATACACAGAGTCACTATACCAAAAAGAAATGGTCGATCTTCATCCATTTCAGGAGGTGGCACATATTCAAGAACCAATGGTATTGAGGGAAGAAGAGAAAGCTGCACTGAAGGAATTGGGGAAAAACAAGCCTCCAGGAATTGACAGAATACCCACTGAGATGTTTTATCAAATGGATGCCTTGCTGGAGGCACTCATTCAACTATGCCAAGAGATTTGGAAGACAGCTGCTTGGCCAACTGACTGGAAAAGATCCATATTTGTACCCATTCCAAAGAAAGGTGATCCCCCAGAATGTGGAAATTATCAAACAATATCATTAACATTGCATGCAGGTAAAAATCATACTGAAGATAATGCGAAAATGGTTGCAGCAGTATATTGACAGAGGACTTCCAGAAACACAAGCTAGATTCACAAGAGGACATGAAACAAGGGATATCATTGCTGATGTCAGATGGATCTTGGCTCAAAGCAAAGAATACCAGAAATATGTTTACTTGTGTTTTATTGACTATCCAAAAGCATTTGATTGTGTGGATCATAATAAATTTTGGATAACTTTGAGAAGAATGGGAATTCCAGAACACTTGATTGTACTCATGAAGAACTTGTACATAGACTAGGAGGCCGTCATTCAAACAGAACAAGGGGACACTGCATGGTTTAAAATCAAGAAGAGAGTGTGTCAGGGTTGTATCCTTACACCACACTTATTAAATCTATATGCTGAAAAATAATCCAAGAAGCTGGACTATATGAAGAAGAATAACGTGCGATATGCTGACGACACAACTTTGGTCACTGAAAATTAGCATAACTTGAAACATTTACTGACGAAGATTGAAGACTATAGTCTGAAGTATGGATTATACCTCGGTGTCAAGAAAACAGGAGCTCTGGTAATGTAATGCCTGAGGCACTTGACTGCTAACCCAGAAGGCTGGTGGTTCAATCCCACAAGCCAATCCTCGGATGGAAGATGAGACAATCTACTTCTATAGTGATACTGCCTCAGAAACCCAAGGAGAGGTTGC
>NW_006921811.1:1823768-1824975 GCF_000298275.1 Orycteropus afer afer | reverse complement strand
AAAAAAAAAAAAAAAAAACTACCCAGTCCTTCACCATCTCCAGGATTGTTTGCTGATCCAACCGTTCTGATGTATAGTATTTTCACTGGCTGGTTTTTGAAAATAGGTCACCAGGCTTTTCTGCCTAGTCCATCATAGACTAGAAGCTCTGCAGAAACCCATTTAGCATCATAGCAACATACAGCCTCCAACGACAGGGGGATGAAGGCTATACATGAGGGGCATTGGCCGGGAATCAAACCTGGGTTTTCTCAGTGAGAGTCAAGAATTCCACCACTGAACCACCATTGACTTCTATGAGGTGTGTCCTAACTCCTCAGAAATATGGATGATAGGTGATCATCGTAAATCAGGTCCATTTTTAATAGTTCCTTGTCAAGACATTTCTTGGGGTGGTGTTTTTCTTTCCTACAGAGAAACTAAAGTTAGATGAGCACAACTGATTTAAATAAGGAAGAAAATAGCATTTTTCAGAGAACTTGTCAATTTACAAGGTTTAAAGTGCTGACATTTCTCAAAAGACAGCTATGTGACTATATCAATATCTATGTACTGATTGGCATGTTGTTCTATAGTTTTGCAAGATCTTACCATTGGGAGAAAACTGACTAAAGGGATTTCTGCACCTTTTTTTACAACTGCTTGTAAATCTACAATTATCTCCAAATTAAAAAAATAAAAATAAAAAATGACGAGTTTTATCAAGTAGATGCAACATGAAGAATTCATTCAGATATTGACTCCAACATACAAAATAGAAGAACATTTTTTTAGTCAATCAAGAAATATGGAGTTGATAACAGATGATATCAGAGAATTATTAATTTTGTTAGAAATAATGACAGTGTAGCTCTGGTGGCATAGTGCCTAAGGCATTTGACTGCTAACCAGAGGGCTGGCTGTTCAAATCCACCAGCCACTCCTAAGAAGGAAGGTTAGGGAATCTATTTCCTTAGTGATACTGCCTCTAAAACCCAAGGAGGGGTCACTATGTGTCGGGTCCAACTCGACGGCACATAACAACAACAACAAAAACACTGGTAAAGCTTTTAAAAAAATGCCCTTAAGGCTTAGTAACTTCAATGTAAAAACAACAATCATAAAACTCTTAGAAGAAAGCATAGATGTAAAGCTTTAGGATCTTCCTTTAGATATCAAACTCCTAGACATGATGCCACAAGAGTGAACATCAAGGAAAAAAAAAAAA
>NW_006921811.1:1822123-1823273 GCF_000298275.1 Orycteropus afer afer | reverse complement strand
GCTAGCCTTCTGGTTAGCCGTCAAGTGCTTTAGGCACTATGCTACCATTAGGAGAATGAAAATCCAAGCCACAATGAGATGCCACTTCATACCCGTTAGGATGGTTATTTAAAAAAAAAAAAAACAGAAAATAATAAGTGTTGGTGAGGAAGTGAAGAAGTTGGAGCACTTGTACATTGCTGGTGGGAGTATGAAATGGTGCAGCCACTGTAGAACGGTTTGGCATCTACTGAAAAAGTTAATCACAGAACTACCATATGACCCAGCAAATCCACTCCTAGATCTATACCCGTAAGACTTGAAAGTGGAGACTCAAAGCTGATCATGTGCACCAATGTTCATTGCACCACCATTCACAAAAGCCAAAAGGTGGAAACAACTCAAGTGCCTGTCAACAGATGAATGGAGAAACAAACTGTGTTCTGTCCATATAAAACCAAAAACTAAATCCACTGCCATTGAGTTGATTTCGCTTCTAATGGAGTATTATTCACTGTAAAGAGAAATTACGTCCTGATATATGTTATCACATGGAAGAAATCTTGAAAACCCGTTGCTGTGGGCTGCTTTAGAACTGGTTTTGACCCCTAACAGCCCCTTGCACAACAGAATGAAACACAGCCTCATCTTGGGCCATCCTCACAGTCATCGCTCTCTTTAAACCCATTGTTGCAGCCACAGTGTGGCTGAGGGTCTGCCTCTATTTTGCCAACTCTCTGCTTTGCCAAGCACGATGGCATTCTCTAAGGATTTGTCCCTGGAGAAAAGGAGGGAAACATGCAGAGTGAAAAAACGTCAAACACAGAGACAAATATGGTATGATTCCACTTTAATGAAATATCTAGGACAGGCAAATTAATTGACAAAAAAGATGATTAGTAGTTACCAGGACTTGGGAGGGGGGAGAAGGAAGAGGCAGAGAATTTGCACTTAAGAGAAGTTTCCAGAACATAAGATAAAGCAAAAAGAAATAAACAAAAGTGCCCTTATCTTTTAGATATGCATTCTGAGTTGTTTGTAGGTAATATGACATTATATTTGTAATTTGCTTTAAGAAGAACTCCAGGAAACACAAGCAAAAGGCATGTGAGGGATATGAGATGAGACAAGATTTATAAAATATTGATAATTGAAAAAACTGAATACGTGG
>NW_006921811.1:1817231-1821558 GCF_000298275.1 Orycteropus afer afer | reverse complement strand
AATCAGCTCTATGGTGAGATCTACCACATGCAACTAAACTGAGTAGCTAAGCTGCCTTTGGGAATGTGGTCTGCTTCTTGTATTTAAGGAGACGCCTTGGGAATGGTCTCTAGCCTATGGCACACTTGGACCCTGCATGTAGCCATGTCGTTGCTCAGCAGCCTGCTATGCTCTGTTGACCTTGGGACTTACAATGGACTTAAGTGAATGGCCTGCCGTGTGGTTTGGTAACATCGGGACTGTGCCTTTTGACTTGTCAACCTAGGGGCTTCTCAGCCTCAGCAACCAGCAGCTGTCTGAGTGAATAAAAGCCTCTAGCTCCAGTGGGCCAGGAGAAGGAAGCAGAGCTGGACCCCAAGGTTGAGGGGCTTTCACCCAGCCCCTAGAGCCCAACACTTTGAACTTGGACTTAAAGCCTCCAAATTGTAAGAATAAACTCCTGTTTATTAAGGCCATCCCATTTGTGGTATGTTCCTGTCAGAGTGGCACTAGGGAACCAGACCACCTTGTCTGTTTTGTTCACTTTGATCACAATGTCTAATATCAAGCTTGGCTCAAAGGTAATTCTCACAAACCATCTATGAATGAAAAGGGATAGGTTCTTACTGTATGGGGTGGGTGGGGAAGAACTGGAAAAGGAAGGCTCAGTGAGTTCAGATGGATGGAGGCCATTTCCAGCAATGCATGCAACTAAATTGGAGGGAAAGTATGTACCATAGAGAGTCGATGAGCTTGACTGCTAAGAGTCAGCTGTGATGGTGTTTCACATCTTTCCCTCTACCGCTCTGTCTCTGAGCCTGATATCCTAAGTCGTACACTGAGTACAAAGGCCTCTGCCCTATACTCGTCTTGTGGAGACTAAATGAGGTAAAAGGGCAGTTTTGCTAGGAATCAGGTTACCAGATTACTTGTCTTTAATCCCCAGCTCAGTTATTTTTTATTATGGGTAAGGTATTTCAACCAGGTAACTTCAGTGTCCTCCTCTGTAAAATGTAGCTTCTACCCCAGATGGTTGCTTATGGTCCAAATATTCCATGTAAAGTAGTGTGGATTGTGTTGGGCATTGACAAATGAAATTATTTCAATAAGTGAAATTATTATTTATTGTTCTTATCATCATCAGCAACAGAAGGAAGATATATCAAATTAGAAAAGTTTGGCAAAAGTCAACTCCTCTTTCTCTCACTTTTCTTTTTTCAGGACAGCACAATGGGATTTCCTTCTTTCTTTCTTTCTTTTCCTGTTCAGGAAGCATTTTATTCATGCTCCAAATTCAAGAATTTTCACTGATGACAAGTGATCAACACTTTCCCATGATCTCCCACATAGCCCTGCTCAGCTTCTGAATCATGAATTTTGTAGACAGATCAACATATTTCTCTCAATACAATCATTCATTCCCCCATAATTGATGGATCAGTATTCACTTCCAATTTCCACACCTGGCCTTGACTTAGGAAGCTGTGCAGGACCATTTTTGATTCAAAAAGAGAGGCATTATCTAAGGGAGATGCAGTGGTAACCATGCAAGGAACTTCTCCATGGTGGACACTCATGATAGTTGAAAAGGCAGAAATGACTTCTGGGCTATTGTTCAAGTGACCATTTTCAGCAAGCAAATTGATCAGGTGGATGTGAGGGGAGAAAACCTCTCTCTTGCTGTGATGCCATTTAGGCTTTTTACTTTATGGACCACATGACCTAGGCATTCAGAATAGCAAGAATCCTTTTGGGGTCCTTCAGAAGTTGTGCTACTCAACAATTCTTTTTCCACTTGATTCAGTTAATTCTGTTTAGATGTAGCAGAATAAACAGCAGTAGCATAATGCCCTTCAACACCATGTATTTGAATAAGTAGCCTCATAAACTTGGCACATGGCCTGGTCACAGACGTACAGAAGCACCACACCTGGCAGGACAGCCTGGTTCTCTGATGCCAGCCATCTTCTCTCCCACAATGGCATTTCCATCACACAGAATAAAAGACTGTGCTTCAGAGTTGAGACCATCTGTATAACACACTTAGCTCTACTCTGGGCACATATTGGGCACCAGAACCAACCAAACCAACAGACCATTCAATTCCAGCTTAAGTACGAGTAGTTAGTTGTCAGTACTTTGAGCCCCTAATGCTATAGTCTTTCTTACACATTGTATTCTGATTTTTAAGAAATGATTATAATTTCAAATGTGTTTCACTATTGAAAAAACATTTGTTGGAAGTGTTCAAAGTTTCTTTCCTAAAATCTGAAAATGATATTTACCACTTCCAATATCCTACAAGGCCACTGCACTTCAGCTTTGAACTTTAGTGATCCTCAGAAGAAAGAAAATAAATGATTTTTCTCTTCTCTGAAGACTAACTTTGTTCCTGTTTAAACCCCTCTGAGGCAGATATGAACCCACACATGTACATACACAACATACAGGTACATGTGCACACACACAGGGTGCACTCTCAAGCACATGCACTCAGAGATGAACACATATGCACATACACACACGGTAGAAGAGCAACAGTAGAAAGGTTGGCTGGCCTGTTAATTTGGCAAAAATGCTCAAAAGATGAGATGAAAAGGAAATAGTTGGAGGGAAGGTGAGCTTGCAGGTGGTCTCTCGTGAAACATTTCCCTTCATGTTTACTAATAGTAGTGCTAGCTTACAGGTTGTTTTTGCCCTCAGGATGTCAAAGTCCTCTTTCTGTAGTTGTTCTTAGAGGGGTGGATTACATTGTCTGAGGGAGGTGTACTGGTCTGGAAGCACTAGGCTCACACATATCTGGAGACTCATAGCAGCTCATGAAAGGAGCTCTGACTGAGAGCTTAAGAGTCTACATACAGCATGTATCAACTAGATGTGATGTCAGCATCATACTGCATGTGAGGCTATGCTCTTGATGGAGTGGCAGGTCAACGGAACTGATGTCAGGAAATTTGGGGTCCTCCAACTAAAGGGAGCTCTGGTGACACAGTGCCTAAGGCATTTGAGTGCTAACTAGAAGGTTGGTGGTTCAATTCCACCAGACACTCTGTGGAAAGAAGACTGGGCCATCTACTTCCTTAAAGATTTACTACCTTGGAAACCCAGTGGGGGTTGCTATGAGTGATAATCCACTCGATGGCAGTGGGTTTGGTTTTTTGGTTTTTCTCCAACTAGCTCTGTGAGTTTGGACATCCTACTTCTCACTCCAGGAGCTCTGGTAGCATAGTGCCTAAAGCACTTGACTGCTAACCAGAAGGCTGGTGGTTCAAACCCACAAGCCACTCCTTGGAAGGAAGATAGGGCAATCTACTTCTGTAGTGATAGTGCCTCAGAAGGCCAAGGAGGGGTCGCTATGAGTTGGGTCCGACTCAACTGCACATAACAACAACAACAACAACTTCTCACTTCCTGGGAAAAATTTTTGGACATCTCTTATGAAGTAATTCTTGAAAAGTGTTGTTATAAATTGAATTGTGTTCCCCAAACATATCTGTTGTAAATTCTAACCTCTGTTCTTGTTGTTAGAATCTCATTTGGAATTGGGTTGTGTTTATCATATTCATGAGCCAGGATTAGTATAGCATGTATCTCGAGTCAATCTCTTTGGAGATATCAAAGAGATTAAACAAGCAATTGAAGGAAGAGAGAGGCCACGCCACAGGAAGATCACTCAGAAGCAGAACCTCAGCAGAGACAGAGCTACCATGAACGTATGATCACTGATTATGTGTCATTGTTTTCATGGTCCTCAATAGCATAGAAGGCAAGAGGATGAAGCTGAAGGTATTAATATTGGAAAGAAAGAAAGAAAATGCTCATTATCCATGGATGATTTGTTGTTGTTGTTGTTGTTTGCCATCGAGTCGGCCCCGACTCATAGCCACCCCTCCTTGGGCTTCCGAGGCAGTATCACTACAGAAATAGGAATGCCCAACCTTCCTTCTGAGGAGTGGTTGGTGGGTTTGAACCGCCAGCCTTCTGATTAGCTGTCAAGTGCCTTAGCCACACATAACAACAACAAAAACAACATGGCATTCAGCTCACTTTGGCATATTGATTATATTGATTTTATATTCAGAAGCTTGCTACCTCTCTTTAATAATAATATATCTGTTGATTCCATAGATGATGTTGTTGTTGTTGTTGTTAAGTGCCGTTGAGTCGTTTCCCACTCATAGAGACCCCATGCACAGCAGAATGAAACACTGCCCGATCCCGCACCAGCCCCACAATCCCTGCTATACTTGATCCCATCATCGCAGCCACCGTATCAATCCATCTCATTGAAGACCTCCCCCTCTTTCATCGACCCTCCACCCTACCAAGCATGACATCCTTCTCCAGG
>NW_006921811.1:1799398-1816396 GCF_000298275.1 Orycteropus afer afer | reverse complement strand
TCCCTTCCTTGAGCCAAGATCCATCTGACAACAGCTATGATATCCCTTGTTTCACGTCCTCTTCTGAATCTGGCTTGAACCTCTGGAAGTTCTCTATTAATATACTGCTGCAAGCGTTTCTGAATTATCTTCAGTAAGATCTTACTTGCATGTAATCATAAGGAATCAACAGATATATTATTATTAAAGAGAGGTAGCAAGTTTCTGAATATAAAATCAATATAATCAATATGCCAAAGTGAGCTGAATGCCATGTTGTTGTTGTTGTTGTTATGTGCCATCAAGTCGGACCCAACTCATAGCGACCCCTCCTTGGGATTCTGAGGCAGTATCACTATGGAAGTAGATTGCTCCATCTTCCTTCCCAGGAGAGGCTGGTGGGTTTGAACCACCAGGCTTCTGGTTAGCAGTCAAGTGTCTTAGGCACTATGCTACCAGAAAACTACCAATTTTTGGTTTGAAGGTATAATTTTCTAAAGCTAACATTCATAATATATGCACATATATAGACACAACCTCATAAACCACCTAGAAAAAAGTCCAACAAATTTTATGCAAGCCTTTTAGGGTAAAGATTATAAAAATCTTTTGAAAGAAATTAACCGTCTAACTGGTACCGAGAGACTCAGTATTATAAAAATGTTAAACATCTTCCCAAATTGAGTTATAGATCTAAATGTAATTCTAATGAAAATGCCAACTGGGTGTTTCATAGACTTTGACAAACGAAACCTAAAATATAATTGGAAATGCTAAGGTCAATACTAGTCAAGAAGAAGAGAAAAAGATTAGGTGGTCTTGCCTTTCTAAATATCTGAAATTCTGGAGTAATTAAGTAAGAATGAAATTAGGTTTAGGCAAATTGATAATGAGTCAGAAGAAAGCACCCCAAAATAGCTCAGGCAAGTATGAAACCTGATTTATGGCAAAACTGGTGTTCTGAATCAGTGGGGGAAATGATTGAGTTTTCCCAAAATAGTGCCAGGACTCTGAGTTATTAACAGGGGGAAAAAAGGAAATTGAAACCCTATATCACTCTATATACAAAAATCAATCCAAGGTGGAATAAAGACTTAAATATGAAAGGTAAAACAATAAATATTTTACAAGACAATATAGGAGCAAATCTTTAGGCTCTTAGGTTATGGAAGGATTTCTTATGACAGAAAATGTGCAAACATAAAGGAAATGACAAAAGTGGCTACCATAGCTCTGGAGACTTGCAATCTGGCAATGGGATGGCTCTACCATTCAGCATGTGAGTGTCTGGGAGGCAGAGGAGAGTCAGAGACTAGGGCCTCTGCGAAGGCATAGGCACTGCGTCAGGTGCTTTAAAGTCAGGAATGCTATTAAGTTGGTTTTATAAAAACAGTTAATAAAACTTGTTGTTGCCATCAATTCAACTCCAACTCATGGCGACCTTACGTACCACAGAATGCAATGTTGCTTGGTCCCAAAACATCCTCAAGATCAGTTGCATGCTCAAGGTCATTGTTGTTGCTACTGAGCCATTCCATATCCTCGAAGATTTCCCTCATCCCGGTTGGTCCAGTACTTCACCAAACATGATGTAGTTCTTCAACAATTGATCTCTACTGATGACATGTCCAGAGCAAGTGAGTCAGACAGTGTTTTGGTTTGATCCATTGGGTTTTCAGTGGCTAATTTTTGAAAGCAGATAGCCAGGCCTTTCTTCCTAATGTGTCTTAGTCTGGAAGACTTGCTGAAAACTCTCCACCATGGTTGACCCTGCTGGCATTTGAAATAGTGGTGGCATAGTTTCCAGCATCATTACAAGATGCTAGCTAACACAGGATGACAAACCGATAGATAGCTGGTAGAATAAAAATTTGCAAACGGTTAAATCAATAAATAGATTGACAATTTACACAGACATTAAAAGAGTGTATGGGAGCTCTGGTAGCGTAGTGCCTAAGGCACTTGACTGCTAACCAGAAGCCTGGTGGTTCAAACCCACCAGCCTCTCCTGGGAAGGAAGAGGGGCAATCTGCTTCCGTAGTGATACTGCCTCGGAAATCCAAGGAGGGGTCGCTATGAGTCGGGGCCGACTCAATGGCACATAACAACAACAACAACAACATGTTGGTTACATAAGATGAGGACTATCTTTTTGAGCCTATAAATATTTATAAATACTTAATTAATAACATAAAAGGTTATTAGAAATTAGATGATCTTACAGTTCCAGTCTGTACTTGTTCTGGTTCCCTAGTGCTGCTCTGACAAGAATATATCAAAAATGGGTTATCTTTAATAAGCAGGTGTTTGTTCTCTTACAATTTGGAGTCTTTAAGTCCAAGTTCAAAGTGCCATACTCTAGGGGCTGGGTGAAATCCCCTTAACCTTGGGCTTTAGCTCTGCCTCCAGCTCCCAGCCCACTAAAGCTAGAGGCTTTTCTTCACTCAGACAGCTGCTGGCTGCTGAGTCTGCTAAGCCCAAGGTTGACACTAAAAAGGCACAGTCCCGCTATTACCAAATCACATGGCAGGCCCTTAATTCAAGTCTATTATAAGTCTCAAGGTCAGCAGAGCATGGCAGGCTGCTGAACAACAACACGGCTACATGCAGGATTCAAGGTGCCATAAGCTAGAGACCATTCCCAAAGCTGCTTCTTATATACGGGAAACAGGCCACATACCCAAAGCTGCTTCTCAGCTACTTATGGTAGATCCCACCAAGGAGCTGATTGCCAGTCTCATCATGGGGAATAACTACCACCAGCTACCCAGCCACTCAACCAGGCTCAGCCAAGCTGACATACAAACATAACCACCACAGTACTCCACCACTCACAACTACTGGTGCACTGAGTTTGTATGTGCAGTTGTCAATTACTTCATCAATCTTTACCTTTTTCATGTACTTACATTGATTCCTCATGCAGCCACAATTGGTTATTTCTACTTATGGTTTATAGTACACTTTGTGTTCATTTTAATTTTTAAAAAAATTCTTCCACATGTAGTAATAAATATATAAATAGAGAACGTCTTAAAGGTAAGGAGACATTGGTAGAACTTCATAAGCAATACATTCTAGAAATTGCAATACTGTCTACCTCTATTTCTTTGCAATCCGTTCTGTGGTTTTCCAATGTTTCCACAGTCAAAGTGTTTCCACCAAAGTAAGTTGATGTGAAAATTTAACATTATAAATTTTATTAAAATTTCCAAAGATGTTCTTCTTCAGAAAACATACAAATAATGAGTGAATGATAGTGAACATGGAAATTATTTCATTCACTGCTTCAGACAAAGTTCCAGTTCTTGGTGAAAATGATGGAATTATTAAATGTTATCCTCTTGATTTCTTCCACTAATGTAAGACCAGCATCGCCCAGGATCTTCTGTCATTTCTCTGGCAGTCCCCTTCAAAATCTGATTTTTTTTTTTTTTTCTCACGTAAAAGCCCATTTCCTTATTCCTTTTTTTTCCCCTAAAAATAATTATGTGTGCAGAACTTCCAGTGAAAATGCTAAAGTTTGATGTTTCTCTGTATATTTAACCAAAGCTGATGCTGTTTGTTTGCAATTATTTTGAGTCTGACTAACTTCATCTAAATCTTCACACCAAAATAAAAAGGTAACTTGAAAAGAGAAAAACTTCATACAGCTGTCACCGAGTATTTTAAAGCTACTGTTTAAATTCAGGCAGATGTAATCCCAAAGGGATTGCAGGCACAGACTGTACCCACCACAAGTTGATAAATTTCAAAAACAGCAGGAACTTACTGTCCAATGACACACTGAATTTGTGTAAATGGGCATTCTTCAAATTAACTTCCATGTAAAATACCACAATTATTAAAGGATAAATAATAAACATATCCTAATACAAAATTTGCATAGTTTCATTATCTTACATACAATATGTACTGTTTGCATTGTTGTTGTTATGTGTCATCGAGTTGGACCCGACTCATAGCGACCCCTCCTTGAATTTCCGAGGCAATACCACTGTGCAAGTAGATTTCCCAAACTTCTTTCTGAGGAGTGGCTGGTGAGTTTGAACCAACAAACTTCTAGTTAGCAGTGAAGTACCTTAGGCACCATGCCACCAGAGTTCCCAACCAATATGCAGGGATATATTTTCTACAGAAAAACAACTAAACATTTGTGTTTAATATCACCATATGCTTGCACCTCTACACAATGCGACAAAACACTTCTTCCTGAAAAAATCTTTTATTGCTTCTAAATTCTTAACAATTACTGTGGCTACTGCTGATTTTTAATAATGCATATGCAAGCTGTGTATGCAATTAATATGTAATGTACATGCATGTTTTATAATAGGACATTTTTTAAACTGTGTGTCCTTTAATAAATGCAGTATTGTACATGAGAGTGAATTTGGAGAATGCCCATTTACACAGAGGGTGTCATAAGCACATTGCTATGTTAGGGATACAAAACTCTTGCTCCTCCATGGCCTTGACAGAAGGCTGGAGGATTTGTGCAGTGGACAGTTGACGTGATGTTCAATTGCTCTGCAGTTTTCACTTTTACCTCTGCTTTTGACCTCTGCAGAACACTTATTTTATTGTCAACTGAAATAATGATTGAAAATATTTCTCAAAATATTTTATGTTCTATTAGGCTTTTCAGTATTTACATTTGAAGAGTCATGCAGTGTCTCTAAGCAGCTGGGCTATTGGATGTTGTGTCTTCTAAAGATGTGTTATCTTCACTTCTCCCAAGATGAAACCTAATGCCCCTAAGTGTGTTTTGAGGAGTTTGTGTTCTCCCAGCTCTGGGTACTTCCTCTTTCATAATAATTTCTTATATTTGTCTGTCTTCTTCAAATAACTGTTGGCTTCCAGAAGCTTCTCTGCATTGGTTTTTGACCTATCCCTAAAGCCTTGCCCTGGTATGCTGTCGGTGTGCCATCTGTTCTTTTCTGTCTTTTCCTACCCTATTTCCTTTTTCATTTCTTCCGTTCCTTAGTCAATCCTTCAATAAATATTTAATAATGGCCAACTATGTGTCTGGTCAATTTAAATACCAAAGAAAAACAACAACAACAAAAGACCCTATTGCCATTGAATCCTGAATTTTGACTCATAGAAACCTTACAGAACAGAGTAGAACTTCCCCATAGGGTTTTCAGAGAGGTACATCTTGACAGATGCAGAATGCTACATCTTTCTCCCACAGAGAAGTTGGCAGGTTTTGATTGCCAATCTTCTGGTTAGCAGCCAGTGCTTAACCACTATAATATAGGTTCATGTTGTTGTTGTTGTCATTATGTGCCGTCAAGTCGGACTCGACTCATAGCAACTCCTCCTTGGGTTTCTGAGGCAGTATCACTATGGAAGTAGATTGCCCAACCTTCTTTCCGAGGAGTGGCTGGTGGGTTTGAACCGCCAGAGTTCTGGTTAGCAGTCAAGTGCCTTAGCCACTATGCTACCAGAGCTCCCATATAGGTTCATAAGAGTTATCATATAAAAAGATAGCACTGGACTGGGCATGATGTTCTCTATTTTACTTTAGTTCATCATAATTTGGCACCAACTTGATATCAACCAACAACTACAACCAAATATGTTCACATGTACATATGGGCAGCATGCATCTCTTGGGCACACTATATTCTCATAAGGAAATCTGAGGTTCCAACCTTGGGATCAAAAAGTGTTCAGGATTTTGCTGGATTTTAGTCCGTGCCTAAGGGATTTGACTACTAACCAGAAAGCTGGTGATTCAAATCCACTAGTCACTCCTCTGAAGGAAGATTGGGCAATCTACTTCCATAGAGATACCACCTTGGAAACCCAAGGAGGGGTCACTATGAGTCAAATCAACTTGACGGCAGGGGACGGCAGTGAGGTTTTTTTTTAAGTTTTCAGACATTAAAAGTAATTAATAGGTTAGAGATCCCACAAACAGAGTTAAGGAAGCAAAATCTTCAACTTAACAAGTCAAATTTTTCTCAGATATCCATCTGCCAAACTCCTAATCATCCTTCAACCACAGCTTAGTTAACACCATCTTTGTGCAACATACCTCAACCTTCAGTCAGGGTCTTTACATTTCATAATTGGATCTCCTATTATATATCTGTTATGAGATTGAATATATATTGATTTTTGCTGAATATAATGCAAAAAAGTTTGCAGTGGTATGTCAACAGGGAACTGGTAGAAATTCAAGCTGGATTCAGAAGAGGACATGGAACAAGGAATATCACTGATTATTTCTGATGGATCTTGGCTGAAAATGGAGAAGATCAGGAAGATGCTCATCTGTGTTTTGTTGACTTTGCAAGGACATCGGACTCTGTGGATTGTAACAAATTATGGTCCATATTGCAAGGAATGGGAATTCTAGGACACTTGATTGTACACATGCAGAACCTGTACATAGATCAAGATAAAGTCATTTTAAGAGAATAGGGAATAATGTGTGGTTTAATAAGGAAACATGTGCCCCACGGTTGTATCCTTTCTCCGAACTTATTTGATCTGTATGCCAAACAAATAATCTGACAAGCTGGACTATCTGAATTGGAGTCAGGATTAGAAGAACACTGATTAATAACCTGTTATATGTGAATGAAACAACCTTGCTTGCTGAAAGTGAAGATGTCTGGAAGCACTTACTGATGAAGTTCAAAGACTACAGCCTTCAATATGGATGACATCCCAACACAAATAAAACAAAAATTCTCACATCTAGACCAACAAGCCACATCATAATAAATGGAGAAAAAAATTGAACTTGTCAAGGATTTAATTTTCTTTGTATGCACAATCAACACCCATGGAAGCAGCAGTCAAGCAAATGTGCTGGCACAGTAATTAAACCCTTCAGCTACTAACCAAAATTTTGCAGGTTGGAACCCACCAGCCATTATGTGGGATAAAGATGAGGCAGGCTGCTTCTGTAAAAATTTATAGCCTTGCATATCCTATGAGGCAATCTTACTCTGTCCTATGGGGTTGCAATGAGTCAGACTCAATTCAATGGCAATTTTTTTTTTTTTTTTTTTTAGGGGGTGTGTTACATTGGGTTCCCAGGCAGGAAAGGGAGGGAATCACAAGTGACCACAAAAGTGGCAGGACCCAGGTAAGGAGCCAGGAGAGAGGTAGGAATTAGGCAAGGGGAGGGTGGAGAGGTTCCCAACAGCTACAGGAGATGAACTTGTCTGTAAGTTTATCATCCTGTGGTGGCTTGAGGGTTGCTGTGAGACTAGAGGCTATGCCACCAGTGTTTCAAAGGCTAACAGGGTTGCACATGATGCACAGATTTCAATGCAGCTTACAGACTGAGACAGGCTAAGAAGAAGGGAAAGGCCATCCACTCCTCAAAGAATTGGCCAGGGAAAACCTTATGAATAGCAGAGAAACACTCTCTGGTACATTACTGGGCAACTTGATGAATAGTCTGGAAATCTGTCTGATACTGCACAGGAAGACGAGCCCTTTAGGTTGGAAGGCACTCAAGGTACGACTGGGAAAGAGTTGCATCATCATAGTGCAATCAGCCTTAATGATATGAGTAAATTAAATCTTGTGGGATCTCCATTTGCTAACGTGGCATAACTCAAATTGAGGAGAAATAATGGCAAGCATCCATTAATAATTGAAACATGGCATGTATGAAGTATGAATCTAGGAAAATAGGAAGTTGTCACAAATGAAATGGAACACATAAAGATTTATATACTAGGCAATAGTGAGCTGAAATGGACTGGTTTTGGCCATTTTGAATCAGACTACTATATAATCTACTATGCCAGGAATGACAATTTGAAGAGGAATGGCATGGCATTCATTATCGAAAAAGGGTGTTTCAAGATATGTCCTGAAGTACAGTGCTGTCAGTGATAGGATAATATCTACATGCCTATAAGGAAGACCAGTTAATACTACTATTATACAAATTTACAGACCAAGCACCAAAGCCAAAGATGAGGAAATTAAAGATTTTTATCAACTTCTGCAGTCTGAAATTGACCAAACATGCAATCAAGATGTGCTGATTATCACTGGAGACTAGAATGCAAAAGTTGGGAACAAAGAAGAATTACTGGTAGTTGGAAAACTTGGCCTTGGTGATAGAAATAATGCTGGATAATGCATGATAGAATTTTGCAAGACCAATGGTTTATTCATTGCAAATACTTTTTTCAACAACACAAATGGTGGCTAAACACATGGACTTCACCAGATGGAGTATATAGGAATCAGATTGAATGCATCTGTGGCAAGAGGTGATGGAAAAGCTCAATTACTTCAGCCAAGACAAGGGCAGAAGCTGATTGTTGAACAGACCATCATCTGCTCATATGCAACTTCAACTTGAAGTGGAAGACAATTGAAACAAGTCCAAGAGAGCCAAAATATGATCTTGAAAGTGTTGTTGTTATTATATACCATCAAGTCAGACACGACTCATAGCATCCCCACCTTGGGTTTCCAAGGCAGTATTACTATGGAAGTAGATTTCCCAATCTTCCTTCCAAGGAGTGGCTGGTGGGTTTGAACTTCCAGCCTTCTGGTTAGCACTCAAGTGCCTTAGGCACTATGCTACCAGAGCTCCCAACCTTGAATATTTCCCTCCTGAGTTTAGAGACCATCAGAAGAATAGATTTGATGCAATGAACACCAATGACCAAAATCCAGAAGAATTGTGGAATGACATCAAGAGCATCATCCATGAGGAAAGCAAGATGTCATTAAAAATATTAGAAAGAAAGAAAAGACCAAAATGGATGTCAGAAGAGACTCTCAAACTTTCCCTTGAGAGAAGAGAAGCTAAGGCAAATGGAAGAATTGATGAGCTTAAGGTCTTGAACAGAAGATTTCAAAGAGCTGCTTGAGCAGACAAAGCCATTTACTGTAATGAAATGTGCAAAGACTTGTAGTTGGAAAACCAAAAGAGAAGAATATGCTCAGCATTTCTCAAGCTGAAAGAACTGGGGAAAAATATTTAAGCCTCAAGTTGCAATATTGAAAGGTTTTATGGGTAAAATATTGAATGATGCAGGAAGCATGAAAAGAAGATGGAAGGAATATACAGAGTAACTGTACCAAAGAGAACTGGTCAATCTTCATCCATTTCAGGAGGTGGTATATGTTCAAGAACCAATTGCATTGAAGGAAGAAGTTGAAGCTGCACTACAGGATTAGCCAAAAACAAGACTCTAGGAATTGACAGAATACCCATTGAGATGCCTCAGCAAATGGATGCCCTGCTGTAGGCACTCACTCAGTTATGCCAAGAAATTTGGAAGACAGCTGCCTGGCCAATTGACTGGAAGAGATCCATATTTGTACCCATTTCAAAGAAAGGTGATCCCACAGAATATGGAAATTATCAAAAAATATTATTAATGTCACACGCAGGTAAAATCTTACTGAAGAGAATTCATAAAAGTTTGCAGTAGTATATTGACAGAGAACTTCCGGTAATGCAAGCTGGATTCAGAAGAGGACATGGAAGGAGGGATATCATTGCTGATGTGAGATGGATGTTGGCTCAAAGCAAAGGATACCAGAAAGATGTTTCCTTGTGTTTTATTGAGTATGCAAAAGCATTTGAATATGTGGATCATAACAAATTGTGGATAATATTGAGAAGAATGAGAATTCCAGAACATTTTATTTTAGTCATGAGGAACCTGTACATAGACCAGGAGGCTGTTGTTTGAACAGAACAAGGGAACACTGCATGGTTTGGCATCAAGAATGGAGTACATAAGGGTTCTATCTTTTCACCATACTTATTCAATCTATAAGCTGAACAAGTAATCTGAGAAGCTGGACTATATGAAGAAGAATGTGACATCAGGATTGGAAGAAGAATAATTAACAACCTGTGATACAGTGACAACACAATTTTTCTTGCTGAAAGTGAGGATTATTTAAAGCTATTACTGATGACAATTGAAGAATACAGTCTGCAGAATGGATTACATCTCAATATAAAGAAAACAAAAATCTTTATAGCAGGACCAATAACCAAAGTCATGATAAATGGAGAAAAGATTGAAGTTGTCAAAGACTTCACATTGTTTGGTTCTACAATCAACACCAATGAAGCAGCAGTCAGGACATCAGACAATGTACAGCACTGGGCAAGTCAGCTGTAAAAGACCTCTTTCAAGTGCTGAAGATCAAAGATGTCTCCTTGAGGACTAAGGTGTGTCTGACTCAAGCTAAGGTATTTTCAATTGCCTAATATACATGTGGGAGCTCTGGTAGCATAATGGCTAAGACACTTGCCTGCTAACCAGACGGCTGGCGGTTCAAACCCACCAGCCACTCCTTGGAAGGAAGGTTGGGCAATCCTACTTCCGTAGTGATACTGCCTCGGAAACCCAAGGAGGGGTCGCTATGAGTCGGGGCCGACTCGACAGCAAAACAACAGCAACAACAACAACAATATACATGTGAGAGCTGGACAATTCAGAAGGAAGACTGAAGAAGAATCGATGCTTTTGAGTTGTGGTGTTGGCAAAGAATGCTGAAAGTACCATAGACTGCTAAAAGAACTAACAAATCTGTCCTGGAGGAAGTGCCCCAGAATGCTCTTTGGAAGCGAGAATGGCCAGACTTTGTCTTACATACTTTGGTCATGTTATCGGAAGGGACCATTCCCTGGAGAAAGATGTCATGCTTAGTAAGCTGGAAGGTCAAGGAAAGAGGGGAAGGCCCTCAAGGAGATGTATTGACACAGTGGCAGCAGTGACAGGCTCAAGTATAGCAGGGATCTCAGAGCTGGTGCGGGACTGAGCAGTGTTTCCTCCTGCTGTGCATAGGGTGACTATGAGTTGGATATGACTCAATGGCTCCTACCAACAAGAACATTACATTGTGTAAATCTGCAAAAGACATCTTGAAAGTCTTAAAAAGCAAATATGTCACTTTCAGGAATAAACTGCACCCGCTGAAAGCCATGGTATTTTCAATTACCTCACATACATGCAAAAGAGGAAGACTGAAGAAGAGTTGATGCATTTGAATTATGGTTTTGACAAAGAATATTTAGTATACCCTGGATTACCAGAAGGATGAATAATTCTGTCTTTGATGAAGCACAGCCAGAATGTTCCTTAGAAGCCAGGATGGTGAGACTTTGTCTCATATGCTTTGGATATGTTATCACAAAGGAGTGGCACCTGGAAACGGGCATCCTCTCAGTAAAGTAGAGAACAAAAAAGAAGCAAAGCCTCAATGAGATGAATTGACTCGATGGTTATGACAAAGGCCTCCAACATGGCAACACAATGCAAGCCTGAGTAGTGTTTTGTTCTGTTGACCACAGAGTGACCATGAGTCAAAATCAGCTTGATGACACCTAACAACAGTGGCAACATTAGATAACAGAACTGCTTTTCATATCCTTTCTCTTTGATTGAATCATCTCAATGTCACCAGGTTTGCCTGCAGCCTGATTCATATGATGTTTGTGATGCATGTTCACTGGATGAATGGAATAAAGCACCATGCTCAATGTAGTGCTCTTGAGTTAGTATGTTTCTCCTGTGCCCAATGTATTAAACATATTATTTCCAAAAATGGAAATCTAATTGCATCTATTGGTTCTGTTGCATCTGCTGATTCACATCTAATTATATTCATTGTGCTTGACACGCAATAGATGCATCAAGAGTCAAACATTGACTATTGTGTTTACTGTAGCAGGTTGAATAATGATCTCCAAAGATATTCACATTCTGATCCCTGAAACCTATGACTATGTTACCTTATATGGTAAAAGAGCCTTTGTGTATGTATTTAAGCTAAGGATCTTGAAATGAGGAGATTATCTTGTGTTATCTAGGTGAGCCCAATGTAATCCTAAGGGTCCTTATGAGAAGGAGGTAGTGAACTCAGAGAAATAGAGGAGGAGATATGATGATGGGAATAGAATGTGATAGGCCTCTAAAAGCTAGAGAAGGCAGATAAATGGATTGTTCCCTAAAGCCCCCAGAATGTGCCATCCCTGTTGACTTATGTCAAGTAAAACTGATTTCAGACTCTGACCTTCAGAAATTTTTGTGTTGATTCAAGTCACTAAATTTGTATTTGTCACAACAGTGATAGAAAATAACTACATTTACCCAACACTGTCTCTCTACCCCATAACCAAAGAGAACATACTGGTTCTGAGAAGAGGGCCTAGACTGCAGTGCATGTGTTATAGTGATTTATTTTGTACTTAGAATTCTATTTGTGTTGATTTCTCACTCCAGCGTTATTGGTGGGTGAATGTGTGCTGGGTCATACTAAGTCCAGCATGTCCAAACTGAATCTACACATGTGGCCACACACTTAAAAATAAATACAGACTTTGAGTCCTGATATTTCCACATGTTAGCAAAAGCAGGACTATGTGTGATCCTGGAATTGTTATTTGTCAGCACTGAGCTCCAATCTATTTATGTGTAAAAAGGAGGAACATAATCATATCAAAGTCATGAGGTAGTGAGATTAAGGAAGACAGTATTCTCAAAACACCCAAATTGTGCTAAAAAAAAAAAAAAACATTTATTTAAAGTTTCCCATTTATTTAGTACTGTGCTATGTATCAAACTCTCCTTCAAGTCTTGTAATGAAACAAAGATGAGAAAGATATTCATTGTTCTCTCAAAGAGCTTACAATATTTTAGAGAATATAGTAGATACGTTGTTACAAGAATTAATAAATAGATACACAAATACTTGAATGAACAGAAAAATGAATAAACTTTAGGAAGATTGCCAAGAGGATATTTCTTAGGTTATACTCAGAAGTTGATTTATATGTCTTTTTGGAAGTTCTTTTCCTTATTTGTAGAGTAAAAAGCAAGGTTTAGATTCTATCACCTGTTACTGCCCACTATCTTGCCCCTGGTAATCTCACTCACTTTATTCTTTTTGTTATTGTTGTTAGTATCCATCGAGTTGACTCTGACTCAAGGTGACTCCATTATAAAACATGAACTATTGCCCAGTCCTGCCTCATCCTCATGATTGTTGGTATGTGGAATCCATTATGTCAACCCATTTCATTGAAGAGTTCCTTTGCTTTCATTGACCCTCCACTTTATGAAAGATGATGTGCTTCTGCAGCACTTTGTCCCTCCTGATGATGAATCCAAAGTACATGAGTCAAGTATTGTACAATAGTCTGTGATCAATGGGGGCTTCATAGGCTAGTTTTTGGAAGTAGATCATTATGCCTTTCTTCTAGTATGTCTTGGTCTGGAAGCTCTGCTCAACTTCTTCATCATGAATGACTCTGCTGGTGTGTGAAATACTAGTGTCATAGCTTCTACTATCATGGCAACATGCAAGCCATCATGGTAAGATAGATTGAGAGATGGGTGGTGACCTCATCCTTACCATATCCTAATTCCTCCTTTCAACAGTGAAAACATTGAGATTGGTGCTTCATGACTTTGCTCATGCCATTCCATCACCCTGGAGTTTCTTTCTGCTTCTTTTGACCCCATAAGAAATTCCTCAGTCTGCTAAGACTCAGTTCAGGCACTGTCTTCTCTGTAGCTCCAATTTGAATCATACGTCCCTCTTCTGTCCTCACTCATCCCGTATAGAATTTAGCCAAAGCATTTAGTGTTCTCAATATTTATTTTTGTATTTATCTCTTTGGCTACATTGTAAGATCTTCCAGAACAGTGTTTAAGTCTTATTTATTTCTGCATCTGTCTTATTTTCCTAGAGATGCCATAACAGAAATGTCACAAGTGGATGATTTTAAAGAATAGAAATTTATTTTCTCATAGATCAGGAGGCTAGAAGTCCAGATCCAGGGTGTGGCTCTCAGGAGGTCCTTCCTTTTTTATTTCAGCTTCTGGTAGCTGCCAGTGCTCCTCTTCCCCCTAATTATGTGTGTCTCCATGTCAGTTCTGTTCAGATTTTGTAACTCAGAATTGACTAGGTTTAGAGCCCACCCTAAGAAGCCTTGGAGGTGCAATGGTGAAGAACTCAGCTGCTAACTGAAAGGTGGGTGGTTCAAACACAACAGCTGCTCCACAGGAGAAAGCTGTGGTGTCTGTCTCCATAAACATGCACAGCCTTGGAAACTGCATGAGGCAATTCTACTCCATCCTGGAGGGCTATGATGAGTAGGAATCGACTCAAAGGTAATAGGTAGGGCCCCCCTCTTCTGGTATGAACTCATTAACATGTTGTTGTTATGTGCCGTCGAGTCGGACCCAACTCATAGTGACCCCTCTTTGGGTTTCTGAGGCAGTATCACTACAGAAGTAGATTGCTCCATCTTCCTTCCGAGGAGTGGCTGGTGGGTTTGAACCACCAGCCTTCTGGTTAGCAGTCAAGTGCCTTAGGCATCATTAACATAGCAAAAGAAAAATCTCTATTTCCAAAAAAAAATTGCCTTCGAGTCGATTCTGACTATGATGTTGTCAGGTGCTATTGAGTCAGCTCTGACTCACAGCAATCCTATGTACAACAGAATGAAACATTGCCCAGTCCTGTGCCAGCCTTACAATCCTTGCTCTACCTGATCCCACTGTTGCAGCCACTGTATCAATCCATCATGTTGAGGGCCTTCCCCTGTTTCGTCGACCCTCCACCTTACCAAGCATGATATCATTCTCCAGGGAATGCTCTTTTCTGACAACATGACCAAAGTAGGTAAAACAAAGTCTGGCCATTCTTGCTTCCAAGGAGCATTCCAACTGCACTTCTTCTAGGACAGATTAGTTAATTCTTTTAGGAGGAGTCCATGGTACTTTAAGACAGAGTAAAACTGCTCCATAGGGTTTCCAAGCCTAAATCTTTACAGAAGCAGACTGTCTCAACTTTCTCCTGCGGAGTGGCTGGTGGATTCAAGCAGCCAACCTTTCAGTTAACAGCTGAGCACTTTAACCACTGTGCCCCAGGACTCTCTTACAAACAGGGTCATATTTATAGGTACAAGAGTTAGGATTGCAACACATATTTTGATCAGCCACAATTCAATCCATAACAGCACATCCGGAGCCTAACATGTTGAACGTGTTGCCTGATGCACACAGTTGGTGCTCAAAGAACTTTTGTAGGGTTAGTTGGCTGAACCTTTCTAAGGGAAGGTTGGGCTGGTTGCTTGATTTCAGTTGAACCTCAGTTTCACCTCGACTTTGGTGACAGTGCATAGCTTGCTGCTCACTTTCAAGGCCAGACTTTAGGTGTTCTTAACTCCATTAGAGAGAGATCAAACTCTAGGAATTGAAACACACACAAACAGCAGAGGAGGAAACCAATATGTTAGAGCAATCATTTGTTTTGGGAAAGTGTGAGGCTGATATTTAGAACAGCCAAGCTGGAGATCTTCCTTGGGAAATGGAATTAAGAGCAGTGGCAGCTTGCTTGGAAGACAGTAAAGGGAAGTGTCATTAATTAATGACATCCTCTTTCCACCAGTGGAAGTGTGGCATTTGGAGGCAGACAGATGGGAATTTAATTGTCATCTCAGTCTCCACCTGTGTGACCTTGGGATAGTTACTTAAACTTCCTAAGCCCCGGTATTATTCTAATCTATAAAATAATGATAATTCTAACTTTCCAAGAGGGCTATTGTGAGGAATGTTGTTTTGTTTTTTTTGTTTGTTGTTGTTGGTGTTATGTGCCGTCATGTCGGCCCTGACTCACAGTGATCCCTCCTTGGGTTTCTGAGACGGTATCACTATGGAAGTAGATTGCCCAACCTTCCTTCTGAGGAGTGGCTGGTGGGTTTGAACCACCAACCTTCTGGTTAGCAGTCAAGTGTTTGTTAGGTGCCATCAAGTCAGCTGTGACTATAGTGACCCTACGTACAACAGAATGAAACACTGCTGGGTACTGTGCAGTCCTCACAATCACCTGTGCTCTAGCCCATCATTGTAGCCATTGTGTCAGAGCATCTTGTTGTGGGTCATCCCCCTCTTCACTGACCCTCTACTTTACTGAGCATGATATCCTTCTCCAAGGACTGGCCCCTTCAGACAACATGACCAAAATATGTGAGTCAATGTCTGGCCATCTCACTTCCTAGGAGGTTGGGCAATATACTTCCATAGTGATACCGCCTCAGAAACCCAAGGAGGGATCGCTATGAGTTGAGTCCAACTTGAAGGCACATAACAACAACAGCAACAATAACAACAGGAGCAGTCCAGCTGTATGTCTTTCAAGACAGATTTGTTCATTGTGAGAAGTAGTATATAGTACATAGAATATAGATTATAGTTTATACTGTGCATAATACATGGTGAGGCTATTGATGACTCAATGATAGAATCTTCACCTTCCGTTAGGGAGAATTGGGTTGCGTTTCATCAGTCAGTGGAAACTTGCATGCTACTGTGTTGCTGAAGAGGTTTCAGTGAAGCTTCCAAAGTAAAATGAGCTAGAAAAAAGCCCTGGTGATCTAATTCTGAAAATCAGTCACTGAAATCCCTACAGATGACAAGAGTCTGGTTCACAATCCATTTTGGATGGTGCAGGACTGAGCAGCATTTTTTTCAGGTGCAATGGGTTACCAGGAGTTGGGGCTGTCTCACAGCAGCTAACAACAGTCACAACATATACAGTATCTTTAGAATATAGTGTCTGAAAGAACATTGTTGGTGTTCTTGTTGTTAAGTGCCATCAAGTCATCTGCAACTCATAGCAACCTCATGTGCAACAGAATGAAACACTGCCCAGTCCTGTGCCAGCCCCACGATACTTGCTATTCCTGAGCCCATCATTGCAGCCACTGTGTCAAGCCATCTCCTTGAGCGCCTTACCCTTTTTTGTTGTCTCTCCACTTTGCCAAGCATTATATCCTTCTCCAGGGAATGGTCCCTTCTGACAACATGACCAATGCAGGTGAGACAAAGTCTGGCCATTCTCACTTCCAAGGAGCATTCCAGCTGCACTTCTTCTGGGACAGATTTGTTAGTTATTTTTGCAGTCCATAGTACTTTCAGCCTTCTTTGCCAGCACCACAACTCAAAAGCATTGACTCTCTTCGGTCCTCTTTATTCATTGTCCAGTGCTCAT
>NW_006921811.1:1796115-1797298 GCF_000298275.1 Orycteropus afer afer | reverse complement strand
ATTCTTCTTCAGTTTGTCATTTCTAGCATAGTAGATCATATGGTTATCTAATTCAAAATGGCCAAAACAGGTCCACTTCAGCTCACTAATGCTTAGGTAGTGTAGTGCCTAAGGAACTTACTGCTAACCAGGAGGCTGGTGGTTCAAACCTACCACCCACTCCTCAGAAAGAAGAAGGGGCAATCTACTTCCGTAGTGATACTGCCTCAGAAACCCAAGGAGGGGTCACTATGAGTTGGGACCAACTCAATGGCACACAACAACAATACCTAGGATATCAATCTTTATGAGTTCCATTTCATTTTTGACAACTTCCAATTTTCCTAGATTCATATTTCATACATTTCATGGTCCAATTATCAATGGATGTTTGCAGCTGTTTCTCCTCAGTTTGAGTTGTGTCATGTCAACAAATGGAGGTCCCAAAAGCTCTACTTTATCCATATTGTTAAGGTCGGCTCTTCTCTGATGAGGCAGCTCTTTCCCAGTCATATTTTGAGTGACTTCCGACCTGAGGGCTCCTCTTTGGCACTGTATCAGAAATGATTCAGGGCTATTCTTAAAATTTTTCAGTAATATATCAGACATGTTTCACTACTAATCATAAGGTTTTCATTGGCCAGTTCTTTGAGAAGTGGATAACTTCTTCCTTCTTCCAACTCTGTCTCAGTCTGGAAGTTCCACTTAAACTGGTTCACCATGGGCATCCCTGCTGGCACAGCCTCCGGCCTCACAACAACATGCAAGCCACTACAGTATGATAAACCAACAAACAAGTTTGTCTGCCTTAGCTGTTCCAACCACTCCACTCACTACCTGCTTCCCCCTACTTGTTCCTGCGAGCCCTGTCTGCTGCTTCTCCCTGCCACCTGGGGCTGTCCTCCAAACTCCTTACCTGCACCTGAAGGAACATGGTGCACATGATCTTTCCTCAGTGACAATATTGTTTTTGAGATAGATTTTCTCAGATCACAGAACCATTTGTACTAGTTCAGCAGGATATCTTGTGTGTTGGATTCACAGATTCGGTGTCACTCAGATTCCTTCTATCATTTTCCAAAACAGTTGTCACTGCATCACCACATTAATAGCTCTTGAGATGACAGTATGCCTTATGTCAGGGATCCCTGGGTTCAGCAAGACCCCAATTCAGTTGCAGTATGAGTTATAACTTAAAGCAGGT
>NW_006921811.1:1793631-1794790 GCF_000298275.1 Orycteropus afer afer | reverse complement strand
TGGTTCAACAGCAACTGACAACAACCTTATTGTACGATTCTGGTGGTTTAATGAATGAATATAAGGATAGACTTGGAACAGTAGCTGGCACATAGCAAGCTCTTACTTAGTGTTAGCTAGTTTTACCATTTGATTTAACTACAATCTTGGCACATCTCTTGCTGTCTATATCTTCAGAGATAGTCACAATGGGGCTCAGACAACACAGTAGGGGGATTGGTGAAGTGGCCCTCAGGGTGCACACAGAGAGGCAGCCTGCAGAGTGACCAGAGATCAGCAGAACATTGCAGCAGTGGAGCCTGGCTTGCAGAATGGTCAACATTGATCACACCTTCACTTTGCTCAGTATCCTTGTTGTAAATAGGGGTTGAGGTTGTTATTCTAATTTTTAATCAACATCTCAGTGGATAGGAATGGTTAGCAGAGTGGTCATGGGGATGGTCGATAAAGTCAAGCCTGCCTTTTATACTATGACATTGACCTTTGTGGCATATCATCATCATTATCCATTCATTAATTATTTGTGTGAAGGAAATAGAACCAGAATGCTCCCTAGACATGGTGGACTTCATTTGGATTACTTTGGACACATCATCAGGAAGGACAAATTACTGGAAAATGACATCATATTTGGTAGAGTGTCTGAGAAAATTAAGGAAATGTTCGTTTAGTTGAATTAACACAATAGTCACAAAAAAAAGACTCAAACATATCAACAACCATGAAGGCGGCATAAGATCGAGCAACATTCTATTCTGTTATGCAGCTACACCTCATTTTACTGTGCTTTACTTTATTACTCATTACAGATATTACATTTTTTCATGAATTGAAGGTTGTGGCAACCCTTCATTGAGCAAGTCTATCAGTCCCACTTTTCCAACAGTATGTGCTCACTTTGTGTCTCTGTGTCACATTTCAGTAATTCTCACAATATTTCAAACATTTTTTAAATGCTATTGCACTATAGACTAGTGTAAGTATAACTTTTATAGGCACTAGGAAACCGAAACATATGTGTAATTCACTTTATTTCCATGCTTGCTTTATTGTAGTGGTCTGAAACCAAACTCACAGTATCTTTGACGTCTGCCTTACGTCTATGATCACCATGAGTCAGAGTTGACTCACTGGCAATAAATAACAACAACTCCCTCTC
>NW_006921811.1:1789039-1792916 GCF_000298275.1 Orycteropus afer afer | reverse complement strand
TTTTTTTCAGTTTAACAGGAACCAAAAGGTCTGCTCTTCACATAATGTTATGTTTCTTTTTATCATATTCTATTGTTTTAGATGAGAATTTGCCAAGTAAGCTAGGTTCCATTTAACAGATTTTTTGTTATTGTTTTATTGTGATTTGGGTGAAATTTTGCAGAGCAGACTCATTTTTTCATTCAAAAATTCATAGACATTTTGTTTCATGTGGAAGGTAAACAAACAATCAAACAAAACCAAGGAGAAGAAGAGAGAAGGAAAAGAAAAAGAGATAGAATGAAAATAAAAGAGAAAAATAGAGATAAAGAAGAACAAGAAAAGGGGAGGTGGATGAGAAGCAAAAAGAAGAGGAATGGGGAGAAATGAACAGATAAAATGGAAGAAAAAATTGGGGAGAAAAGAGAAAACTTAGGAGACAGGACTTTTGTAGTTATGGTCAGCTGGCAGCCCTGAGAGCTGGTGCTTGTGGCACAAACCACTGATCCAATGGAGTGTGTGCCCCTGGAGGTGAAAAGAGCCTGGTGTGAATGGGCACCTCCAAAGGAGAAGGCTGAAGAGGTGTGCCTCTTATGTTCAGTGTGAGAAAGATCTGCCAGTGATGCAAGTGTGAGAAGGGAGAGCCATAGGCCCTGGTCTGTGTGTTTAGAGTGGGCTGGTGGTGGTGGCTAGGCTGTAGAGGAGGTGGGCAGTGGTGGGATCTGAACAGGACATCCCTAACCACTGGCTTGGTGGTGATGGGGAGAGGATTTGCCACTGTTTACAAGGAAGCTGTACTTCTTGGAGCGGAGGTGTATTTTACCAATTGCGATTCACTGGCATGGGTCTAACACCCTTCTGGGCTCATGCAGCCATTTATCCAGCTCCTGCACAAACTTTAGTGGAAAGGCTCTGAGACTAGCTTCCTCAAGACTTACCCCCACACAGCCCTTTCTGCTCATAGTGGTGAGAGGTGCTTGGTGTGAGTGAGCACCTCTGAGAGAGGAGGTTTACCTCTTGTGTTCAGTTCAAAAGATCTATTAGTTCTCAGCTACTGGATGGGTGAACTTCAACTCCTGACTCTGCTAAAGGCAAGTTATTGGAGGAGGCTGAGCCATTGTGGTCATGGCCAGGGAAACAGGCAGGTGAGGGCAGGACTTCTCTTGCCACTGGGTTTGTAGGGGCAGAAAGAGTATTTACCTCTATGCACAGGGAAGATGTGTGTTTGTTAGATTGTAGAGTGTATTTCTCCAGTACCAATTCACTGGTGTGGGTCTAGCACCCTTCTGAGCTCATGAAGCCATTTATCCAGCTCTGAGCCAGATTCAATCAAGTTAGACATCATCCTGGGCCTAGCTTCTCCATTTGCCCTGGCACAGACTTCTCCCATTGCATATGTCCTCAGTTCAAATGATCAGTGTCTACTGCTGTTGTTGGGTGCCATTGAGTGGGCTTCAACTCAGTGATCTAATGTACAACAGAGCCAAATTCTGCCCAGTTCTGCACCATCCTCACAATCTTTGCTATGCTTAAGCCCATCATGTCAGCCACTGTGTCAATTCACCTTCTTGAGGGTCTTCCTTTTATTCACTGATCCTCTTTATCAAGCATGATACCCTTCTCCAGGGACCAGTCCCTTCTGACAACATGATCAAAGTAGGTGAGACAAAGTCTGGCCATTCTTGTTTTCAAGGAGCATTCTGGATGTACTTCTTCCAAGACAGATTTGTTTGTTCTTTTGGCAGTCCATGGCATTTTCAGTATTCTTTGCCAACACTGCAATTGAAAGCCATCAATTCTTCTTCAGTCTTCTTTATTTATTATCCCGCCTTCACATGCATATGAAGCTATTGAAAATATCACAACTTGAGTCAGGTGCACCTTGGTCTTCCAAGTGACATCTGTACTCTTTTGTACATGACTGTGTACTAGTGGTGATTTATTTCATTCCTTTTCTCTGGCTCCCTCTTCACCTGATGGCCACCTGTGCCCTGTAAGTCTGGCCCATTTTCCTGCTTGTTCCTCTCCCACATCCTGCATGTCTTCTGCTCACCTTGCATGCCTCCTGATCTTTCTACACTATGTCCTTATTGCCATGGGGATCCCATGAAGTTGTTTTTTCCTTGTCTGTGTCTGATTCTTCCTTGCTCTAAATGGTGACACTTTGGTTGATCTCAGCTTCTTTTCTGTCCCCAGACACTGACCTCGCTCCATCTCCTCTGCCCCGAGTGTTCAATGCAATAATTTATCTTCTCATTTGATGCTAAGAATTCCAGTATCATTATTTGTATCTGTATCACTCAGTTTTTCCAGGTCTCTGTTGTACAGGGACTGAGTGGAGTATGTTAGCAGGATGTCATCTTGTCTCCGCTCCTTGGTAATTTTTATACAAATTGTTGTATGACATTTCTCAGAATGCATCAGCATTCTCCTTCTTTCCATTCTGTTTATTCTGTTTCAATTAATCTAACATCCTTGACTCTCCTTTCTTTCTCTTCTTTGTTTTATGGTAAATGTTAACTGCTTGGCCCTTATAGTTTATTATTTAAGAAGGCACAGACTCACAGATGATATTGTTTATTTTATAAGCCAAGCTACTACTTGGCTGAAAGGTGACCTGAGGGTGTGGATTTAGTTCCAAGTTCAAGGAGTTCCTTTACTTGATATCCTCAAGGGTTCCTCTCACTTCTGTCAGTCCAGTAAATCTAGTCATTTTTAAGAACTTGAGTTTTGTTTTACCTTTTTCTCCCATTCAATCCAGGACTTTCTATTGTGTCCCTGGTCAGAACAGTTGGTGGTGGTAGCTGGGCACCATCTAGTTCTGACCTCAGAATGGATGAGGTGTGAACGCATGGTGTTTTGAAGAATTGCTCATGCTAAATGTAAACTCCAGAGATCTACTGAAAAGTTCATGCAACGTCTGATGGAGGGGAGTGTCACAGGTCTGTCAGTAAAGAACAGTTCTAACCCCAAAATAATCTTTTTGTAGGAGGTAAAGAGACATTTGCATACATACATTTGGTGTTACATGTTGTTATCAACTATTGAGTGGACACCACCTGATTCATGACTACCCCATGCACAGCAGAAGGAAACACTGTCCAGTACTGATTATTGTGATCCATTGGGATTTACCTTCTAGACTTTTACCAATATATTCCAGTGTTTTCCAATCCTAAAGTCTTATTTCCTCTTTCAACAGAGTTAATGATAAAGCAGAATATTTGATGAAAATCATTCATTCCTTACTTTATTCACATGTAATTTTTTCATCTCTTGGTTCAGTTATTTATTTAGTCAACAATATTTTATTTTAAATTCTATAACTTGTTAAGCATCAAAGATACAGAGGTGAATAATCTAGAGGCCATGAGATCAGGTAGAAAAGGTAAGGACGTCAATGTTGTTGTTGTTGTTGCTGTCAGGTGCCATTGAGTACTTTCCAACTCATAGCGACCCCATGCACAGCAGAATGAAACACTGCCTGATCCCGCACCAGCTCCATGATCCCTGCTATACTTGAGCCCAACATTGCAGTCACCATGTCAATCCATCTTGTTGAAGTCCTCCCCTTCTTTGGTCGACACTCCACCCTACCAAGGATGACATCCTTCTCCAGGGAATAGTCCCTTCTTATAACATTAGGTGAGCCAAAGTCTGGACATTTTCACTTCCAAGGAACATTTCTGGGGCACGTCCTCCAGGACAGACCTGTTAGTTCTTTTAGCAACTTAGTCCTCAAGGAGATATCTTTGCTTCTCAGCACTTGAAAAAGTTCCTTCGCAGTTGACCTTCCCAATGCTACATGTCATCTAATGTCCTGACTGCTGCTTCCCTTAGCATCGATTGTAGAGCCAAGTAGCATGAATTCTTTGACAACCTCAATCTTCTCTCCATT
>NW_006921811.1:1781153-1788586 GCF_000298275.1 Orycteropus afer afer | reverse complement strand
AGCCAAGATCCATCTGACAACAGCTATGATATCCCTTGTTCCACGTCATCTTTTGAATCCAGCTTGCACCTCTGGAAGTTCTCTGTCAATATACTGCTGCAAACGTTTTTGAATTATCTTCAGTAAGATCTTACTTGTGTGCCATATTAATGTTATTATTTTATAATTTCCACATTCTGTGAGATCACCTTTCTTTGGAATGGGCACAAATATGGATATCTTCCAGTCAGTTGCCCAGGTAGCTGTCTACCAAATGTCTTGGCATAACTGAGTGAGTGCCTCCAATGGAGCATCTGTTTCTTGAAATATCTCAACGGGTATTCTGTCAATTCCCAGAGCCTTGTTCTTCACCAGTTCTTTCATTGCAGATTTGACTTTCTCCTTCAATACCATTGGCTCTAGATCATATGCCATTCCTGAAATGGATGAAGATTTACCAGTTCTTTTTGGTACAGTGATTCTGTGTATTCTTGGCATCTTCTCTTGATGTTTTTTCCTCCATCATTCAATATTTTGCCCACAGAATCTCTCAATATTGCAACTCAAGGCTTAATTTTTTTTTTCTTCAATTTTTTCAGTTTGAGAAATGCTGAGCATGTTCTTCCCTTTTGATTTTCAAACTCCAGGTCTTTTCACATTCCATTATAGTAATTGTTTTTGTCTGCTCGAGCTGCTCTTTGAAATCTTCTGTTCACCTCTTTTATCTTGTCATTTCTTCCGTTTGCTTTAGCTACTCTCTTCTCAAGGGCAACTTTCAGAGTCTCTTCTTTCATCCATTTTGGTCTTCTTTTCTTGTCTTTTTAGTGATCTCTTGCTTTCTTCATGGATAATGTTCTTGAATCCTCCCACAATTCTTCTGGTTTTTGGTCGTTGCTGTTCAATGCATCAAATCTATTCTTTAGATGATCTCTAAATTCAGGAGGGATATATTCAAGATCATATATTGGCTCTCTTCGACTTGTTTTAATTGTCTTTAACTTCAAGTTGAACTTGCATATGAGCAGTTGATGGTCTGTTCCACAATCAGCTCCTGGCCTGGTTTTGGCTGAAGAGATTGAGCTTTTCCACTGCCTCTTGCCACAGATGTAGTCAATCTGTTTCCTGTGTGTTCTATCTGGTGAAGTCCACATGTCGAGTCACCATTTGTGTTGTTGAAAAAATGTGTTTGCAATGAATAAGTCATTGATCTTGCAAAATTCTACCATGCGAGTTCCACCATTATTTCTGTCACCAAGGACAAATTTTCCAACTACTGGTGATTCTTCTTTGTTTCCAACTTTTGCATTCCAGTCACCAGTGATAATTAACACCTTCTGATTGCATGTTTGGTCAATTTCAGACTGCAGAAGTTAATTAAAATCTTCAATTTCCTCATCTTTGGCTTTCGTGGTTGGTGCATAAATTTGAATAATAGTCATATTAATGGGTCTTCCTTATAGGTGTGTGGATATTATCCTGTCACCGACAGCATTGCACTTCAGGACAGATCTTGAAACATCCTTTATGATGATGAATGCCATGCCATTCCTCTTCAAACTGTCATTCCTGGCATAGTAGATCACATGATTGTCTGATTCAAAATGGCCAAAAACAGTCCATTTCAGCTCACTAATTCTGAGGATATCAGTCTTTATGTGTTCCATTTCATTTTTCACAACTTCCAATTTTCCTAGATTCATACTTCGTACATTCCATGTTCCGATGATTAATGGATGTCTGCAGCTGTTTCACTTCAATTTGAGTGGTGCCACATCAGCAAATGGAGGTCTCAAAAGCTTTACCTTATCAATAGGAGCAAGGCTGGGTTTACTCAGATGATGCAGCTCTTTCTCAGTCCTATTTTGAAAGCCTTCTAACCAAACCGGACTATTCATAAAGTTGCACAGTAATGTATCAAACAATGTTTCTTTGCCATTCATAAGGTTTTCCCTGGCCAATTCTTTGAGAAGTGGATGACCTCTTCCTTCTTCCTAGTCTGTCTCAGTCTATAAGCTGGGCTGTTACCTGTGCACCAGGTGCATCTCGCTGGGTTTTAAACACCAGAGTCTCAGTCTCAAAACTCACATCAACACCTCACCATGGTAGGATAAACCGACAGACAAGTTTGTCTCCCTTTTGGAAACCTTTTGTACCACCCTTACCTGGGTCCCTGTGGCTGACTCCTCCTCTGTCCCAGTTCCTGACTTTTAATCCCCTTCTCTTGCTCTCTTGCCCTCTTGCTTTGGGCGTACCTGAGTTCCCTCTCCTTGCAAGGATCCCTGCAGGTCACTCCTCCTCTGTCTGGGTTCCTGGCTTTTAATCCCCTTTTCCCTGTTATTCTGCACTGCTGCTTTGGGCATGCCTTAGTTTCCTCTCCTCACCTGGATCCCTGTGGCTGACTGCTTCTCTCTCCGGGTTCCTGGTTTTTAATCTCCTTTCTCCTGCTCTACCATCCTGTTGCTTTGGGCGTGCTTGGATTCTCTCTCCTCACCTGGATCCCTGTGGCTGACTGCTCCTTTGTCTGGTTATTGAGTAAGTCAATAGTGGCATTCAATGTGGTATGGGTTAAATTGGGGACAAGTATGTGGATGCAAGTGAGGGTACTGATGTACTGTTGATATGTCACTGAGGGATGAAGGTGGTAAAGGAAGATGCCATCTGTATTGAGCATTGCAGGGGACACCCTCAATGTAAAGGGTTGACACAATATGGTGGATTCAAACATAACAATAAGGAAGGTAGTATAGGACCAGGCAATATTTCATTCATCATGAGTCAAAGTCCACTTGAGGGCACCTAACAATAATGGTGAAGGGGAGGAGAAAGAAAACTCAAGAGAGAGGACCAGGTAGATCTGGGTTTTATCAAGAGCACTGACAAAGCATTTCATGAGAATAAAGAAAGAGAATCATGGCCAGGATGTTACTAGACTTGGGAATGAGGCATATTTGTTTTCTGAGAAGCCAAACTAGGTCTGGGCCTGAGATCAACTTGGCTTCCCCCTCCCTATTTTCTTTTCTCCAAATTCTTATCTTCCACATGACCTCCTCTGCTGAATTTCTTGGTCTGCCCTCGGCTGAGGGTGCCAAAAGCACATGTTCCATAACTGAGTCCTTTCAACCAACATAATCCCTGGTGAGGCCCCAAGCATTGCCAGCTCTGTGAAAGCAGCATCTCTGGTGGAAGGTGAAGGCATGTCTCCTGCAAGAAAGCAGCGCTGCTGCACATCATGCTGAGGCAGCAAGATGGCCCAGACAGATAGGCAGTCACCGTTTTTCAAATTGACAATTGGAAATAAAAAGGCGATGAGGCCAAATAATCACTGGGACAGAGCATCTTGACGGGGAAGTTGAAATTGAATCAACTTGATGATGAGAGGAGGAGGCTTTGGGAGTATTGCGTGTTGGAGGACAGGGCATAGCCAGATAAAACCTCTAAAAGTTGACTTAAACCATATTAAGGAAGGAGATAAAGCCTCCAGGAAGCCTCCTGTGCTTGTTATCTGCATACAGCATCACTTTATCAACACCAACTCGCTTGTAAGTTAAAATCTGAAATTCAAGAACAGAAACTGCCTTTTCAGACAGCTTACTAGCATAGGACCCAATTAACTGGGGACAGACAGAGAGGGGGAGATAAAATAGTGTGTAATGAGATCATCAGGAGTCTGCAAATGGAGTCCCACAGTACTGGTAATATTGTGATGGAAAAGATATTTATACAAAATACTATATATGTATGTATATAAGTATATATATTTAGAAAGAGAGACAGAGAACATATCAAAACATTGCCTGAGCTGAGTGTGACCATGAAATCATTCTCCAAGCTACAGAGAATTCCAGGCACATTTAGATCTCAGGGTCGGAGTTGCTCCATTGAGGAAGGCCTGGGGTTAATTTATCACAGTTGCCAGCCTGATGCCTGCCCTCAGTCCTAGGGTATCATAGACTGGGGTTATCTGCAGTGATGCCCTTCTGCCTGCAAAGGGTATTTAGCAGATGCTGTAGAAAGAGGAAACAAAGTAAAGGAGGAAACAGTTTTTTGCACCTTCTTTAGTAGTTGGGGCCCTAGGGATTGGCCTCAGGCCTAAGGCAATCACCTGCCAAACACAATGCCACCTCTTTCTTGGGAGCTCTGGTGGCATAGTGCCTAAAGCACTTGACTGCTAACCAGAAGCTAACTCATCGGAAGGAAGGTTGGGAAATCCTACTTCCGTAGTGATACTGCCTCGGAAACCCAAGGAGGGGTCGCTATGGGTCAGGTCTGACTCAATAGCACATAACAACAGCAACAACATAGTTGATGGTAACTGCCACTGAATCAGACCTCAACTCATGACAACCTCATACACAATGGGACAGCAAGTTGCCAGGGCTTCAGGATCTCTATGGGTGATTGTGGAGGGCACCATGGTGATCTAGATGGTTTTCCCTGGCTGATTGTCAGAAGCAGAGTTCTAGACCTCTCGTCCTAGCCCATCTTAGTCTGGAAGCTCCTCTGAAAGCTGTTCATGGCAACACTCAAGCCTCCACTGACAGACGGTGGAGTCTGCCCGTGAGATGCACTGGCTGGGAATCTAAATGGAGTCTCCCACATGGAAGGCGAGAATTCTACCACGGAATCCACAATGCTCCCTGTGCACCTTTTATTCTTCAAGCAATTTGTTATGCTTTTCATACAATCTCCTTTCATCTTCAGCTTCTTGAAAGAAAGAAAACGTTGTCCTCATGTTATATCAGGAACCCAAGACAGAAAAATTATACATGGCTTGCCACACAGCAGGCATGTAGAGAAACTGGGACACCTTCTCAGAAACACTACTGGCACACATCATGACTGCACTGTAAGATGAGAGTGGGACTACCAAGAGGGAGGGATTGGCCTCTTCACTGGTCCTCAGGTTCTCTGGATTCCTCTGCCCAGCTCCTAGCTCCTGGATCTGGGGCAGACACAATTGTTTTCCTTCTTCTGCTAATGATTCTTTAGGATTTACACGGAAGTGCTGTCATTGTCTTTCTCCAGCTCCAGCCCACAGGTAACTGCTTCGAAGTGCATTTAATAGGGGGAAACATGCAGAATGATATCTCTAAATCTTTTAAGGAGTCCTTGGGTGGTGCGAAAAGTTAATGTATTCCACTGCAAACCCAAAGGTAGGAGGCTTGAATCCACCTAGAGGTGTCTCAGAAGGCAGCCTAATGATCTAACTCCTAAATTCAGTTGATGAAACTCTTTGGAGCACAATTGTACTCTGCACACATGAAGTCTTCTTGAGTTAGAATCAACTTGATGGTAACTAACAACAACAGTGAAAGCCAAAAAGACTTACAAGAAAGAACCAGAAAGAAAGACTGTCATTTCAAAAGCAGATTATCAGGGCTGTCTTCTAAGGTAATTCTGGGTACCTTTCAGTTGGTAGTTCATTGCTCACCCATTTGTGCCATCCAAGGATTCCTTTGCGACACGTCCAATGGGCTATGCTTTAGTATCTAGATTATCTCAGGAATAAACAAGAGCCAATGAAGACCCAAAGAAACAATTCTGTAACTTAAAGTCTAATTGTTTATTTTCCAAGGTATGTTTGCCACCTGCTTGGGATTCCAGAGACCCCTTCTATATAAATCCTCTTATGTGTGATCTTCATCACAGAATGCAATCATGAGATTTCACAAGAGTAGTCAAAACCCGGTGCAACCATTCCTTTTCATTCTGCTTCCACAGCATTTTGTATACGTCTGTCCATAGATCTTTAGGTCAGCACAATCCACTCCTGGCTAGCCCTTTGACAACTGGTCTATTATGCAAATCACCAGGGTGTCTGATGTACCCATAGCAATGCCCAGGGCTCCTAGTCTGTATTCTTTCTGTTATTTGCCATTTTATGACACTACTTTCCCTTGCATATTATATCTAATATTGGTTTCCTGAGTTTTACTTTATATGAATCCCAAGAAATATGCCCAGATTTATATGACTCCTAGGACCTAGGTTAGACTCCATACACCCAAAAAGAGCCAAGCCCACCTGGCTTACCTCAGCCTTCATGCAGCAGTGCTGTAGTTCCATGAGTGTCTATCACTTCCATAACAACACTCTTCGTAACCCTCTATTTGCATATTTATCTCCTCCTCCAGCTCTACGCTTAGGACTGTATCCCAGTTTGAATTTGAACCTTATATATCTTTGTTCTTGAACTTTTGTCCTTTCTTTGGTACATTTCACACCACATTCATGACTCAACAAATGATTACAATGAAAATGAGTGAATGCATGAATGAAAAGAGACTAAGCTTTCCAGTTACAATAACCAAAAATGACCATACGACAATCTCTCCACATTTGCATCAGTGAACTGAGCCCTGTACCCATGGTGTGGAGGGTGAAAGGCAAGGCGTCCACATCTCCAGTTACCCTAGGATACACAGCACATATAGAGAGCACCTTCTTGGATCTCCAAGATTCTCAGTGTTGGAAATGACCCAAAATGAAAACAGTTCCCATGACAGTCCATGATTATATGGGAAGCAGTCATCCAATGCAGCAGAAGACATCTCCCCACACAATGTCACACCTACAAGACCAAAAAGTGGCCACCGGGACAGAATGGATCCAGCAAATGTTTGAAAACTAGCAAAAGCAATCTTTTAATGGGTAGATATTTGCAGTCACTATTTTTAACATGCTTTCTTATATAATGTTTGTCTTTAATCTCTTAATAATACCATAGGATAAGAAAAGCAGGAGTTACTATTTCCTTTTCAAAGATGAAATAGGCTCAGAAAGGCAAGACAAGTAACTTACCCAAGGATCCAGTGCTAATGGAGATGTCAGAACCTAAACTCAGATACTATTTTCATTCTTTGATGGTATTACTTAAATTTAAAACAAATAAGTAGAAGAAAATATGACCTACTTATATCTTTTTATACATATGGATTGTACCACACTTTTTGTGAGATACTAAAAGCTACAAAGGATACTGTGTACTGGATAGAGCTAGAACTTGGAAGTCAAACAGGCCTATACTTGAAACAGAGTTTCACTCTTCATACTGTGTAACTTAGGGGAAATTGTGTTTAATGTCTCTGAAGATCATTTTTATCAATGAAAAATTTGAAACAAACTATCATAATGGTTCTTCGGAAGATTAATATCAAAGATAAAATTGTGTAATATAATAAGGCTTGGCACAAAGTAGGCATGCTAACTACAGTGGTTATTTTTATTATCTTGATTCTCCAAAATAAACCATACACATTGTTGTTGTAGTTAGTTGCCATCAAGTCTACTCTGACTCATAGCAACTCTGTGTACAACAGAACGAAACATGGCCAGGTCCTACGCCAGTGTCATAATCTTTGCTATACCTGAGTACATCATTGCAGCCACTGTTTCATTCCATCCCATTGAGGGCCTTCCCATTTCTCTCTGACCTTCCATTTTACCAAGCATGA
>NW_006921811.1:1778812-1779849 GCF_000298275.1 Orycteropus afer afer | reverse complement strand
CACTCCCTTCTTGATTTTAAACCATGTACTGTCTCCCTGTTTCATTTGAACAATAGTCTCCTGGTCAAGGTACAGGTTAGGTGGCTTGGGTTAGGCGCACCTTAGTCTTCAAAGAGACATCTTTGCACTTCAGCACTTTAAAGGGGTCTTTTGCAGCAGATTTTCCCAGTGCAATATGTAATCTGATATCTTGACTTCCGCTTCTATTGATGTTGATTGTAGAAACAAGTAATATGAAATCTTTGACAACTTCAACCTTTTCTCCATTTATCTTGATGCTGCTTATTACTCAAGTTGCAAGGATTTTCATTTTCTTCATATTGAGGGTCAATCCATACTGCAGACTATAGTCTTCAATCTTCATCAGTAAGTGCATCAAGTCATCCTCACTTTCTGCAAGTAAAGTTGTGTCATTTGCATATCACAGGTTGTTAAAGACTCTTCCTCCAATCCTGATGCCATGCTCTTCTTCATATAGCCCAGCTTCTCAGATTATTTGTTCAGCATGCATATTGAGCAAGTATGGTGAAAGGGTACAAGCCTGACTCCCTGCCTTCTTGATTTTAAACCACGTAGTATCAACTTTGTTCTGTTCTAACAACAGCTTTCTGGTCTATGTACAGGTTCCCCATAAGCACAATTAAGTGCTCTGGAGTTCCCATTCTTCTCAATGTTGTCCATAATTTGTTATGATCTACACAATCAAATGTTTTTGTGTAGTCAATAAAACACACAAGTAAATATGTTTTGGGTATTCTTTGCTTTCAGTCAAGGTCCATCTGACATCAGCCATGATATCCTTCTTTCCACATCTGCTTCTGAATCCAGCTTGTGTTTCTGGAGGTTCTCTGTCAATATACTGCTGCAACGGATTTTGAATTATCTTCAGCAAGATTTTAGTTGTGTGTGATATTATGAAAGAGCTCTGGTAGCATAGTGCCTAAGGCATTTGAGTGCTAACCAGAAGGCTGGTAATTAAATCCACCAGCCACTCCTCGGAAGGAAGGTTGGGCAATCTACTTTCGTAGTGATACTGC
>NW_006921811.1:1733092-1757052 GCF_000298275.1 Orycteropus afer afer | reverse complement strand
CAAAAGAACTAACAGATCTTTCCTGGAGGAAGTGCACCTGAAATACTCCTTGTAAATGAGAATGGCCAAACTTCTTCTCACCTATTTTGGTCATGTTGTCAGAAGGGACCATTCCCTGGAGAAGGATGTCATGCTTGGTAGGGTGGAGGGTCATTGAAAGAAAGGGAGGCCTTCAATGAGATGGATTGACATGGTGGCTGCAATGATGGGCTCAAGTATAGCAGGAATCGTGGAGCTGGTGCGGGATTGGGCAGTGTTTCGTTCTGCTGTGCATTGGGTCACTATGAGTCAGAAACGTCTCAATGGCATCTAACAACAACAACAACAACTTGAGATAAAGGTGGTCTCAATGTTGTGAAGATAGTAACCACTCTATATTTAAGCTACAAATTCAACACACTTCCAATCTACATCAAAATGATTTTTTAAATTGACAAAATTATTCTAAATTTCATTTTGAAAAATAAATATACAACAATTAGAGTTAGTTCTAAAATGGAAGAATAATTAAAGGGAAGCTTTCATGTGATTCATTAAGAGATATAATAAACCTACTCTAATTAAAAAAGGAGTTGACACAGAAATTGTTAAACAGATGATTGAAAGAGAATCCAAATTACAGCCAATACACCCTAGAAGCTAAGATAGGCAAAGGCAGCACTGAAATCAGTTGAGAAGCATAAGTTTTTCAATAAATTGTACTGAAACAAGTTGCAAACCATCGATAGAAAAAATTTAATTGGAATCACTTCTTTGCTTCTTAGATGAAAATAATTCCAAATGATCAAAGATCTAAATGTGAAAAATAGTAACAACAAATACAGAATCACACTTTTGTCATTTGTCATCAAATTTGTCCTGCCTTATCGAGACCTGAGTCAGTGTTATTAACAACTTCCATTGATATGGTGCATTTTTCACAATCAATGAGCCAGTATCAACACAATATAATTAAATAATATTTTATTGTTGTTTTGGGGGTGATAAAATTGTTCTGACTCGTGGTGATCTTATGTACAAGACAAGAAAACACTGTCTGATCCTGCATCATCCTCACAATCATATGTCAATCCATCTCATTGAGAGTCTTCCTCTCTCTCAGGAAGGCTCTGCTTTCCCTAGCATGATGTCCTTCTCCAGGGACTGGTCCTTCCACTTAAGGTTATGTGCAGCCAAAGGAAGGAGGCAGTCTTTAAACTTTCACCATTTTGCCATTAGTCAGTATGGACTAGTCCCTGGTGGTATAAATGACTATCAAACTTGTCTTGGTTCTCTAGTGTTGCTATAACAGAAGTACCACAAGTGGATAGCTTTAACAAACAGGAATCTATTCTTTACAGTTTAAGAGGTGTGAGTAGTTAAGTTTGGCTTGGTTGAGTGACTGGGCAGCTGGATATAGTTACTCCCCATGATGAGACTGATAATCAACTCCATGGTAGAATCTACTGTGAGCAGCTGAGTAACTGCCTTAGGGATATGGTCTGCTTCTCATATATAAGAAGCCTTGGGAATGATCTCTAGCTTAGGCATACTTGAACCCTGCATGTAGCTGAGTCATTGTTCAGCAGCCTGTCATGCTCTGCTGATCTTTGGACTTTCAATGAACTTGAATTAATGGCTTGCTGTGTGGTTTGGTAACATTGGACTATGCCTTTTTACTTATCAACCTTGGGTTTGTCAGCCTGAGCAGCCAGCAGCTGTCCGAGTGAAGAAAAGCCACCAGCTTCAGTGGGCTGGAAGCAAGAGGCAAAGCTGAAGTCCAAGGTCGAAGGGCTTTCACTCAGCCCCTAGAGCCTGGCACCTGGAACTTGGACTTCTAAACTCCAAAATCATAAGAGAATAAACTCCTGTTTGTTAAATCCATCTTATATGTGGTATATTCCTGTCAGAGCGGTACGACAGGAGGCGTACAGAACAGGAGGCTACAAGTTCAAATTCTGAGTACTTGGTCTAGGGGCTGGGTGAAGGCCCCTCAATATTGGGCTTCAGCTCTGCCTCTTACTCCTGGCCCACTGGAGCTGGAGCTTCTTGTAACTAGCTGCTGAGGCTGACAAACCCAAGGTAGCCAAGTAGAATGGCACAATCCTGAGATTGTGAATAACTACATCCAGCTCCCCAGGTACTCAAAACCACAGGCATACTGCAGACCACTGGATCAAATCCAGCGACAATCCTAAGATTGGCAGGCAATATGACAGGCCACTGAAATGAAGACTCAGCCAAATGAAGGATCCATATGTGCCAAAAATTACAGACCTTTCTCAAAGCTTCTCCTAATATACTAGAAGCAGGACATACCCCAAAGGCAACCACTTAGCTGCTGACAGCAGATTCACCATGAAGATGATTACAATCCCATCACGGGAATAACTGCATACAGCTACCCAGGCACTCAAAGCCACAGCCCAGCCAAGCTGACACCCAAATTTCCCAAAGCTCAACTGCTTACTGGAATGTCGGGGCTTCAAGTCTACCTAGGAGGACCTGGGAAGAAATGCCTGGTGATCAACTTGCAAATAATCAGCCACTGAAATCCTATGAAGAACAGGTCTACTCTGACCCACATGAAGTCGCCATGAGTTTGAATTGATTCAACAGCAACTAGTTTGCTTTTTACTGGCTTGGTTTCAACAAAACAAATAAATGAGCTTTTGGACATTCAACAGAAGGCATAGAGAAATGCCTGTTCTGAATAATCAATCCAGGGACTCAAGATGGGATAGCTTGGCGGGGCGGAAAGAACTGAGGTGCGTGCTTGTATGGCTGAGAGAGATTCACAAATGGAGATGCCCTAAAATAAGTGGAATGGCCTCTCTACGCCAGGTCCACTAAAGAAAACTAGATTCTTAAATGCTGAGTGTTATTTGTGCTTTCTTTTAATTCAAAGCAAGGGGGATAATATCTCTATCTTAGAAATTTCAGAGCAGAAGAGGTATAGCTCTTGATGCACAAAAAGAGAGTAAATGTTATCAAAGCAAGAATTCATATATATATATAGCTTTGGTAGCATAGTGCCTAAGGCACTTGACTGCTAACCAGAAGGCTGGCGTTTCAAACCCACCAGCCACTCCTCGGAAGGAAGGTTGGGCAATCCTATTTCCGTACTGATACTGCCTCGGAAACCCAAGGAGGGGTCGCTATGAGTCGGGCCGACTCCAAGGCGAATAACAATATATATATATATATATATATACACACATTTTATATATATATATATATATATATATATATATACATATACATACATATACATACACACACACACACACACACACACACACACACGGAGGGAGCTCTGGTGGTGTAGTGCCTAAGGCACTTGACTGCTAACTGGAAGGCTGGCAGTTCAAACCCACCAGCCACTCAGAAGGAATTGGGCAATCTACTTGCGTAGTGATACCTCCTTGGAAACCCAAGGAGGCGTCGCTATAAGTTGAATCCGACTCTACGGCAGTGAGTTTAGAGTTTTATATGTACGGAATTGTAGGAATGAAGAACCACTAGAGTTTGTACAAAATGTGGGGAGATCATTGGAAATCTCACAAAATGCAGGACTTTCACATCAATTTTATTTAAACTTTAAGGATAATGTGACTTTAGTTAACCTCTGTATCATAGAAAACTAAAATAGTTTTGGCACTAAAGCTGGCCAACAACTCCACTGCTAGGCTGTATGTGGTGCAGGGAGGTCGTCTCTCATCCCTTTTGCTCAAAAAGGAATAAACAATGTATCTCTTTGACAGTGATCTTAACTACAAAAGATTTTCAGGGAACTTGCCCACTGGAGTTTTTGCTTCTGTTTCCCCAAAGTTTTAGTACTGAACACCTACTCCATGGCAGCATTAGCTGACAAATGTTTCCTGAAAGAAAAGAAAAAAAAATCTCATTTACTTTATTTTCAATATATCAGTCTCTAAATCATCATTTCCGAGGACTGGAACCGTTGGACAGCTCAGCAGTCACCAGCAAGACTCAAGATGACTTTCCAATGTAAATACATCCCTAAGAGAAATTCGCATGAGACATGACCTTGGTGTCCTCAATACAGACCAATTATTGCCTGTTTCTAAATAGACAGTTTTATGCACCAACTCAGGGAACACTGATAGCAACTTATTGAAAGTGCATTCTTATCTGCTATCTTATTGGATTCTCAAAATATTGTGGAGAGGTAAATAGAGCCGGAGAAACAGTAAACTTGAAGCTCAGAATTCATTGAACTACTCAGGACTAATAGAAAATGAACTCCGACATTTATCAAGAAAAGGGTCTCATTCCCTTTGAATTAGGTTTGATGTTTGTACCACTTTATGAGTTGACATGTAAATGTAATGGACATTTACTTAAAGAATGTATTTTATGAGAACAGATACTCATTTTGACATCTTGCAAAATTTTTGTTATTCAAATCATTTAACAAATTCAAGGTTACACACTGGGCTAGAAATTCCTTTAGCTGCCTCTCAAGAAATGTAGTTCCTATTTTAAAAAGCCCAGGGAAGATTCTGAAGCTTTCCACAAGAGAAGACAAACAAGAAATTCTGGACTAGAACGAGAATTGCACTTACTCATTCCTTAATTGAAATGTTAAAACTTTATTTGAGAAAGACTTCATATTAATTAATTTATAGTTTTTCTTATCAGGCAAGATTATATCCAAGTTAAAACAAAGGTTAAAGTAGTAATTATATGTTATTAGCAATTGTCATCTAAACATTTATTTCTAACTAGAGAAAGCTAATTTATGTTTTCTCTTGCCCCTGAGATTCCTCTAAGCTGGATGTTATTTGGAAGAAAGCCTTAGTTTTCCTTTTCAACTCTCATTCTTAATCTGTGATTGTTAATTATGTTTAATTTATCTCCTTCAAAGCATGCCTTTTTTATTATTATTATTATTTTTATTGTGATTTGGGTGAAAGTTTACAGAGAAAATTAATTTTCCATGCAGCAGCTTGCATACTCTTTGTCTCATGACATTGATTGAAATTTCCCAGAATGCAACAGCCCCCCTCCCAATCCCTCCCCATAGTTACATCTTCCCTGTGTCCTTCCCTCCCATGCACTCCTGCCAACTGAGCTATTTCCCTGTTAACACATAGCCCTTTTTTTCTCCCATGATTGATCTCTCCAAGGAGTACATCTACATAATGTAAATGTTCAGCTCATATGCCTGTCTTTCGTTTGGCAGGAAGTCACCAGAATGGGTTCAATTCCAGACCTGAAGGGCAGCTAGGGGCCATAGTCTCAGTGGTTCCATAAGGCTCTATGAAACCAACAAATCTGATCTCTTTTTTTCTTTTAATGATTTTGAGTTTTGTTCCACATTGTTCTCCCACTCTATCCAGGATCTTCTACATAGATCCCCCTCTGTGTGGTTGACAGTGATAGCTGGGCACCATCTAGTTCTTCATAGTCATATAAGCTGAAGATGGCATGATATACCAGTCGCTTGGACTAATTGTTTCCATGTATATTTAGTTTTCTTCATTCCTTGTCATGAGGAGAGAACCATCGTTGCATCTAGATGGCCACTTGCAAGCTTTTAAGATCCCAGTCACTACTCACCAAAGTAGGATGTGGAATAAAGTTTTTGTGTAGTATGTTATGCCAACTGAGCTTGATGTCCCCTGCGACTATGGTCCTGAACCCACAGGTCCAACTATTTGCTCTCTCTGAGTAGCTGGCTGTCGCCAAGAAATGACTAATACCTTGTCCCTTGTCAGCTCTACTACATACCAAGGAATTCTTATGTTTTTGTTATATGCTGTTGAGTCAGACCAGACTCATAGCAACCGCTCCTTGGGTTTCCGAGGCAATATCACTACGGAAGTAGATTCCTCATCTTTAGAATATAAAGATACACTTGTAGAACCATCATCTGTCAACCCTTTACATGGTTTTTGGCACACTCTTCCTCGCATAGACATACCTAATATGCCTGTCCACCCATGTATCTGCCTGTAGATCAATGTTTCCTTTCACCAAGCATTTCTTTCTGTCAGTTTCCTTCTTTTCTACCCATAGAAAGAGGTTCCCACTTTCCTTATCCAAACAGAAACATTGGTGGGTCTAAGTTGCGCCTTCTAAGGCCCTACTTCTTTCTGTGGAAGTTTGAGCCATGTTGTGCATTTTTTTTCATAAGGAGTACAAATTTGTTATTATTTACTCATTTTTCAGTGGTGACATTTCAAAACGAGCATAAATATCTGAACGCTGTTCTCAGTTGCTGTTGGGTTGGTTCTGACTCATAATGGCCCCATGTACAACAGAAAGAAATACTGCCCTGTCCTGCCCCATCCTCACAATCTTTCTGATTGAGCTCATCATTGCAGCTGCTATGTCAATTCATCGCATTGAAGATCTTCCTGTTTTCTACTGACCCTCTGCTTTAGCAAGCATGATATCCTTCTCTAAGGATTGTTCCCTTCTGAGCACATGGCCAAAATAGGTGACATGTATTCTGGCCATTCTTGCTTCTAAGGAGCATTCTGGCTGCACTTCTTCCAAGACAGAAATTTCCTTTCGGCAGTCCATGGTGTTTTCAGTATTCTTTGCAAATACCACAATTCAAATGCAAATCCTCTTCAGTTATCTTGTCCTTATTCATTTCCAGCTTTCACATGTATATGAGGCAATTGAAAATACCATGCCTTTGGTCAGGCACACCTTTGTCTTCAAAATGATTATCTTTTCTTCTTAACACTTTAAAGAGGTCTTTTGCAACAGATTTGCCCATGCAATACTTCATCTGATTTCTTGACTGATGCTTCCATGAGCACTGATTTTGGATCTAAGTAAAATGAAATCCTTGACAACTTCATTTTTTCCTCCATTTATCATGATTTTTCTTCTTAGGCCAGTCATGAGGATTTTTTGTTTTCTTTATGTTGAAATGTAATCCATACTGAAGGCTGTAGTCTTTGATCTTCATCAGTAAGTGCTTCAAGTTGTCTTCACTTTCAGCAAGCAAGGTTGTGTTATTTGCATATCTACCACAGGTTGTTAATGAGGATATCCCAAATCCTAACGGTGCATATTTCTTTATATAGTCCAGCTTTGGGGATTATTTTCTGAGCACAGGTTGAAGGCGGTTCAAACGCACCAGTCACTCCTCAGAGTGAAGATTGGGCAATCTACTTCTATAGTGATACTACCTCGGAAACCCAAGGATGGGTTGCTATAAGTCAGATCCTACTTGATGGCAGTGAGGGTTTTTTTTTTTTTTTTAATTTTTATTTTTTGGTTTACAGGTTGAATAACTGTGGTGAAATGATGTAACCCAGACATACACCTTTTCTGATTTTAAACCATGTAGTATCCCCTTGTTCTGTTCAAGCAAATACCTCTCAGTCTATGGACAGATTCCTCATAAGCATAATTAAGTGTTCTGAAATGCCCATTCTTCACAATATTATCCCTAATTTGTTATGATCCACACAGTCAATCAGAAGAAAGGTTGGGCAATCTACTTCTGTAGGGATATCACCTTGGAAACTTAAAGAGGGTCGCTATGAGTCAGATCCTACTCAATGGCACATAACAACAACAACATCAAACACAGTCCAATACCTTTGCGTAGTCAATAAAACACAGGTAGACATCTTTCTGGTATTGCTTTTAGTCAAGATTTATCTGACATCATCAGTGATATCCTTCATTCCACACACTCTTCTGACTCTGGCTTGTATTTATGGCCATTACCTCTCAACAGACCGTTGTAATCATTTTAAAATTATTTCCAGCAAAATTTTACTTGTGTGTGGTATTAAGATATTATTCAATAAATTCCACATTCTAATGGGTCATCTTTCTTTGTATTGAGCACAAATATGACTCTCTTCTAGTTAGTTGGCCAGGTAGCTGTCTTCCAAATTTCTCGGCATAAAGTACTGAGGGCCTCCAGGACTGCATCTGTTTGTTGAGACATCTCAATATGTATTCCCTAAAATCCTCAAACCAAACCACAGTTATGGCCATCGAGTCGGTCTTGACTCACAGCAACCCCTCCTTGGGTTTCCAAGGCGGTATCTCTACAGAAGTAGATCGCCCAATCTTCCTTCTGAGCAGTGGCTGGTGGGTTTGAAACTTGCTTTTTGCCAAATCCTTAAAGTTGTTCAAATTTATGTGTGCTGGCATTTCCAAAACTCAAACGGTTTTCTATAAGAAGAAAAAGAAGCATGATATTATTTTTCTTTGTTTTAGATAATAAAGACATAAAATGAAGTTAGATGGACAACACCTCACTTCAGATAGACTGCATGTGACTAAAAAAATACCAATTTTGGAGCAAGGTGGAACCTGGTCTGAAATTTGCCTCAATTAGTTACAGGTCATGGATCCTGCAAGGTTTTCTTGACATTTGACAGCTTTCTTGATCTGTTGTAGGGGATGGTAATAATTGTTTCAGAAACATCCTCTTTAAGGAATCTTTGGATTTTCCTTTTTTAATGGGTTCCCATCAGAAAATAACAATCTTAAGAAAAAAATCGACCTTGACCTCATTTTCCCATCCAGCAGCTGCTTCATTTATGACTTTCTTCCACATAGGACAGTGTCAAAGAGCTAAAACTCCTCGCTTTCCATTCTGTCTTCTCCAGTTTGACACATGTCCCATTCTTAGGCTAAAAGAGCCTTTTTGAGTGTCTTTCTTCCTGTTGGAGTCTCTGGGTGTTAAAAGTAGTTAACATACTTAACTGTTAAGTAAAGAAAGGAGGCACCTTGGAAGAAAATTCTGGTGATGTTCTACTTCCAAAAAATCAGCCATTGAAAATCCTATGGACCATAGTCTGACATCCATTGAGAGACCACAAGTTGGTGTCACCCGGAAAGCAGCTAGTGCTGGTACTCTTCCTGTTGCCAAGCTTAATGAACACTATTTTGATTCCGTCTTTTTCTACATTTCAGTAGCATTTGACACAGGCCACCATTCTGTACTGCTTGATATTTCGTCCCCTCCCTACTTCTGTAAAAGAAACATTTTTGACTTTCTTCCCACTTCACTAAGTAGTCTTTATATGTCTGCCTTGTAGGTTCCTTATCTTCTCCCAACTGCAGTGGTTCTAGGGCACCCTTCTCTTCTCTGTCATTCATCCCCTGGTACTCTCAATCATCTGTTGCTTTGTATGCCACATGTGTTCAGTGAATACTGTTTTAAGTCTCTTCTACCCTCTTCAACTCTTCCCCAGACTCAATTGTACAACTCCCTGTGTGACATCCCTTCTTAGGTATCTCAAATGCATTTTAAATGATACTTGCTCAAAAAGAACACCTGCTTCTCCTTGAGGTTTTCCCATTCCAGTAAACTACACGTTAGACATTGGAGTCAAGTTAACTCCTCCTTGTCCTTCATATGTCACATTAAGTCGTCTTCAAGTCTGGATATATCTTCTTCCAAACACATCTTCAGTGCACTGGTTTGTCTCAATCTTTATGCACCTGAGCCACCATCACTTATTCCCTGGATTCTTATAATAGTTCCTGACTGGTTCCACCTGTGCCTACATTTGGTCTGTTCTCTAAACAGTAGCAAGAGTGATTTCTAAAAGATCTTAATTCAATCATGTCATTCCCTGGCATATATGCCTTCCCATTTTATATAAATGAAATTCAAACTCCATATCTAGGCTTATGAGAAAACAAACATGATTTAACCCCATCTAATTTTTGAACATTACCTTGTGGAATTTTCTCCTTTACTCAAAATGGTCAAATTTGTCTTCCATCACTTTTATAATATCACAGATTGATCCCTACCCCAAGGCCTTTGTACATGTGCTGAGAGACTCATGGCAACCCTTCATATGGCTGCTTATTTCTCATGATGAAGATATCTACTTAAATGCAGATATATCTGAGAGATTCCTCTCATTTCCTATCTACCAATACCACCTTTATTTCCATCTTAATTCTATATGGAACATTCACTTATCTAAAAATTTCTTAATTCATTATGTTTTAATAGGTCTAATGTCTGTCTCAGGAGCTCTGGTAGCATAGTGGCTAAGACACTTGCCTGCTAACCAGACAGCTGGTGGTTCAAACCCACCAGCCACTCCTCGGAAGGAAGGTTGGGCAATCCTACTTCCGTAGTGATACTGCCTCGGAAACCCAAGGAGGGGTCACTATGAGTCGGGTTTGACTCGACGGCACATAACAACAACAACAACAACATCTGTCTCACTGAAAAAGAAGTTTCATAGGAAAGGCTCCTTCACAATTTTATCTCTAGTATCTTACACATTTTTTCCCCAGTTGACAGCTAGTCACTTCTAACTCATGGTCATGTGCGTCAGAGTAGAATTGTGCTCCATATATTGTTCAATGACTGGTCACTAGTACTTTCTTTTGAGGTGCCTTTGAGTGGATGCAAATCTCCAGCCTTTCTGTTACCAGCCAAGAGTGTTAACCATTTATACCATTCAAAACAGTTTGTTGAATGAATAAATACATAAATGACCATCTACAATATTTTTCAAATCTAGTCTACATAGTATAGACTTCATTTAATCAAGCCATGATTATTGAGCTCCTTCTGTGTCTCAGGCATTGGTTTAGATGCTAGGAATTCATCACATGGACCAACCAAAACCAACCAAATAAACAAAAAACAAAATACCCTTTGCCATCAAATCAATTCCAACTCACAGTGTCCCTAAAGTATAGATTAAAACTGTCTCTTGGATTTTCCAAGGCTATGGATCTTTATGGACTACTAGAAAGAAGAACAAACACATTTATTTTGGAATAAGTACAGCTGACTGTTCCTTAAAAGAAAGAATGAACAGACTTCATTTCTTGTGCTTTAGTTATGTCATCAAGAGGGACCAGTCCCTGGAGAAGGATAATAGGCTTTGAAAAGTTGGCAAAAAAGTGAAAGACTCTCAATGAAATGAACTGATACAGTGGCTGCCATGATGGGCTTAATCAGGGCAATGATCGTGAGGATGGTGAGGACCAAGTAGTGTTTCACTATGTTGTACATATGGGTGCTATGAGTTGAAATCAACTCAACATCACATAACAACAACAACAGATCTTTACAGAACTAGACTGCCATATCTATCTCCTATGTCTAGTGGATTTGAAGTGGTGGCCTTTCAATTAGTAGCTATTTAACTACTGTGTCACAAAGGGTCAAGTCCCCAGCTGAGATAAGAGTAAAGATAAAGCCTCCAAGAAAGGAGAACACCTCATATGCATGAGGAATGGCACTAAAACAGGAGAAGATTAAGGGTAAAATTTTGAAATATGGGATATTAGGACAAACAAGTACCAAAAACAGATATGTGAATTATATGAGAGCAGAGGTTGAAGCAGGATGAATAATTAGGGCTATATTTATAGTACAGGAAAGGCATAATGACAGATTGAACTGATGGTAGTCATGAAGAAAGAGAGATACGGTTATCTTCTAGGTATTTTTCAAAGTAGAGCCCAAAGCTGTTGCTGAGGGATTGGATCTGAGTGGTATCAATAGAAAGAGAACAGTCACAAATGAGTCTGAGGTTCTTGACCTGAGCAACTTAATGAATGAAGCTGTCATTTACTGAGGTGAGGATGCCTAGGGGAGAAGTGGGAGTCAAGGAAAATATGGATATCTTTGTTTTCAACATGTTGAATTTGCAATGTCTATTGGGGCAAAAACAGCTGCAGACATTCATTACTTGGAATGTGGAATGTATGAAGTATGAATTGAGGAAAATTGGAAGTTGTCAAAAATGAAATGGAATAGATAAAGATCGATATCCTAGACATTAGTGAGCAGAATTAGACTGGTATTGGCCATTTTGAATCAGACAATCATATGATATACAATGCCAGGAATTACAAATTGAAGAAGAATGACATCACATTCATTGTCACAAACATTTCAAGATCTATCCTGAAGTACCATGTTGTCTAAACTCAAAAAACCAAACTCACTGCCATAGAGTCATTTCCAACTCATAGTGGGTTTCCAAGGGTGTAAATCTTTACAGAAACAGACCACATCCTCTTTCTTCTGCTGAGTGTCTGGTAGGTTCAAACCACTGACATTCTGCTTAACAGCTAAATACTTTAACCATTACACAACCAGAGATCCTTACAACACTGTCAGTGTTAGGATAATGACCATATGCCTACTAAGAAGCCCAGTTAATACTATTATTATTCAAATATGCACACCAACCACTAAAGCCAAAGATGAAGAAATTGAAGATTTTTACCAAATTCTACAGCCTGAAATTGGCCAAACATGCATTCAAGATGTATGGTTGTTAGTAGTGATTGGAATTTAAAAGTTAGAAACAAAGAAGAGTCATTGGTAGTTGAAAAATATGGCTTTTGTGATAGAAATGATGCCAGAGATTGCATGATAGAATTTTTAAAGACCAAGAAATTATTCATTCCAAGTACCTTTTTTTTTTTTTTTTTTTTTGACAAGAACAGCAGCTACACATGTGCACCACACCAGATGGAATACACAGGAATCAGATTGACTACATCATTGAAAAAGGAGATGGAGAAGCTCAATATCATCAGTTAAAATAAGGCCATGAGTTGACTGTAGAAGACACCATCAATTGTTCGTTGCAAGTTGAAGTTGAAGCTGAAGAAAATTTAAACAAGTCTACAAGAGCCAAAATATAACCTTAATTATACAAGAAAACAAACACCCTGCCATTGAGTAAGACCTGACTCATAGCAACACCTCCTTGGGTTTCCAAGGCAGTATCGGTATGGAAGTAGATTGCTCAACCTACCTTCTGAGGAGTGGCTGGTGGGTTTGATCCACCAGCCTTCAGGTTAGCAGTCAAACACCTTAGGCACTACGCATCCCACCTGAATTTAGAAAATATCTGAAGTATAGATTTCATGTACTGAACACCGATAACTGAAGACCAGATGAGTTGTGGGATGACATCAAGAACATCAACATAAAGAAAGAAAAAGGTCATATAAAAAAGAGAAAAAGAAGAAAAGAACAAACTGCATGAAAGAAGAGACTCTAAAACTTGCTCTTGCATATAGAGTAGCTAAAGTGAATGAAAGAAATTATTAAATAAAAGGGCTGAACAGAATATTTCAAAGGGAGACTTGAGAAGACAAAGAAAATTATTATAATGAAATGTGCAAAGACCTGGAGTTAGAAAACTGAAAGGGAAGAACACATTTGGCATTTCTAAAATTGTAAAAGCTGAAGGAAAAACCCAAGCCTGGAATGACAATATGGAAGGATCCTATGGGCAATATATTGTATGATGCAGGAAACATCAAAAGAAGATGGATGGAATACACAAAGTCATGATACCAAAAAGAACAGGTTGATGTTCAACTATTTCAGGAGGTTCCATATGATCAAGAACCAATGGTACTCAAGGAAGAGTACCCAAGCTATGCTGAAGGAATTGGGGGAAAAAAAATGGGAAGAATTGATGGAATATCCATTGAAATGTTTCAAGAATTAGATACAGCACTGGAAGCACTCACTTGTTTATGCCAAGAAATTTGGAAAATGGCTACCTGGCCAACTGACTGAAAGAGATATTTTTATACCTATTTCAAAGAAAGGTGATCCAAGAGAATGTGTAAATTATCAAACAATATCATTAATATCACACAAGAAAATTTTGCTGAAAATAATTGAAAAATGGTTGCAATAGTATATTGAAAGAGAATTTAAAGAAATTCAAGTTGGATTCAGAGGAGGATGTGGAACAAGTGATATCAATGCTGATGTCAGATGGATCTTGGCTGAAAGCAAAGAATATAAAAAATATGCTTACCTGTGTTTTACAGACTATGCAAAATAATTTGACTGGGGGGGGGCAGGGAGGCTGCATCTTTTGACATCCTCCAACCCTGCAAAAGGAGGACAGAATCACCATCAGTAGCCCCAAGCCTATTCCTGCAAGGCCAGACATGCTGCCTCCCTCCAGCTCTTTCACCAGCCCTAAAACCAACCATTCCTCCTGCCGCACCCACCACCTCTCTGCTGGGTTTGATAATTCACTGCAGTGGCCAGACAGAACTCACAGATTATGAGGTTTATTAGGGAAGCAACAGGCTACAATTCAATTTCAAGAACACACTCAGTCTCTCTGTGCCCACCATCTCTCAGTCAATAGTCTCTCTCAGTTTCTTTCTCACCAGTGTTTATTCTTCATAAAGTAATAATGCTAAAATTTTATGCACCAACCACCAAAGCCAGAGATGAGGAAATTGAAGTTTTTATAAACTTCTGCAGTCTGAAATTGACCGAACATGCAATCAAGATGTGTTAATTATCATTGGTGATTGGAATGCAAGCTTGGAAACAAAGAAGAATCACTAGTAGTTGGAAAATATGACCTTGGTGACAGAAATAATGCTGGAGATCACATGATAGAATTTTGCAAAATCAACGACTTATTCATTGCAAATACCTTTTTTCAACAACACAAACAGCAGTTATACACATGGATTTCACCAAATGGAATACACAGGAATCAGACTGACTACATCTGTGGTAAGAGGCAATGGAAAAGCTCAATATCTTCAGCAAAAACAAGGCCAGGAGCTGATTGTGGAACAGACCATCAACTGTTCATATGCAAGTTAAAATTGAAGTTGAAGACAATTAAAACAAGTCCATGAGAGCTGAAACATGACCTTGAATATATCCCTCCTAAATTTAGACAGCATCTAAAGAATAGATTTGATGCTTTGAACATCAATGACTGAATACCAGAAGAATTATGGGATGACATCAAGAACATCATCCACAAAGAAAGCAAGAGGTCATTAAAAAGATAAGAAAAAAAAAAGGAAAGAACAAAATGGATGACAGAAGAGACTTTGCAAAGACTTTGAAACTTGCCCTTGCCAAGGCAAATGGAAGAACTGAAAAGATAAAAGAGCTGAACAGAAGATTTCAAAGAGCAGCTTGAACAGACAAAACCAATTACTATAATGAAATGTGCAAAGACCTGGAGTTAGAAAACCAAAAGGGAAGAACCTACTCAGCATTTTGAAAGAACTGAGGAAAAAATTGAAGTCTCAAGTTGCAATATTGAAAGACTCTGTGGACAGTATATTGAATGATTCATGAAACATCAAAAGAAGATGGAAGAAATACACAGAGTCACTGTACCAAAGATAATTGGTTGATGCTCATCCATTTAAGTAGGTGGCATATGATCAAGAGCCAATGGTATTGAAACAAGAAGTCAAAGCTGCACTGAAGGAACTGGCAAAAATCAAGGTTCCAGGAATTGGTGGAATACCCATTGAGATGTTTCAACAAATGGATGCTGCATTAGAGGCTATGCTAAGAGATTTGGAAGACAGCTACCTGCCCAACTGACTGGATAAGATTCATATTTTTACCCATTCCAAAGAAACATGATCCCATAGAATGTGGAAATTCCCAAACAAGATCATTAATATTGCATGCAAGTAAAATCTTACTGACAATAATTAAAAAATGACTTCAGCAGTATATTGACAGAGAATTTCCAGAAATGCAAGCTGGATTCAGAAGAGAACATCAGACGGATCTTGGCTAAAGCAAAGAATACCAGAAAGATGTTTACTTGTGTTTTATTGACTATGCAAATTCACGTGATAGTGTGGATCATAAGAAATTGTGGCTAACATTGAGAAGAATGGTAATTGAAGAACACTTAATTGTATTCATGAAGACATGTACATCAACCAAGAGGCTGTCTTTTGAACAGATCAAGGTGATACTGCATGGTTTAAAATCAGGAAGGGAGTACATCAGGGTTGTATCCTTTCACCATACTTATTCAATCTGTATGATGATCAAATAATCAGAGAAGCTGGACTACATGAAGAAGAATGTGGCATCAGGATTGTAGGAAGACTCATTAACAAGTGGTGATATGCTGACAACATAACTCTGCTGGCTGAAAGTGAGGATGACTTGAAGCACTTATTGATGAAGATTGAAGACTACAGTCTTCAATATGGATTACACCTCAATATAGAGAAAATGAAAATCCTCACAACTGGCCCAATAAGCAGCATCATGATAAATGGAGAAAAGACTGAAGTTGTCAAAGACTTCGTATTACTTGGTTCTACAATCAACACCACAGAAGCAGCAGTCAAGACAACAAATGACATATTGCATTCAGGAAATCTGCTGCAATAGACTTCTTTCAAGTGCTGAAGAGCAAAGATGTCTTCTTGAAGACTAAGTTGCACCTATCCAAGCCATGATATTTTTAATCACCTCATATGCATGTGGGAACTGGACAATGAATAACAAAGACTGAAGAAGAGTCAATGCTTTTGAGTTGTGGTATTGGCAAAGCATACTTAAAGTACCACAGACAGCTAAAAGAACTCACTAATCTGTCCTGGAAGAAGTACAGCTGGAATGCTCCTTGGAAGTAAGAATGGCCAGACTTTTTCTCATTTACTTTGGTCATGTTGTGAGAAGCAACCATTCTTTGGAGAAGGATATCATGCTTGGTAAAGTAGAGCATCAACAAAAAAGGGGAAGGCCCTCAATGAGATGGATTGAAGTGGTGGCTGTAATGATGGGCTCAGGTATGGCAAGATTTGTGAAGCTGGCACAGGACTGGGCACTGTTTCGTTCTGTTGTACATAATGTTGCTATGAGTCTGAGATGACTCATTGACACCTAACAACAACAGCAACAAAATTTTTTATTGTGTAGGCTTCCCTGTGGATCATTAGCAGCATCCTTGGCCTCTACTCATTACATTCCAGCATCATTCCCCCAACCAGCTGTGTCAACTAAATATGTCTCCAGACTTTGGTAAATGTTCCCTGAAGACAAAATCACCCCTTAGTCAGGACCCACTTTAGTAGACTGTAGCTTCATGGCATCAAGGACCTACTTTGGATAATTTACTGTTTAATCCTTTGCCCAAGGCCTGCTCATGTTGCTGTTGTTGTTAGTTGTCATTGAATCAGCTTCAAGTCATGATCATTGACCTATCTGCGTTCATTGTTGAGGATATTATATCAATCCATGTAATTGAATGTTTCCTTCTTTTTTGCTGACCCTCTGCTTTAGCAACGATTATGTCCTTTTCCAGAGATTAACTTTTCCTAATTACATGTCCCAAGTAACAGAGTCTAAGTCTCACCATCTTTGCTTCTAAGGAACATTCAGGTTGTATTTCTTATGATATTGATTTCTTCTTTCTTCTGGCAGTCCATGGTGCATTAAATATTCTTTGTCAACAACACAGTTGAAATGTATCAATTCTTTTTTCATTGTCCAGCTTTTACATGCATGAGATGATTAAGTAGACCTTGGCTTGGATTAGGCACACGTTAGTGCCATAGATCTGTCCACAGAAGATATTTAAGCACATATCTGTTGACAGGCTGATTCCTTAAGTGATGACTTCTAGTCATTTCTTTCTTGCTTACTACAGACTTTGCACCTGAATACTTTTGGAATTCATCAGAATAGCAATAGAGAATTTAGGACCAGCTAAAGGCCACTTTCCTCAAAGTGCATTTGTCTGCCCTTTAGAAAATAGAACTTGTATCTTTTTTCCATAGTTCTTCAGAAGCTCCTTCTTCCACATTCTATTCTCCCAGAAATAAATTTAGCTATGTCTCAAGCTCAGGGTCTCCCTAGAATTCTGAGACTCTTGATAAGTTTAGTGCCTCTTCCTCTGTGTGAGGGACTGTGTAATAGGCTTTTAAGCTTTTGCTCTTTTCACTTTTCTAGTGACCTCAAACTAGGTTAGTCTGTCTCATTGTCCTACTTCTTTTCCTGCATAACATTGCTCTCTGAGGTTATATATTCATTTTCTGTTCCCCCTCTGATGCCCCTCTCCACCTCACTCCCACTCACACCCCAAACTGAGTGAACACAGTGGCAGTATCCTGATTTTTCTTATTCACTGTGGTCATAATCCCAGAACCTAGAATAGGGCCTGAGTTCAGTAAATATTTGCTGAGTTAGTTAATGCTTACTTCATTCATTGAGTTCCTGAGAGAAACAAATGGTTAAGTGCTTGACTGGTAACCTAAAAGTGGGTCATTTGGGTCCACCCAGAGAGAGGTTCCCCAAAAGAAAGGCCTGATGATTTACTTCTGAAATGGCAACCATTGAAATGTATAGGGAGCACAGTTCTACTCTGACTCACACAGGGTTGTCATGAGTCAGAATGGATTTGATGACATCTAGCTTTTTGTTTCTTTGTTTTAATTGAATAACTAGACTTTCTGGCATTTAGGTAGCAGACGCCATTGCTGCCCTGGTCAATCACAGCTCCCGTTCTTCTGAAGAATTTGCACTTGGAGAACCTAATGCTCTTGCATGAGAGCTTGCTATGGCATTGAGACTCTGCTCAGGCTAGAAATGAGGCAGGATGAAGAATTAATGCCCAGCTATATGGGACCTAGTAGATCAATACCCCAGCTTCCTTTCCCTGGGGCTGAGATGATTCCCCAGTCTTCACTGGGGTGGAAGTTCACCTGCCCACACCTCCTCATTAATGCATCCTATAAGAACTCCTTCCTGTCTCTGTATCACTTCCTCACTTCCTTATGATTATTTTCCATTTTCATATCCTGAATTAATATCTTGCCTTCAATTTCCTTTTTATCTACTTTTGAGGAAACTCAACATGAGGCAATTGTGTTATTTCTCCTTCTCAATCTCCTCCTCTTTCTCCCCCACTTCCTTTTCCTTCTCCTTCAGTAAGTGCCTTATTCTTTCAGCACTTCTGACAAAGTGTAATTATCTATATTTAACTGATTTAGTAACGGAGGCTAAGACAGGTCATATAAATCCCCAACAATCTCAAAAGGGAGGAAGGGAGAGAACTAGGAATTGAAATACAAATTTATGTAGGATGAAGGTCAGCATCTTCCCACTCACTGTCACCTGCCATGATGCTCATGACCTCCAGAATACTTTAGAAAACTCTAACATTCAAGCACTAAAAACAATAGTCATAATTGTAGCTGCAAGAATTTTTATTCTTCATAAAGTAATAATGCTAAGATTTTAACACTTTTTTTTCCTGCATAAAGAAGAAAAAAAGGACTTCTACAGAATTGCATTCTTATTATTCATATCAATTTAACCAGCTGTCACCAAGCACAGACTCTGGGAATGCATCAGCCTGGCCTGAGGGAAATGTAGGTATGAAGAAGATCTTGTCCCCAGCAATCCCATGTGAAAAATATTGTGTATGTATTAGTAAAAAGAAATAAATCATGATCTATTCTGAAGCACATTGTCAGCGATACTATAATATCAATACTCCTACAAGGAGGACTATTAATAAGACTATTATTCAAATTCACTAATCAATCACTAATGCCAAAGATGAGGAAATTTAAGTTTTTACCAACCATTGCAGGAAGAAATTGATTAAACATGCAGTCCAGATTCACTGATAATTACTAGTGATTGGACTGTGAAAATTGGAAATGATGAAATATCAGTAGCTAAAAAATATGGCCTTGGTGATAGAAACAATGTCAGAGATTCCATAATTCAATTTTGTAAGACTGATGATTTATTCATTACAAATACCTTTCTTTAACTACATAAATGGTGACTATACACATAGACCTCACCAGATGGGATACAGAAGAATCAAATCAACTACATATGGGGAAAGAGATGATGGAGAAGCTGAACATCATCAGTCAGAACAAGACTAGAGTCCTATTGTAGAACATATCATCAAATGATCTTAATCAGGTTCAAGGTGAAGCTGAAGAAAATTAAAACAATCTGAGAGAGCCAAGACTGGGATTTAAAGACCATCTCAAGAAGAGATTTGACACCTTGAACACTAATCACCAAAGGAATACATTAGTTTTGGGATTACAGCAAGGGCATCATATGTGAAGAAAGCAAAAAGAACATTAAAAACATAGGAAAGAAAGACAAGACCAAAAATGGATGTCAGAAGAGATTCTGAAATTTTCTCTTGAACATAGAATGTTGTTGTTGTTAGGTGCCATCAAGTCATCTCCGACTCATAGCTACCCTATGCACAGCAGAAAGAAACACTGCCTGGTTTTGTGCCAGCCTCACGATCTTTGCTATACCTGAGCTCATCATTTCAGCCAGTGTGCCTATCCATCTTGTTGAAGGCCTTCCCCTTTTTTGTTGACCCTCCATTTCACCATGTATGATATTCTTCTCTTGGGAATGGTTCCTTCTGACAACAGGACCAAAGTAGGTGAGACAAAGTCTGGACATTCTCACTTCTAAGGAGGATTTGGCTGCAGTTCTTCCAGGAGAGATTTGTTAGTCTTTTTAGCAGAACATGGTACTCTTAGCATTCTTCTCCAACACCACAACTCAAAAGTATCAACTCTTCTTCAGTCTTCCGTATTCATTGCCCAGCTCTCACATGCATAAGAGCTAATTGAAAATACCATGGCTTGTGTTAGGTGCACCTTAGTCTTCAAGGAGACATCTTTTTTCTTCATCACTTGAAAGAGGTCTTTTGCAGCAGATTTGCCCAATGCAATATGTCATTTGATGTCTTGACTGCTGTTTTCATTAGTGTTGATTGTAGAACCAAGTAATATGAAACCCTTGACAACTTCAATCTTTTCTCCATCCACTGTGAAGCTGTTTATTCAACGAGTCGTGAGGATTTTTGTTTCCTTTATTTTGAGTTGTATTCCATACTGCAGACTAGTCTTTAATCCTCATCAGTAAGTGCTTCAAGTCATCTTCACGTTCAGCAAGCAAAGTTGTGTCATCTGTGTATCACAGGTTGTTAATGATTCTTCCTCTAATCCTGATGCCACATTCTTCTTCATATAATCCAGTTTATCAGATTATGTGCTCAGCATACAAGTTGAATAATTATGGTGAAAGGATACAACCTTGATGCACTCCTTTCTTGATTTGAAACATGCAGTATCCTCTTGTTCTGTTTGAACAACAGCCTCCTGATCTATGAACAAATTCCTCATGAGTACAATCTTGTGTTCTAGAATTCTCATTCTTCTTAATTTTATTCATAATTTATTATGATCCACACAACCAAATGCTTTTGCATAGTCAATAAAACATAAGTAAACATCTTTCTGGTATTCTGTGCTATCAGCTAAGATCCATCTGACATCAACAATGATATCTTTCATTTCATGTCCTCTTTTGAATCCAGCTTGCATTTCTGGAAGCTCTCCGTCAATATACTGCTGCAACCATTTCTGAATTATCTTCAGTAAGATTTTACTTGCATTTGATATTAATGGTATTGTTTGATAATTTCCACATTCTGTGGGATCACTTTTCTTTGGAATAGGTACAAATATGGATCTCTTCCATTCAGTTGGCCACATAGCTGTCTTCCAAATCTCTTGGCATAGCTGATAGAGTGCCTCCTACAGGGCACCCGTTTGTTGAAACATCTCAATGGGTGTTCCATTAATTCCTGGAGCTTTGTTCATCAACAATTCCTTCAGTGTGGCTTTGATTCCTTCCTTCAGTGCCATTGGTTCTTGATCATATGCTGCCTTCTGAAATGGGTGAGCATCAAATAATTCTTTTTGGTACAGTGACTCTGTGTATTCCTTCCATCTTCTTTTGATGCTTCCTGCATCATTCAATATTTTGCCCATAGAATCTTTCAATATTGCAACTGAAGGCTTAAATTTTTTCCTCAGTTCTTTCAGCTTGAGAAATGCTGAGCATGTTCTTCCCTCTTGGTTTTCTAACTCCAGGTCTTTGCACATTTCATTATAGTAATTGACTTTGTCTGCTTTAACTGGTCTTTGAAATCTTCTGTTCAGCTCTTTTATCTTGTCATTTCTTCCATTTGCTTTAACTACTCTCCACTCAAGGGAAAGTTTCAGAGTCTCTTCTGACATCCATTTTGGTATTTTCTTCCTTTCTTATGTTTTAAATGACCTCTTGTTCTCTTCATGGCTGATGTTCTTGATGCCATCCCACAATTCCTCTGGTTTTCAGTCATTGGTATTCAATGCATAATTTTTTTTTTTAGATGGTCTCTAAATTCAGGAAGGATATTATCAAGGTCATATCTTGGCTCTTGTGGACTTCTTTTAATTTTCTTCAGCTTGAACTTGAGCTTGCAAAGGAGCATTTGCAGGTCTGTTCCACAATCAGCTGTCGGCCTTGTTTTGGCTAACAATATTGAACTTCTCCATCACCTCTTGCCACAGATGAAATAAATCTGATTCCTGTGTGTTACATCTTGTGAGGTTCATGTGTATGGCAGTTTCTTACATTGTTGAAAAAATGTATTTGCCCTGAATAATTGTTGGTCTTGCAAAAATCCTATCATGCAATCTCCAGCATTATTTTTATCACCAAGTCCATATTTAGCAACTACCAGTAACTCTTCTTTGTTTCCAGCATTTTTATTCCTGTCACTAGTGATAAATAACATATCTTGATTCCATGTTCTGTCAATTTTAGACTACAGAAGTTGGGAGAAATTTTCACTTTCATAGAATAGCTAAAGCAAATGGAAAAAATGACAAAGTGAAAGAGCTGAACAGAATATTTCAAAGAGTGGCTTGAGAAGACAAAGTAAAGAATATCATAATGGAGCATACAAAGATGTGGAATTAGAAAAACAAAAGGGAAGAACATGCTCAGCTTTTCAGAAGTTGAAAGAATTGATGAACATATGCAACTTTGAGTGGCAATATTAAGCAATTTCATGGGCAAATAAGGGAGCTTTTGTGGTCCAGTGGATAAAGCATTTGGCTGCTGACAAAAATGTCAACAGTTAGAACTCTTTAGCTGCTCTGCAGGAGAAAGATGAGGCAATCTGCTTCCATAAAGATTTACAGTCTTGGAAATCCTGTGTGGCAGTCTACTTTGTCCTTTAGGGTCACTATGAATCAGAATTGACTTGAAGGAAGTAGGTTTGTTTTTTGCTTTATGGGCAAACACTGAAGGAAGCAGAAAGCACCAAAAGAAGATGGAAGGAATATACAGAGCCATTGTACCAAAAGGAATTGGTCAACATTCAGCTATTTCAGGAGATATCATATGATCAAGAATGCATTGCATTGATGGAGGAAGTTGAAGTGGCATTGGAGAAATTGGCAAAAAATAAGGCTCCAGGAATTGATGAAATACCTATTAAAATGTCCCAACCAACAGATGTGATACTGGAAGTTCCTGCTTGTCTATGCCAAGAAATTTGGAAGACAGCTACCTGGCCAGCAGACTGAAAGAGATCCATATTTGTATTCTTTCAAAAACAGGTGATGCAATAGAATGAAGAAATTATCAAACAATATCATTAATATCACACACAAGAAAAAAACGCTAAAAATAATTCAAAAACTGTTTCATCATTACATCAACAGAGAACTGCTTGAAATTGAAGATGGATTCAGAAGAAGAAGTGGGATGAGAGATATCATAACTGATGTCAGGTGGATTTTGGCTGAAAGCAGGAAATAAGAGAAGGATGTTTATTTGTACTTTACTGACTATGCAAATAAATTCAACTGTGTGAGTGATAACATATTATGGATAACATTGAGAAGAATGGGAATTCCAGAACACTTAATTGTACTCATGAGGTACCTGCACATAGATCAAGAGACATTCATGTGTACAGAGTAAGGGGATATTGCATAGTTTAAAATCAGTAAAGTGTGTGCATTAGGGTTGTATCCTTTCACCATACTTATTCAATCTGTATGCTCAGCAAATAATCTCAAAGTTAGACGATATGAAGAAGAATGTGACATCAGGATTGGAAGAAGACTCATTAATAACCTGTGATACACTGATGACGCAACCTTGCTTGTTAAAACCAAGAGCACTTGAAACACTTTTGTTGTTGTTGTTGTTAAGTGCCGTCGAGTCATTTCCGACTCATATCAACCCCAAGCACAGCAGAACGAAACTGCCTGATCCTGCTCCAGCCCCACAATCCCTGCTATACTAGAGCCCATCATCGCAGCCACCGTATCAATCCATCTCATTGAAGGCCTCCCCCTCTTTCGTCGACCCT
>NW_006921811.1:1730525-1731802 GCF_000298275.1 Orycteropus afer afer | reverse complement strand
CCAGTTGATTCTTATTCATAATGACCCCTCCTTGGGCTTCTGAGGTGATATCTCTAAGGAAGTAGATTGCCCAGTCTTCCTTCTGAAGAGTGGCTGGCGGGTTTGAACTACAAGCCTCCTGGTTAGCAGTCAAATGCCTTAGGCACTATGCCCCCAGAGCACTATCACAACAATAATAAAGAGAAAATATTGAAGTTTTCAAAGATTTCATTATACTTGGATCCATAATCAACTCCCATTGAAGCTGAAGTCCAGAAATCTAACAACATATTGGATTGAGCAACTCTGATGCAAGAGACCTGTATAAAGTGCTCAAAAGAAAGACGTGACTTTGAGGATTTAAGTGTGCCTGACACACACCATGCTACTTTCAATCACCTCATGAGTATATGAAAGATGAACAATGAGTAATGAAGGCCAAAGAAGAATGTGCGTCTTTGAATAATAGTGTTGGCGAACAATATTGAATATATTATGGACTGCCAGATGAACAAGCAAATCTGTCTTGGAGCAAGTGCAGCCGAATGCTCCTTAGAAGTGTGGATGGTGAGATTTCATCTCATGCACTTTGGATATGTTATTAGGAATGATCAGTCCTTGGAGAAGGACATCATGCTTGGTAAAGTAGAGGTTCAGAGAATAGAGAAAGACCCTCTATCAGATATGTGGCTTCAACCATAGGCTCAAATATAGCAACAATTAGGGTAGTACAGGGCCAGACAGTGTTCCATTTTGTTGTACGTAGGGTCTCTATGAATGGGAACCAACTTGAGGGCACCTAAAAACAACAACAAGTTTTAGTGTTAAGAAAAGGTTTGTTTACAGTGTGGAAAGATATGTTCCCTTTCTGTAGATTCAAAAATACAGATTATATTTTCTACTCAATAGGTACATTCAGGCAGTAGGAGACTCTCCCATATTATTAGCATAATTGGATTTTGTATTCAACCTCTGATGGATTCTCTTTATTTATTTACACTCTAATATTTCTGTATACTGATAGCTATAATAACAATGGCAGAAACAACAGATATTATCACCAATATTATAGAAATATTTATTATCCCTTCCAAACCAAAACCAAACTCACTGTCATCGAGTCAATTCTGACTTACACTGAGCCCTCTACCCCACTGGGTTTCCAAGGCTGTAAATCTTTACAGAAGAAGACTGCCTCATTTTTCTTTTCTTCTACAAAGGGGTTGGTGGTTAACCACTAACATTTTGGTTAGCAGCCAAATGCCTTAAACACTCCCCACCAAAGCTCCATTATTCCT
>NW_006921811.1:1727465-1728070 GCF_000298275.1 Orycteropus afer afer | reverse complement strand
ATCCCCAACCTATAAAGCCAAGAATTAATAGCCCTACCTCCTGGGCTCCTTCTGGCAGTCCTCCTTAACTCTGAAGTGCTCCTTTTCTTGGAGGACAACAGATGTTTGCAATCAAGTATCTATATCATCTATTTCCTGCCTGAGAATTTCAGAAGCCAGACAGCTTTCTTCATTTAATCCTGTCTCTGTTCCTTTCTGTTTAAGCTGACAGGGTTTCTTCTGAGATGGTTGATTTGATGCACTAATCATGGAATTGTGTGGCCACAGCCATGATTTCCTTCCCAGAGTGTATTCTCTGTTATGAATTGAATTGCATCCCAAAAAATTATGAGTTTTAAATGCTAACCTCTATGTCTGTGGTTATAATGTCATTTGGGATTGGATTGTCTCTGTTATATTAGTGAGGCAGAGTTAATATAAGATGTATCTTGAGTTAATATCTTTGAAGATATAAAATAGATTAAATAAACCAGCAGAGGAGAGGTAAGGGAAAATTGATGCCAAGCCACATGGAGATCTCCACAGAAACAGGAAACAGAAGCTCAAGAGACAAGGACCTTCGTTTAGATCTGACGGAGAAATTCTTCCCTTAGGGTTGGCATCCT
>NW_006921811.1:1707750-1708852 GCF_000298275.1 Orycteropus afer afer | reverse complement strand
TCATTGTTGTTCAATGCATCAAATATATTCTTTAGATGTTCTCTAAATTCAGGAGGGATATAATCATGGTCACAATTTTGATCTCATGGACTCTTTTAATTGTCTTCAGCTTCAACTTGAACTTGTATAGGAGCAGTTGATGGTCCATTTCACAGTCAGCTCTTTGCCTTGTTTTGGTTGAAGATTTTGGGTTTTCCATTGTCTCTTTCCATAGATGTAGTTGATCTGATTACTATGTACTCCAACTGGTGAAGTCCAAGTGAATAGCCACTGTTTATGTGTTAAGAAAAGATATTTACAATGAATAAGTCATTGGTCTTGCAAAATTCTATTGTGCAATCTCCAGTGTCATTTCTATCACCAAGGCCATATTTTCCAACTACTAGTTCTGTGCTAAGATGTATATAAAACATATTCCATTCTTTAATATGAACCAGTTCATTGGCAGGTTTAGAGTTAATTGCCACCCATATAGGTTTTTTTATTTTAAATTAGATTATTTCACTTTTTATAGCACTGAATGATTTACAAGCACTACCATGAGCATTTACACTTCCATCCCACTGAAGTATGTGCTCCTGACTTTCATTTATGGAATGTTAAGTGAGGTTTCAGAGAGTGGCAGAGACTTGTCCAAAGTCATAAAGTACTCTTGAACTAAGATGTCTCAATCTAAGTCCACCCAGAAACCTCCCCCATGCATACACCTGTGTATAAGGTATGTGTACATTATGGGCATGTGTACAAATTGACAGAGAACTTCCAGAAATGCAAGCTGGATTCAGAAGGGGACATGGAGCAAGGGGTATCATAGGTGATGTCAGATGGATCTTGGATCAAAGCAAAGAATATTAGAAAGATGTTTACTTGTGTCTTATTGACTATGCAAAGGCATTTGATTATGTGGATCATAACAAATTATGGATAACATTAAGAGGAAGAGGAATTCCTGAACACTTGATTGTACTCATGAGGAACCTATACATAGATCAGGAAGATCAAGCAGAACAAGGGGATACTGTATGGTTTAAAATCAGGGAGGGAATGTGTCAGGGTTGTATCCTTTTACCATATTTATTCAATCTATGCTGAGAAAATCAGA
>NW_006921811.1:1703733-1707315 GCF_000298275.1 Orycteropus afer afer | reverse complement strand
TGGTGGGTTTGAACTGCCAGCCTTCTGGTTAGCAGTCAAGTGCCTTAGGCACTATGCTACCAGAGCTCCTCAGACAATGTATAGCACTGGGCAAATTTCCTGCAAAGGATCTATTTCAAGTGCTGAAAATCAAAGATGACTCCTTGAGGACTAAGGTGTGCCTGACACAAGCCATGGTATTCTCAATCACCTCGTATACATGTGAGAGCTGCACAATGAATCAGGAAGATTGAAGAAGAGTTGATGTTTTTGAGTTGTGGTGTTTGTGAAGAATGCTAAGAATATTTTGGGCTGCTAAAACAACTCACAAATCTGTCCTGGAAGAAGTGCAGCTGGAATGCTCCTTGGACATGAGAATGGGCACACCTACTTTGGTCATATTGTCAGAAAGGATCATTCTCTGGAGAGGGATGTCATTCTTGGTAAAGTGGAGAGTCAAGGAAAAAGGGGAAAGACCTCAATAAGATGGATGGACATAGTGGCTGTAGCAAAGGGCTCAGGTATAGTAGGGATTGTGAAACTGGCAGAGAACTGGGCAGTGTTTTGTTTTGCATGTGGGGTCACTATGAGTTGGAGACTACTCGATGGCACATATCAACACCCATAACACATTATAGGGATGGAGCATGGGCAATGAAGTGGTAGAATCTTCACCTTCTATATAAGAGACGTGAGTTCAACTCTCAGCCAATGCATGTCATCAGCAGCCACTACATGTTCTGTCAGTGGAAGCTTGGGTATTGCTACGATGCTGACAGGTTTCAGTGGAGTTTCCAGATGCTGATGGAATAGAAAGAAAGGCATGGAGATCTATTTCCAAAAATTAGCCAGTAAATATCTATGGGTCAAAATGGTTGGGTCTTCAGTGGATCAGAGATCACAAGGATGATGCAGGACCCTGTGGTTTTTCTTCTGCTGTGCATGAGATCACCATGAGCTGAGAGACAACTTAGCAGGTCACAACAAAACACACTTTAGAGAACATCAAATGGATTGCTGCTGCAAACAGTTACATCTTTAAACTCTGTTTTGGTGCAGACTCTTTGAATGTGGAATTTTCCCAGCTTCAAAAATAAGTAATACCTGTGATCTTCTCACAACTGACTATGAGCTCAAAGTTCACCTCCCTGGAAAAGTCTTTTCCAAGGCCACATACAAAGTGCCCCAGAATCTTTACTGGAGATCATATATTTCCTTATCATTGCCTGAAATAGATAATTATATTTACTTGCTGAAAGTTCACTTTGTGTTCTTAGAGTGTTAACTTTGTAAAGGTAAGTACCTAATCTGTCTTGCTGACAACATTTATACAAAGTATAAATAACTATTTACTGACATGGAAAGGCAGCAGGTAGCCAGGAAGGAAGGAGAGAAAAAAGGAACACAATAAAAGATTGTGCATGATCTAGCTTCTCGTGTGAAAGTATTTTGTGCACTATTAAGTTGTTGTTTTTAGGTGCTGTTGAGTCAATTTTTAACTCGGTGACCTCATATGACAGATTACAACTGCTCCATAGGGTTGTCTAGGCTGTAATCTTTACAGGAGCAGACCACCAGTTTTTTCTGCTTCTGGATGGGTTTGAACCACCAATCTTTTAATTAGCAGCTAAGCTCTTAAGCATTCCACCACCAAGGACCTATATTATAAGAAATGATGGAGATATAATTATTGATGACTGCACTTCTTTTGGTGCTGGAGCTCATATGTTTGCCATGACTGTCAGCTTTTAGAAGCCAGTTGAAAATCTCTGCTGTCTTCCAAGTTTGTCCTCAGCATGACTTCACTATCAATTGAGGATCCTTCTGACTTTGAAGTGTACCAGTGATCTTCTAAAAATAAATATTTGCCTTATTAACATGCTTGCTCATTTAGTAATTGCTTTTTTTTTAATACCAGAGTTTTTCCTACAGCTGGATTTTGTGTAACCTTTATCGATCTTGCTTTACTTCTAATTACATGTGTTCTTCATTTGTTGCTAAAAGTAACTCCTGTCACCACTGCTGTCAAATTTGATCCATGACACTTTAATTATTATAATTTGTCTCCCCTGCAATAGTAGCAAAAATGTCCACATTTGTTTTTGGGTTAGGCCAATTCTGCAGCCAAAGACATGGTGATCTGGAGGTTAAGGAAGCAGATTTTTAATGTGATCCCTACCTGTTTCCTTTAAATAACTCAACACCTTCCCTTCCATTTTGGACAGGTTTGCATTTATGCAGGATTGTGCAATGGGAAGAGAAACTAAATTAGATGCAAAAGCTTCAGTTTAATTAGGAGTTTCACAATGTGTTTGCATAGTGGGACCTTGGGCATGTCACTTCAGTGTTTTGAGTTGTAGCCTCCTCATTTGTAAACTGGGTGCCTGGACAGTGCTAGTCTGAGAGTAGCACACGGGGGTTATTTTCTGTCCATGCTAATGTCTGCACAAACTGTGTGATGCATTGAATTACTTGGTATGGCTCTTCTAGCCATGGTGACTCTTACCAGATTATTGAGTGGAACTGTGCAAATGTGAGGTACTTGCAGCCAACCAGGGAATTTGATAGCTTTTTAATAATCTAGATAAGGTTCATGACACTCTTATGTGGGTGGTACCATTGAAATAAGGTGTATGGTATCCTAATGTGGGGATTGGTCAGTTTTGTGTCATCCTGCTAGGCTTCCAATGAGCCTTCCTAGAGGTAGAAGGGGAGCTCTGGTGGCGTAGTGCCTAAGGCACTTGCCTGCTAACCAGAAGGTTGGTGATTCAAACCCACCAGCCATTCCTCGGAAGGATGATGGGGCAATCTACTTCTGTAGTGATACTGCCTAGGAAACCCAAGGAGGGGTCGCTATGAGTCGGGTCCAACTTGAGGGCACATAGCAACAACAACAACAGAGGTAGAAGTGGGGATCTCAGAAAGAAGAGCTGGGGATACAGTAGTGTGTCCTTCCTTGGACCCAAGACCCCTGTGTTGGACCTCATTGGCAGAGACACCAACAGAGAGTTGGCACAGATATGGTGGCAGTGGCATCAAGAGGTATAAGACCAGAGGGTTGGCTGGCCCATGGAGCGAGAAAGCTGAGTGCCTTTGGGTAGGAGGCTTGCTGGTGGAGTGAGGTGCACCTAAGTGTCCTTATTGGCAGACCTGAAAGAACTTTGTAATACTCCAGAGGCCAGGCCAAGAGGCCAAGGGCCAAAGATAAGTGTGTCTGAGGGCATGGCTGATGGGAGGCTGTCCTGATAGAAGAATTGTATCCTAAGTGCATTCCTAAGCCTGAATTGTAACTTGTTACTTCCCTAATAAACCCCATAATCACGAGTATTGTCTGTGAATTCTTTTGGACCATTGTAATGAATGACCAAACCTAGTAGAGAAGTAGTGAATGCCATGGGAGGGATGGCTCCTGTCAGAATTGGTAAAATGGTTGGAGGGTGGCGGTATGTCTGGCCTCATAGAAATCAGCCTTGGCCTGCGGATGGTGACTCTGTCTCCCTCTGGAGAAGCTGCAGGAGCTCAGAAGATGTCACTCCCATGTTGTTTTCGCAACTGCATCCCCCTCGGCAAGTGGCTGCTACTTAGTTGTGTCCATTCCTTCTT
>NW_006921811.1:1702705-1703371 GCF_000298275.1 Orycteropus afer afer | reverse complement strand
GTTGCAGATCTTGCCACCCTACCCTGGGGGAGAGAGTTGGCAGCACCAAGATATTCCAGTGAGGCAGATAAGGCACGTCCTGGGAAAGGGGGAGAGAGAAACAGCCTTGTGTAGGTGGTCCATCCACCTACTTCTGTTTCTGAAACAAAGAAAAGTCAAGGTCTCTTTTTCCTTCTTCTGCTCTGTTGTCAGAGGGTGGTGGATTTAAGAGATAGTGGGAAGGGATTGAAATTCTTACATAGCTGGAGGAGTGCGTGGATGAGAATGTGTGTGAATGTGTGAGTGTGTGTGTTGGCATTTGAATGACTGTGGGTGAAGGTGTGTGTGCCTACATGTGAGGGTGTATTTATGTGTGTGTGTGTGTGTGTGTGTGTGTGAAAGCATGAGAGGGTGTGAGTAAGGGTCTATTGGCATGTGTTTGAGAGTATGAATGAGTGTAGGTGTGTGTGAGAGTGTTGTGAGGGTTTGTGTGCATGAGGGGGTATTGGTATGTGTTTGTGAGAATGTTAATGGATGTGTGTGGAGTGTGTATGTTGGTGTGTGTGTGTGTAAATCTGAATGTGTGTGTGTTTGTGTGTTGGAGCAGGGGATTAAACAATATAGCAAGGTCTATACATCAGAATCCTAACTCTGCCTCTAACTAGCTCAGAATCTGAAACAAGGACA
>NW_006921811.1:1700375-1700893 GCF_000298275.1 Orycteropus afer afer | reverse complement strand
TTTAGAATGCCCTGGTTCAATCATTGTCCCCACCTCCATTTTGCAGAGGCAGGAGCTGTAGCTCTGAGAGGTAAAGTCATTTTTCTGAGATATCAGCTTGAGGTCTCCTGTATCTTCACTCTTCACTCTCTTGCAGAGGAAACTGAAGCTCAGAGAGATTATGTAGCTTTGCCAAGGCCACCGAACACTAGGTCTGTTGACCGTGATACCTGACAAAGTAGAAAAAGGAAAATTATTGTGCAAAGGATGGCACCTCTTTCCAATTGCTATGAATTATACACTATTTTCATATTAAAATGATTCTGCGCTGTTTAGGGAAAGGGAGATGTTGATACTGAGGGATGACTGACCCTCTGCCAGATTCCAGTGTTGTCAATGAGCAAGTGAGAGAACTGGCAGTCACCTCTCCAGAGTGGGAGGGAATGGGGTTGGGGCAGAACCTTCAAAGGCTGTTTCTGAAGCAGCTCATCTCTGAGGAGTGTTAGGTTGAATTCTGTAACTTCTTTTGTTTCATGCTC
>NW_006921811.1:1695901-1699245 GCF_000298275.1 Orycteropus afer afer | reverse complement strand
GGCAGCAGTGTAAGCAACTATATTGTAGGTTTGTGGAGAAGATTAAATGATATGCTTTAAATGCCTAGCACAGTGTTGGAAATATCATACTTGATCCATCAAATTGAACTCCCCTGCTCTACACATCTATTTTTTATCTTCAAAATGTACATTCTGCTTGAATTGTTTAGTTCTCAAAGCAGCTGTCAGGGTTAAATCAGGTGATGTGTTTGGGAACAATGTGAAGACTTTAAACTATTATTCCCGTGTAAGATTAATGTAGTCACTCTTCCAACCATTACATCCTAGAAACTTGCACGTGGAAGTTAGTTAATGCATGATCATTGAATTAAAATAAATGAAATCAAACTTCTTGGTGAAATTTTGTGTTTTAATCAACCAAAAGAAATCTACAAGTATTTCTCTGAATCAAAAGGTTAAAGTGGTTAATATCAATGTATTAAAGAATGGGAAACCACCTTAATATTGACTTAATGTTACAATGCTAACTATAGATGACTGATGGATAATTTTGTCCGGGAAAAAATGTAGAACACACAGTGGCTGTCAATGCACCATTTCTTAACACAAAAAATTATTACATGGTCAAGTTTTCAGGTAAATAATTTTCATTTCCAAAATATTTTTGCCTTAAATAAAATTGCAATCATTTGAGGAGAATACATGGTGGACCATTTTGAAATATGTCTCTGAGTGTGATGACTGAATGACCCACATGAGTTCTAGCTGAAGATTTCAATCATTCTTCCTATGAGATGGCACAGTAATTGGATGGGGGTATGTGGCAGGTCTCACTTTCAATATTGAAAAGGAGAAGTGGGTGGTAACAGAGCTCTGCTTCTGTCTCAGATTAAAAAACATGACCCTAGAAATATATTGGGTGAATTTTCCAGAACTCTCCAGAAGAGTAAAATTGTTTGACTCAGTAGATGGGTCACATATTCAGAGATTCTCAGCCTCTTTGTCTGATTCTTAATTATTATATAAATCTGTTTATAGATTATAAAGGACTTTTGAATGTGCTACCTCATGTCATTCTTGTATGAATTTTATTAAATATTTCAATCCTTATTTGATGGATGAGAAAACTGAGGCTCAGAGAAATTTATTACATGATGGAGTGGAGATTTAAATGCATGTTTTTAATTCCCAAGCTCATGCTTTTTGTAATGCACTGTGATGCTTTTATTCTCCTTAAGAAGAAAACTGCCTAAGAAGGAGCTCTGGTGGTGTAGTAATGAAGGCATTTGGTTGCTAACCAAATGACCAGTGGTTCAAATCCACTAGCAGCTCCATGGAAGAAAGATGGGGCAGTCTGCTTTCATAAAGATTTATAGCCTTGGAAACTATGGGTTGCTATGAGTTGGAATTTACTCAATTGCAGTGAGTTTTTTAAGAGGGCAACTACTTTAAAACGTCTCATTGTTCCCACACTTGGGCTTCCTCCCCTTTGACTCCTAGCTTGGAGAAAAGAATGAAGCCTCAAGTAATGATTACCAATACCAGTACCCATTGCTTTTGAGTTGACTTTGACTCATGATGGCTCCAGGAGTGTCAGGGTAAAATTGTGCTCTATAGGATTTTCAGTGACTGGTTTTCTGGAAATAGATCTCCACATCTTTGTTGACATGCATATATTTGTGTCCTTAGAAGTGCTTCAGAGCCAGGAACCAAGATTTTGGAAAGTGGAGTCTCCAACTTTTCTAAATATGCTATTCTTTAATGGAAGTAAGATTTTGGACGCTAATAAAAATGCATCATTGAATTTAATACAAGTAAACCAATATTTATGGTGGAGAGAAAAAAGGGTTGTCTTTTTTTTTTTTTTTTTTTTAATTGTGTGCCTGCTATGAACTCGGAGCTATGCCAGTTAAGGAGTACAACAAAAAGCAAGGAATGCAATCTGTGATATTGAGGGACAAGTTGACATCTGGATGATGAGCCCCAGCTTTGCATAAGAATCACCTCTGGAGTTTATGGGAAAAGAAAATAGAACAAAAAACAGAAAAAGTAAAAATGAAGAAAGTGAAGCTTCCCAACACTCCACTGAAGATGTGAATCACCAAGTCTAGGGAAAGGCCCAGGAATATGTATTATTTCAGCTCTTCAGGGATACAAAGGGCAGCAACATTTGGGAACCACTAGGAAAGTGGAAAGAGCATGGATTATGGGCTTGCATTTGAATTCTTGTTCAGCCTGTGTTGCCTACAAAGCTGAGCCTGAGAAGAAAGCTTGAGAGGGCTTTATTAGGAGCATGTGGGAAGTATGGAGAGGGAAGCAATAAAGGAACTGGGAAGGGCCTGTATAAGGACGTTTGTAGACTTGACCATAACCTTGATGACTGGTTGCCCAATCCTGTACTACAATCTAAGAAGCACTTGAAATGAACCTCAGGACTTTCTGCCTGAGGAATGCAAAGGAGAAGACATGTGTGCAAGCATCCCACACCTTGATCAAAGGGTGACCATGGATTCAGGATCAGACTGCACAGACAGGACACCACAAGAGCACAGAGAAGCTTGGGCAAGAGGTGCAATATAATTCAGTGATTTGGCCTGATGGGGATGCTGTTCATTTGCACCTCCTTGAAGTTGGTCTGTTTTTGTGCAGAACTGGTAATGAAGTCAGGGGTGGAAATAAGTGAGGGCTAACAGGAGTGCCCAAGAGGGGTCTGTTACAAAACCTGCTGTTAGAGATTTAATTGTATCTTCCAAAAGGATATGTTTTAATCCTAATCCTTGGTATTTATGGATGTGACCTCACTTGGAAATAGAGTCTTTTAAGATGTTTCATTCAAACTAATATGAGATCATGCTGTAGTGAGGTGGGCCCTAATCCAGTATGATTGATGTTCTTTAAAAAAAAAAAAAAAAAGTAGAAGAGACACAGAGACCAACAGAGTGTAGGTGGCCATGGGAAGGGAGGCAGAGATGGAGTGATACATCTACAAACTAAGGTTTGCCAGGAACCACCAGAAACTAAGAAGAACCAAGGAAGAATCTTTCCCCAGAGGCTTCAGAGAAAGCATGACCCTGCTGACACCTTTGTTTCACACATGGTCTCCATGACTGCGAGACAATAAACTCCTATTGCTTTAAGCTACTTAATTTGCTGTACCTTGTTATGGCAGCTTGGAACACTAATACACTCTTCCTACTGCTCCTGTTCTAGGTGTGGCCTTCCTATACATCTTTAATCTGAGCATCGTAACTGACATATTACTTCTTACCTAAACATGTTGGGCCTGAGACATTGTAGAAGCAAGCAGGAATACAGATGCTTACCTTGCTGGGGGAATCAGTCAGATGATATTTAACTCAATACAATCTCTACCACAAAAAATA
>NW_006921811.1:1693374-1695656 GCF_000298275.1 Orycteropus afer afer | reverse complement strand
GTTTTGCTTTGCAAAGGATGAAGCTTGATCTTCAAATACAGATTTTTCAATCAGAGAAACAACATGGGATAAAGCTTGATATATATATATATATATAGAGAGAGAGAGAGAGAGAGAGAGAGACATAAAGGGCTCGATCAAGCCTCAAACTTGTGTACTCAAAGAAGAAAAATATAAAAGACTCACAGGTTCTCTGAGGGCCTTCGACACACATATAGATATAAACATTAAGTTCAGTTTCTTTACTTTTTAAATCAGGATGGCAATAAGATACTAGAAATTATTATACAAAGTGGACTTAGGTGCTTCTTTAACTTAGAAATAAGGTAATCATTGGAAAAAGAGAGAGAAAAAAAAATGTGAAACAAAATTCAAAATCATAAAAAAATGATCAGATTCACTGGTCCCATAGACACTGGTGGGATATCCAAGACTGTTGCCTGGAACTGAACCCAACACTGAGGATCAATTTTCAGCTGACAATAGACAGGCCTACAAAGTAAACAACAATATCAGGGAGGAATGTAATCTTAAGCACAATCAACCCTAAGAGACCAAAATGGTGCCTTTTGCCCAGAAACAAAGCTCAGAAGACAGGAAGGGGCATGAAGAAAGGACCAACAGACCTTGGGAACCCTGGGAGGAAGTTGGAAGAGTGTTGTTGTGTCGAGGAGATTGCAACAAATGTCATGAATCAAAATGTGTATAAATTGCTGAATGGAAAACTAATTTCCTGTAAAATTTCTTCCAAACTAATAAAAAGTAAAAAGAAGAAAAATAAATAAAGTCATCTTCTGAGTCATAAAACCCATCCAAATCCCTCTCTAATGAGGAGGAAGGTTAACCACCTATGAATATTCTCCAAAGATGTACTGACAAAAGGAGAGAAGTTGGAAAATCACTGAGGAGCTTAAAACAAACTCACTGCCGTCGAATTGGATGCAACCCTTAGTGACGCCTCCTTGGGTTTCCGAGGCAATATCACTACGGAAGCAGATTGCCTAGTCTTCCTTCTGAGGAGTGGCTGGTGGGTTTGAACCACCACTCTGCTGGTTAGGGGTCAAATGCCTTCAGCACTATGCCACCAGAGCTTAGGGGTAAACATAGGAAGGCACAGTTTGCATGTAACTCCTTTATTCATTGGCCTTATTTATTGAGAGTCCTATTTCTCAGCCAATTGTAGTAACTGGAGACACAGGTGAAAAAAATCCTGTTTCTTGCCATCCCAAATGACGGCTTTTGTATGGATGTAGACATGATGCTTGGGGGCATTGATGAAACACTTTATCTTTTGAGGTCAGACAAGGCTTCCAAAGGTGACATTGAAATTGAGACTCAGTGTTTACCTGGTATTCGTCAGGCACTGAAGAAGGGAGGGAGAGTGTACCATATTTTTTTGCATATAACTTGCCTGCATTAATAAGGCACACATGTATTTAACGTGCATAGTATGCATATGAAAGTAATGCATGAGGGGTTTGTGCAGTTTGACAAAACTGAATAGCACACACGCTATTTTTGTAAGAATACAGTATTCGAGGCTGAAGTAAAATCATGTAGAAGCACTGAAATTTAATAATGTACATTCCAGCCTGCTGACTTGGCTCTCATCCATTGAACAGCTTTGGAATCAGAGAAAGCAAGCTTCAGTCCCACGTTTATTCACTTTCCAGTTGTTTGCTATCTTCATCTTTGCATCACTCAAAACATATTTGCAGCTCTGAGAAGTTTAAGTGACTTGTCCAAAGTCAATTTTCCTGGATGTGTTTGAGGAGTTAAGGAGCATGCTGACACGAAGCCCCTTCCCCGCGGTGTTGTGTAGTAGGTTCTCAGTGTATGAGTCTGTTTTTGTTCAGTATGTAAAGCAGCATGAGGATGATCTCCATGGAACCCTGGCCAGGGCTTTCCCTAAGGTGTCTGTTGTCCTTGTGTGTCCAGCAAAGCCTACAAAAGAGAAGTTCTGAACATAGGAGAGGCTAAGATTCTGGGCAGGAGGGAAGTCTTTCCCAGTGTTAAAGTAACATGGTTCATCCAAGCTTATCATGGCCAGAAGAAACCACACCTCCCCAAACCTTTCCCTCTGTTTTATCTGTGATCACCAGCCCAGCTGCCCAAGTGCCTTGATGTCAGGAAGGGTCATGCTCCAACAAACTCTGCTCCGATATCATCAGGAAGGGTCGAGCTCCAGCGAACTCCACTCCAGTGTCAGTCTCACTATCAGCCCCTCAAATGCTTCCCTATATAAGGTGACTTCCACCCACAGGCCCATATCGCTATTGTCA
>NW_006921811.1:1669948-1692194 GCF_000298275.1 Orycteropus afer afer | reverse complement strand
GGGTTATCAACCAAGCATGTTAACTATTCCACCACCCAGGGACTTCCCTGAGCTATAGTGCTCTCCTGACAACTTTTTCTAACTTGTCTCTAGGAGTTTGCACTTGTATTATTCCACACTACATATTTCCATTTATCTGTGTGTATCCCTCTTTAGTCTATACACTTCTTGAGTCCAAATACTGTACCTTGTTAACCACTGTACATCCACCATGTAGGTGCTCAATAAATATTTGAGCAGAAGATTTTTTTTCTTTTTCTTTTTCTTTTTTTTTTTTTTTTTTACCAATCTCCTGTATGTTTGACTAGGAAATGAGTTCTTGAGTCTGATCATCTGGGAAAAATCAGTTTCCAAACTTGAAATGTTGAGAACCATGTAGTAAATTTGATGATTTTTCTAAGTTACAAATACCTGATGCAAATGCTCCTAGCTGTCTTTTTGGTCCTCTCTCTGTGTCTTTGTTTCTTTCTAATACACACATATGCTCACACACACCAATACTTGTTACAACCAGAAAATTAGGCAGGAACAATCTGTAACTCAACAAGATGGCTTAAATGATGCTTTTCCCCTTTAACTGAAAAAAATGAAAACAAAGTATTCAATTCTGTACCCTTTGTCAGCTCATCTGTTTTGTACAGGCCACCATCATGACAGCTACAGAAAACGGTTGGCCATGAACAGCATCTCCTGTTGCCTGAGGAAGACACATCTGTATATGTCTGTGTTCAGAAACAGATAGGAGTTTAAGAAAAGGACATTTTTCAAAAGTGCAATGCAGCACAACAGATTGAGCACTTGTAAACAAGTGTAGCTGATGCTTTGTGTTTATCTTCAAGGATGGAAAAAGTCCAAATGCTTCATTAATTGGGGAATTTCAGGTTATACAGAAGAAATATATGAAACAAAAGCAAAACTTAAACTCAATAATAAGAAGCAAGTTAATAAGAAGAAAATAAAAAAATGGGCTAGGACCTATGAACCTTGGACATTTTATTAGCAGTAGGATGATCTGTAGATCACAGGTTCCATGGCTCTCGTTTTTAGATTAGAATGTGGAAAACTACAAAGTTGAAGTGAGTTGTCTAAGGTTGAGGGTCAGGAGGGGAGTGAAACCAGCTTAGAGTCAAAGCAGATAACCAAGTCAGCCTGGACTCAGCAGCATTTATCTGTTTAATGGAGTCATTTTATATGATAAGCCCTCTTAAGATCACCTAAGTGTGATGGTCCAGACTGGGAATCGAATTTCATTTTTAATATTCTCTGTACAATTTTATTTCCATATTATCATCAAATTCCTATAGATATAAGTATTTCAATATGTTTTGGATCAAGAAAGAAACACAATCAAATCCATATATGTTCTGGTAACCTAGTGCCACTCTGAGAAGAATATACTACAAATGGGATGCTTGAACAAACAGGAGTTTATTATATTACAGTTAGGAGGCTAGAAGTCCAAATTCAAAGTGCCAGGCTCTAGGGGCTAGGTGAAAGTCCCTCAACCTTGGACTTTAGCTCTGCTACCTGCTTCTGATCCACTGAAGCTAGAGGCTTTTCTTTACTCAGTCAGCTGCTGGCTGCTGAAGCTGACAAGCCCAAGGTTGAGAAGGAAAAAGGCATAGTCCCGATGTTACCAAACCACATGACAGGCCATTAATTCAGGTCCATTGCAAGTCCCAATGTCTGCAGATCATGGCAAGCTGCTGAACAATGACAGGACTACATGCAGGGTCCAAGCATGCCATAAATTAGAGGCCATTCCCCAAGGTTTCTGCTTAAATACAGGAAGCAGACCACATACCCAAAGCAGTTACCCAGCTACTCCAATAGATTCCACCACAGAGTTTATTACCAGTCTTACCATTGGAATTAACTACAGCCAGCTGCCCAGCCACTGAACCAGGCCCAGCCAAGTGGACACACAAATTTAACTCCCACAACATACTACAATCCTAGAAATGAAATCTGAAGAGCATGGAACTGAATGTCAGTCAATTTGGATTTGAATTCCACTTCTTTCAATTACTGCCTATAAAACCTGGGAAAAGATTAACTTCTTAAATTCTCGTTTTCCTTTTCTGTATAATTGAGGTAATAACTCTTACTGCAAAAAGCAGTTTGTAAGGTCTAAATGAAATTGTGTTTATTAAGAATCTTGCACACAATTTGACATATATCTCTGAAATAGTGTATACATTCTACCACTTCTTCTTAGGAAACACAATATTTTGAAATGTACCTTTGCACACTACTTTTCTACCATCAGGCTATATTGTTGTTGTTAGATGGCACTGAGTCCATTCTGATTCATAATGACTCTATGTACAACAGAGCACAATGCTGTCGGGTCTTAAGCTGTCCTCACAATCACTGATACATCTGAGCTTATCGCTGTAGCCACTGCATCAGTCCACCTTGTTGAGGATCATCTTCTTCTTCTTTCTGACCCTCTATTTACCAACCATGATGTCCTTCTTCAGGGACTGGTCCTTTCTGTTAACATGTTTAAAGTACATGAGACAAAGTCTCACCATCCTCATTTCTAAGGAGCATTCTTGCTATACTTCTTCCAAGACAGACTTGTTCTTTCAAATGAATCACTTATTCTTTGGTTTTCCTTATTCATTGTCTAGATTTCATATTCATATGAGGCATTTGAAAATACCATGGTTTGGGTAAGGGGCACCTTAGTGCTCAAAGTGATATCTTCATTTTTTTTAACCCTTTAAAGAGGTATTTTGCAGCTAATTTTCCTGATGCAATACATCATTCTCAAATGATAAGAAGTTGTAAATTTTAAAAAGTACTGCAATCTATGGCACCAATAAACAGAACATTAAAAGAAAAAAGTTGTGTAAAGTGCTTAAAAATAACTGTGATTAATGTGGTACTCTGTGAGAAGCATCAATGTGAAATCTCACAATGATAGATGTCAAAAGTGGTATTAGGTCCTCAAGGAGCTAATGTACTAAGTATGAATCTAGGAAAATTGGAGGTTGGCAAAAATGAAAAGAAGCACATAAAGATCAACATCTTAGGCATTAGTTAACTGAAATGGACTGGTTTTGGTCATTTTGAATCAGAAAATCATATGGACTACTATGTCAGGAATGACAAATTGAAGAGGAATTGCATTGCATTCATCATCAAAAATAATGTTTCAAGACCTATCCTGAAGTACAATGCTCTCGGTGATAGGATAATATTCAGATGTCTACAAACAAGACCAGCTAATATTACTATTATTCAAATTTGTGCACCAACTATTAAAGCCAAAGATGAAGAAATTTAAGATATTTACCAATTCCTGCAGTGTGAAATTCACCAAACATTAATCCAAGATGTATTGATTATTATTGGTGATAGGGGTGTGAAAGTTCTTTAAAAAATGCAGTCTGTGTTATGGCTTACACTGCAACATGAAGAAAACAAAAATCCTCACAACTGGACCAATAAGCAACATCATTATAAACTGAGAAAAATGTGAAGTTGTCAAAGATTTCATATTATTTGGATACACAATCTACAGCAATGGAAGCAGCAGTGAAGAAATCAGATGTGTTATTGCATTGAGGAACTCTGTTGCAAAAGACCTCTTTAAAGTGCTGAAGAGCAAATATGTCTCTTTGAAGAATAAGGTGTGCTTAATCCAAGCTATGGTGTTTTCAATTGCCTCATACCCGTGTGAAATCTTCACAATGAATAAGGGAGATCAAAGAAGAGAGAATGCTTTTGAGCTGTGGTGTTGGTGAAGGACACTGAAAGTACCATGGACTGCCAGAAGAAAGAAGTGCAGCTGGAACGCTCCTTGGAAGTGAGAACGGGCAGACTTCGTCTTACCTACTTTGGTCATGTTGTCAGAATGAACTATTTCCTGGAGAAGGATATCATGCTTGGTAAAGTGGAAGGTCAGAGAAACATGGGAAGATCTTCAGCTAGATGGATTGGTACAGTGGCTGCAATGATGGGTTCAAGTATATCAATAATTGTGGGGATGACACACAAGCAGGCAGTGTTTCATTCTGATGTATAAAGGGTCACTGTGGGTCATAGCATACACCACGGCATTTGACATCAACAAAAGCAAAAAGCTACTTGGCTTTATGTATTGGGAAAACTCAAAACTGTATGTACATTCTATAGTGAGTTGACTGGTGCTACCCAGAAATGTATATCTCTATTTGGAATCTGTGAAGGTGACCTAATCTGGAAAAAGGGTGTTTGCAGATGTAGTAAGTTCAGGATTCTGAGATAAGCTGATCCTTGATTATCTTGGTGGGCTCTGAGTCCAATAGTAGCTATTCTTAGATACAGAGATGGAGACAGAGAGATCTAAGACATAGACCAAGATAAGATGGTCATACGAAGACAGAAGGATAAATTGGAGTTATGCTGCCACAAACCAAGATTCCCTTGGAGCCCTTAGAAGCTGGAAGGATCAAGTAAGAATGTGCTCCTACAGTCTTCAAAGCAGGCATGGCTTTGCTAATATCCTGAATTCAGACTTTTGACCTCAAAAGCTGTGAGAGAATAATTTCTTTTATGTCACACAATTTGTTACAGCAGCTCTAGGGAACTAATACACATTTTATGTCTACACACACACACAAGTTTGTGTATATATACACACAATGTCCGGAATAGGATTAAAAGTGTGTGTGTGTATAGAGTACACACATGGATAATTGTCTCATGTTTAAAGGCATTAGTTATATTTAAACACAGTTATTATAAAGTGAATTAAAATCCTAGTGATTTTGTGTTTTCACATCAGGTAATATGATCAAGGGAGAATTCCACATAACTTCTTTATTCCTCTCTTTCTTTCCCTAAATGTGGGTACTATGAAGGACTAGAAGCCAAAAGATCATGTTACAGTTCATGCTGCATCTCTCACTAAACTGTATGAACACTTCTCTGTAAGTTATACTCTTCACTAAGTTTGTTTGTTTGTGAAAAGTGGGTAATGATACCTCTTTCTACCTCCTATTCCAGTCTGACATCAAACATTAAGTAAAATGCAGACACAAAATGCTAAATACATGTCAATTCCCCCTTTTCTTCCGGCTCTGAGATGTGGTAATGAATGAGACCACCATGACCCACCCATGTGAAAGAGAAAGGAAATTGATGCTATGTGAGGACCTGGATAGGACACCATAGAGCACCAGGCTGAGGCATATGAAGGAAGGTCAGGGAAGGCTGTCCAAAAGGAATAACATCTAAGCTGATTCCTAAAGTACAAATGGAAGTAACCAACAGAAATGAGGTTCAGAATTCAGTGAAGCAGTCATAGGACACATAGACGGACAGAAGTTTTGACTCATGTAGAAGAAAGGCAACAAACACATGAATTGTTGCAGTGCAGTGAATTACTTAATATGGCTGTTCTAGCCATAGTCTTTGTGACTCCCACCAGATGACTGGGTGGGACTATGCAAATGTGAAGTGCTTGTGCCCTGCCATGGCAGAAGATAGCTCATAAGGATGTAAATAAGGTGCATAGCACCCTTGTGGGTGATAGAACCATGCAAATAAGGTGTATGGGTCCCGAACATGGGAACTGGCCAATTTCGCCATCTTGCTAGGCTCAAAATGAACCATTGCAGAGGAAGAAAGAGGACAGGGTTATCTCATTACCATCAAGAAAGAAGAGCCAGGAAAGGAGCATATCTTTGGACCTGAGATACCTATGCTGAACCTGTTCGACCCAGGGGACAGAGAGATGTGACACTTTACTGAGATGGCCAGAGGTGGCGAGAAGCAGTGGCAGATAATTGATGGGAGGGCAGCAGCCCCAGCAGCAGAACTGGCAGTAGCCACTGCCATGGGCTCCTCAGCTCTTGGAGACAGAAAGCTCACAGCCTTCATGTGGAGGCTTATTTGTGGAGCGGGGTGCCTCTGGTAGAGGCAAAGCTGGAAGAGCTTTCTAACACTTTCTGGACCAGGGCAGAGACAAGGCTGAGGGCCTGGGGCCAAAGAGAAGCGTGCCTGTAGGCACAGTTGAAGGGAGGTTGTCCTGTTGAAAAACTGTATGCTGAGCATTCTGGAACCTGGATTGTAACCTGTTCCTTTCCTAATAAGCCCCATAATCACAAGTATGGTTTGTGAGTTCTGTGTGGCCATTGCAATGAATTATCAAACCCAGCACAGAAGAAGAGAGTGCTGTGGAAGGGATATTTGGTGTCAGAATTTGCAGAAAGTTTTGGGGAGTGGAATGTCTGACCTCTGCCTCATAGGATTCAGCCTTGGGCTGTTGACCTTGATCCTCCTTCCCTCATGGGAATTTTAAGGAGCTCAGACGCTGGTCCCACGTGCTTTGCACTTGTCAGTGAAAGGAAAAAAAATTAGTCCCAATTGGATCTTAGATAGCAAGGAGCAGAGTGACAAGAGCAAGCTACCTTACAGAGTTTAGACTGAGATCAGAGAGACACCCTTACAGAATTTTAGACAAAGTATTATTATGGCTGGTCTCATGAATCATACATTGATTCATTTGGTAACTTGAAATGTTAAGTGTTCCCTGTATCAGGAACAACATGCCTCTCAGAAACAATAGCTTCTTTTCCTGGTCCTTTATCCCTCCCTCGCCTGCTTCTCCAACACTACACATACCACATGCCTGTTCTCATTGTGCAAGTTTTTGGTTTTGCAAACAGTTCCAATCTTTCCATACCCTGGACATCAGTTCCACTGCCAACAGGAAACACATCAGAGTTCTTTATCTAAGATCAAAGCTATTATCCACAGGGTAGTAAGCCAGCTCTTTGGAAAGATGTTTGAAGACCACCTCTATCTTCATCTTTTCCTTGACCTTGAGCTGCTGTGCCACATGATGATGGCTTCTCTATTACAATTTAGAATTGTAGAAGGTTAAATGGATTTTAGAAATCATGGCCTTTACATGGCCATATCCAGTTCAGAGCATGCTGCTTATGATGATACTTGGTCCAAAGGAAATGTTCCATAAATGTTAAGACAAATAAAAGATGAGAATACTGAGGGCCAGAGCACCTATTGTGAAGTAGAAGCTTGGCTTCCTGCCTCCCAGCTCTGTGTACTTTCATTAAGAAAATACTTGGTTCATTCTTAATGTTGCAGCTGGGAGACTTTTTCTTCCTTATTCCTAAAGTTATAGACCTTTTCTGACCCCACAGTCTCAGTCTCAGATAAGACTAAAGTTGTCAAGAATTTCATTTTACTTAGATCCACAGTCAATGCCCAGGGAAACAGCAGTAAAGAAATCAAATGACATATTTCATTGGGCAAATATGTTGCAAAAGACCTCTTTAAAGTCTAAAAGAACAAAGATGTCACTTTGAAGACTAAGGTGCACCTGACACTAGCCATGTTATTTTAAATAGCCACCAATGCATGTGAGAGCTGGACAATGAATAAGGAATACTGCAGAAAAACTGATGTATGTCCTGATAAGGAGTAATGATACAATAATACAATTCCACTGTTGAGTTTAGAAGGAACAAGGAATGTCCAGCCCAGTCAGGCTTTCTCTCTCCTCATCAGTGGGCTTAGCATTTGCTTAGCACCATTGAGTCATCTTAGTGGATAAGTCCTAGGCCTTCCTGGGGCAGCACATGAAGAATGAATTCTTAAAGACAGTATGTCTTCCTTGAGTTCTTCCAGGTGGCTGCAGTTCCTGTCCTGCTTTGGGAAGCTGCTCTGGCCCAGTCCGTGACTGGTGGCTTAGTCTATCTCATTCTACATTTCAGATATAAGCCACACTCCTCGAGATGATCTTTGCCAGTAAGAAAGACAACATTGTGTTCTCCCATCTGCCTTACTGCTTGCATATCTCTTGATTCATTCAAAAGTCAAGTTAGATTGAAAGAAAGGAAGGAAGGAAGGAAGGAAGGAAGGAAGGAAGGAAGGAAAGAAATGACTTGCTGTCAAGTATGGCTCAAGGCTCCACTGGGTTTTCATTGGCTGATTTTCTGGAAGTAGGCCAACAGGACTGTCTTATGAAACACCACTGAGTGGACTCAAACCACCAAGCTTTAGGTTAGCAAATGAGCAATTGATCATTTTGCCCCCCAGGGATTTCCAATCTATTATTTGATGGATCCACTCACTTCTTCAGCACCGAAGCACAACCATTCACTTGCTGGCTCAGATCGGCTCCCTCCAAATGGGATGTGTTCATTGTGCCTCACTGACTATGCTGTCATTCATGGGATCCCAAGAATGTTATTTCTTCACCCAGCTGGTTAGGGTCAGTTGCCCATCTAGGTTCACAAAAGCCACAAACTGGCAAAGATTTGCCTGACCTTGGGGCCCCCCAGAACAGAGACAACCAAATCAATTCAAACTTGGGAAAGACCTGCCTTCTCATGCTGGTGTGGAATTTCAGTTGCAATGGGGCCAGCAGTGGGAGACAGATGCTTCATGTGCAGTAAAGAGCAACAGTGTAGCTGGAGTTTTGTGCACTGAGCTTAACCTGACAGCAGAGCCAGGTCTACGGAAAACAGTACCCATGGTAAGCACTGCAATTGCACCTCTGCCCAAACATCTGACACCCATCTTAAATTTTTTGTATCATCGTGCACTTGGACAATTAACCCAACAAATAAAACTCTGCCCTGGAGGCCCAGTTATTTATTTTCATGGAAGAGAGATTATTGTTGAAAAAATCTGCTTTTGCAGGTCCCCTTCCCATTACATTGACTCTTATCTGGTCTCAGATAATATCCCTCCAGTTTGTGGAAAGTGATATAAGGAGAAAATAGACACTTCTGTCTAGAAACTTTTCAGGGTATAAAGGATGTTTGATATGTTGTGGGTGGATGGGATGCCTGAGCTGGGGCAGCAGGAGCAGATAATACTCTGGGTTGGAATTCAAAAGGCATGGGGCAGACGGAACAGGACCAGGTGGTCATGGAGGGCAGTACAGAAGCAGGCAATGGGAGAAGAGAGTCCTGAAATCCAGAAAGAGCTCTCAAATAGAGTATCAATTTTAACTTACTGAATGAGTTCTCACGATTGTTGGTGGAGAAATTGCAATGGTTAATAGAAACTACTCAGGTGTCTGGGGCATGTGCCATACCTGCCATATCTTAGATATGCCTCTACCTGACAGCCTGTGGGGTCTACTGACTGGGAGAGTTTGGAATGTTGTGTGGCTCCCTGGGAATATGCTGCTTTATACCTGACATCTTACACCTGGCAGTAAGCCAGCCCAGGAACAGTGGAAGGCAGGTGTTTGTGTAAAACACCCCCTGGGGATAAGTCGAGTAGGCCAGTAGGGTGGGCAAACCAAAAACTAAACTCACTGCTGCTGAGTCAGATCTGACTCATAGTGACACCTCCTTAGGTTTCCGAGGTGATATCCCTATGGAACTAGATTGTCCAATCTTCCTTCCAAGGAGTGGCTAGTGGGTTTGAACCACCAGCCTTCTGGTTAGCAGTCAAATGCCTAAGGTACTACACCACCAGAAAGACCAGTAAATGAACAAGTAGTTTAGAAAAGCTAAGGGAGACAAACTTGTCTGTCAGTGTGTTGTACTGTGGTGGCTTGAGTGTTGCTGTGAGGCTGGAAGCTATGTCACTGGTGTTTCAAAAGCATGCAGGGTTATTCAACTGCAGGCAAGTTCCAGCAGAGCTTCCATACTAAGATAGACTTGGAAGAAGCAAGAAACCACCTACTTCTCAAAGAATTAGCCAGTGAAAACTTTATGAATAGCAGTGAAACACTGTCCAATATATTACTGGAAAACTTTATAAATAACCCTAAAATGTTATGTGATATAGTGCTGGGAGATGAGCCCTTCAGGTTGGAAGGTACTCAAAATACGACTGGAGAAGAGCTACCTCCTCAGAGCAGAGCTGACCTTACTGATGTGGACAGAGTAAAGCTTTCGGGACCTCCATTTGTTGATCTTGCCCATCTTGAGGTGAGAAAAAAAAGCTACAAACATCCATTAATAACTGGAACATGGAATGTATGAAGTATGAATCTAGGAAAATAGGAAGTTTTCAAGAATGAAATGGGATGCATAAAGATCAATATCCAAGGGATTAGTGAGCTGAAATTGACTGTCTTTGGTCATTTTGAATCATATGGTCTACTATGCTAGCAATGACAAATTGAAGAAGAATGGTGTGGCATTCCTCATCACAAAGAATGCCAATATTTATCCAGAAGTACAATGCTGTCAGTGATAGGATAATATCCATACACCTGAAAGACCAATTAATGCTACTATTATTCAAATTTATGCACCAATCACCATAGCCAAAGTTGAAGAAATTTAAGATTTTTACCAACTTCTGCAGTCTGGAAGTGATCGAACATTGCAATCGAAATGTGTTAATTACAATGGTGATTGGAATGCAAAAGTTGGTTAAAAAGAAAAATCACCCATAGTTGGAAAATATGGACTTGGTGATAAAGATAATAATGGAGATCACATGACGGAATTTCGCAAGACCAATGACTTCTTCATTACAGATACCTTTATTCAACAACACAAATGATGACTATACACATGGACCAGAAGGACTACACAGGAATCAGTTGACTGTATCTGTGGCAAGAGGTGATGGAGAAGCTCAATATTTCCAGCCAAAACAAGGGCAGGAACTGATTATGGAACCAGCAACTGCTCCTTTGTAAGTTCAAGTGAAAGCTGAAGAAAAAAGAAGTCCACCGAAGGCAAAATATGACCTTGTTTCATTGCTCCTTAAAGTAAAGACCATCTGGTAGCGTAGTGCCTAAGGCACTTGACTGCTAACCAGAAGGCTGGCAGTTCAAACCCACCAGCCACTCCTTGGAAGATGGGGCAATCTATTTCCATAGTGATACTGCCTCAGAAACCCAAGGAGGGGTTGCTATGAGTCGGGTCCGACTCGCTGGCACATAACAACAACAACAACAAATGAGAAAAGATTTGATACATTGAACACCAATGACTAAAAACCAGTGGAATTGTGGGAGGAAATAAAAAATATCATTTATGAAGAAATCAAAAGGTCATTAAAAAGACATGCAAGGAAGAAAAGCCCAAAATGGATGTCAGAAGAGACTCTGAAACTTGCTCTTGAATGAAAAGTAGTGAAAGCAAATGGAAGAATTGACAGGAAAAAGAGCTGAACAAAATATTTCAAAGAGCAGCTCGAGAAGACAAAGTTAATTATTATAATGAAATGTGCAAAGAGTTGGAGTTAGAAAACCAAAAGTGAAGAACACTATCAACATTTCTCAAGCTGAAAGAACTGAGGAAAACAAATTAAGCCTCAAATTGCAATATAGAAAGATTCCATGGGAAATATGTTGAAAAATGCAGGAAACATCAAAATAAGATGGATGGAATACACAGAGTCACTATACCAAAAAGAATTGCTAGATGATCATGCATTTCAGGAGGTGGCTCGTGATTAAGAAACGATGGTATTGAATAAAGAAGTCAAAGTTGCACTGAAGGGATTGGCAAAAAACGAGGCTCCAGAAACTGACAGAGCTCCCATTGAGATGTTTCAACAAATGGATGCTGCTCTGGAGGCACTCACTCAGCTATGCCTGGGGATTTGGAAGACAGCTAGTGGGCCAACTGACTGGAAGAGGTCCATATTGTACCTATTCCAAACAAAGGTGATCCCACAGAATGTGGAAATTATTGAACAATATAATTGATAATCACATGTAAGTAAAATTTTAGAGATGATAATTCAAAAATGGTTGCAGCAGTATATTGACAGAGAACTTCCAGAAATGCAAGCTGGATTCAGAAGGGAGTATAGAGTGAGGGATATCATAGCTCATGTTAGATGGATCTTGGCTGAAAGCAAAGAATACCAGAAAGATGTTTAGTTGTCTTATTGCATACTCTTATTGACTATGCAGATTGAAGAATACACTCTGCAGTATGGATTACATCTCAATATAAAGAAAACAAAAATCCTGACAACTGGATCAATAAGCAGCATCATGATAAGTGGAGAAAAGTTTGAGGTTGTCAAAGTATTCACATTGCTTTGTTCTACAATCCACGTCAATGGAAGCAGCAGTCAGGACATTAGACAAAGTGTAGCACTGGGCAGGTTGGCTGTGAAGGAACTCTCTCAAGTGCTGAGGAGCAAGGATGTCTTCTTGAGGACTAAGGTGTGCCTGACACAAGCCATGATATTTCCAATCACCTCGTATGCATGTGAGAGCTGGACAAAGAATAAGGAATACTGAAGAAAAGTTGATGCTTTTGAGTTGTGGTGCTGGTGAAGAATGCTGAAGGTACCATGGACTGCCAAAAGAACTAACAGATCTGTCCTGGAGGAAGTGCAGCCAAGATGCTCCTTGGAAGCAAGGATGGCCAGACTTCATGTCACCTACTTTGGTCATGTTGTCAGAGGGGACCATTTCCTGGAGAAGGATGTCATGCTTGGTAGGGTGGAGGGTCGACGAAAGAGGGGAAGGCCTTCAATGAGATGGATTAACACAGTGACTGTGACAATGGGCTCAAGTATAGCAAGGATCATGGAGCTGGCGCAGGATTGGGTGGTGTTTTGTTCTGCTGTGCATGGGATTGCTATGAGTCAGGAATGACTCGACGGCACCTAACAACAACAACAACATTGACTATGTAAAAGCATTTGATTGTGTGCTTTATAACAAATTATGGATAACATTGAGAAGCACTGGAATTCCAGAACATTTCATTGTACTCATGAGGAACTTGTACATAGACCAGAAGGCTATCATTAGAACAGAGCAAGGGGACACTGCATGGCTTAATATCAGGAAAGGAATGTGTTAGGGTTGTATCCTTTCACCATATTATTCAATCTGTATGCTGAGCAAATAATCCAAGAAGCTGGATTATATGAGGAGGAACATGGTATCAGGATTGAAGGAAGGCTCATTAACAACCTGAGATATGCAGATGACACAGATTGCTTGCTAAAAGTGAGGATGACTTAGAGCACTTACTGATGAAGATTAAAGACTATAATTGACAGTATGGATTACACCTCAATATAAAGAAAACAAAAATCCTCACAACTGGACAAACAAGCAGCATCAAGAGAGATGGAGAAAAGACTGAAGTTGTCAAAGATTTCATATTACTTGGTTCTACAATCAATGCCTGGAGCTCTGATAGCCTAGTGCCTAAAGCAGTTGACTGCTAACCAGAAAGCTGACGGTTCAAACCCACCAGCCACTCCTCAGAAGGAAGGTTGGACAATCTACTTCCATAGTGATACAGCCTCAGAAACCCAAGGAGGGGTCGTTATGAGTTGGGTCTGACTGGATGGCACACAACAACAACAACAATCAATATCAATGGGGCAGCAGTTCAGACATCAAAGACATGACCTTGGTGATAGACTGTCTATTCAAGGGCAACTGTCAGAGTCTCTTCTGACATCCATTTTGGGCTTTTCTTCCTTTCATGTCTTTTTAATGACTTTTTGCTTTCTTTGTAAATGGTATTTTTGATATCACACAATTCCTCTATTTTTCTGTTGTTGGCGTTCAATGCTTCAAATCTTTTCTTTAGATCAAAAGATATATTGCATTGGCAAATTTGTTGCAAAACACCTCTTTCAAGTGCTGAAGAGCAAAGATATCTCCTTGAAGACTAAGATGTGCTTAACCCAAGCACAATGGTGGTATAGTTCCTAACACATTTGACTGCTAACCAGAAGGCTGGAGGTTCAAATCCACCAGCCACTCCTTGGAGGGAAGACTGGGCCATCTACTTCTGTAGATATAACACCTCGGAAACCCAAGGAGTAGTTGCTATGAGTTGAAATCAACCCAATAACAGTGAGGTGGTTTTTTTTTGTTTGTTTGTTTCACCCAAATCGTGTTATTTTTAATTGCCTCATATGCATGTGAGAGCTGGACAATGAATAAAGAAGACCAAAGAAGGGTTAATGGTTTTGAGTTGCGATGTTGAGGACGAATATTCAAAGTACTGTGGACTGTTAAAAGAACTAACTAATCTGTCCTGGGGAAGTGCAGCCAGGATGATCTTTAGAACCGAGAATGGCCAGACTTCATCTCAACTACTTTGGTCATGTTGTCAGAAAGGACCACTCTCTGAAGAAGTATGTCATGCTTGGTAAAGTGGAGGGTCAATGAAAGAGGGCAAGGGCCTCAACAAGAGGGAATGACACAGGGGCTGCAAAGATGGGCTCAGGTATAGCAGGGATCATGAGGCTGGCACAGCACTGGGCAGTGTTTCGTTCTGTTGTACATAAGGTCTTATGAGCTGGCGATGACTCCATGGCTCATAACAACAGCAAAGACACCTGACAAGGTAGAAGGAGCTCTTTTAATCTAATTTGCCTTTGAGAAGTGTTTGTGTCAACATTTGGAGTCCTGCTTCTGCATTGTGAAGTGGCAAAAATTCAAATCTCTGATTAGAACTAACACATTGCTCTTGAGTCGATTCTGACTCCGAGTGGCCTTATAGCACAGAATAGTACTGACCCATAGGGTTTCCAAGTCTGTCATCTTTATAGAAGCATGCTTTCTTTGGAGGAGTGACTGGTGGGTTCAGACTGCCAACCCATCAGTTAGCAGCTGATTTCCACCACTGCTAAACCAGAATGCTCTAATTCTTTGTTTCCCCAGATACTAGAGTGTTCAAGTTAATAAATAGCATTCCCCATGATAATGATAATGCAAAATTAAAAATTATAAGGTGAAATCGTGATTTTAAAACACTTTTGACATTTGAAAAGGGAATTACAGACGGGCCATTAAGTGTTCCAAGATATTTCAAATGACATCTCATTTTTGGATCCCTTTGCATCCTTTGCATTTTTTAAAGTAACACTTAACATTAGTTTAAGTTGGGGCATTGGCAGAATCCTTGCCTTCCATATAGAGACCTTTGTTTGATTCCAAGCCAATTCACCTCATATGTAGTCACCATCTGTCAGTGGAGGCTTGTGTTTTGCTGAGATGGTGAACAGGTTTCAGCAGAGTTTCCAGTTTAAGGTGAACTAGAAAGGAGGGTCTGGTGACCTCCTTCCTGAAATCAACCAGTGAAAACCCTATGGAGAACAATAGTCCAATCTACAAGGATTGTAAGGATGGTGCAAAGCCAAACAGTGCTTCATTCTATTGTGTATGCAGTCTTCATGATTTGGGGGACAATTTATCAGCAGTTAACAACAGAAACATTACTTTCTGATTAATAATAATAATAATAATAATCTTAATTATAGAAATTGTAGAAAATAAATGAAAGCACAGATGTTGTTGTTGTTATTTGCCATTGAGTCGGACCCAACTCATAGCGACCCCTCCTTGGGTTTCTGAGGGAGTATAACTATGGAAGTAGATTGCCCAACCTTCCTTCCAAGGAGTGGCTGGTGGATTTGAACTGCCAGCCTTCTGGTTAGCAGTCAAGTGCCTTAGTCACTATGCTACCAAAGCACAGATAGGAAAAAAAAAAAAAAAAAGAAGTCTGTGGTAAATCCTGGTGATTAGAATGTGAAAGGTGGAAACAAAGAAGAAGCAACAATACTTGGAAAATATGACTTGGATGGTAAGAATGATGTCAAAGATCACATGACAGAATTTTGCAAGAACATTGCTTTATTCATTGCAAATACCTTTTACAATGACGTAAACAGCAACTATATACGTGGACTACGGTAGATGGAATATACAGGAATCAAATGGACTACATTTGTGGAAATAGGCAATGGAGAAGCACAGCATCATCAGTCAAAACAAGGCAAGAACTAACTATTGAACAAACCATCAATTATCCATCTGCAAGTTCAAGTTGAAACTGAGGAAAATTGAAACAAGTTCACAAGGGCCAAAATATGACTTTCAATTTAACCCACTAAATTCAAAGAGCATTTGAAAAATAGATTAGACACCTTGAACTCCAATAACCAAAGCCAGAAGAAGTGTGGGAAGACATCAAGAATCATACATGATGAAGAAAGCAAAACATCATTGAAAACACAGGAAAGAAAGAAAAAACTAAAATCATTGTCAGAAACTTACTCTTGAATGGAGAATAGCTAATGGAAGAAATTGTGAAGTAAAAGTGCATAACAGAAAATTTCAAAGGGCAGCTCAAGGAGACAAAGTCAAGTATTATAAAGAAACGTGCAATGACCTGGAGTAAGAAAATCAAAAGTAAATAATACTTTCAGCATTTCTCAAGCTGAAAGAAGTCAAGAAAACATTCAAACTTCAACTTAAAATCTTGAAGGATTCTATGGGTAAAATAATGAACACTGCAGGAAGCATCAAAAGAAGATAGAAGGAATACATACAGTCACTGCACCAAAAGAATTGGTTGACATTCAACCATTTCAGGAGATAGTATATGATCAAGAACCAATGATACTGAAGCTGCACTGAAGGAATTGGCAACAAACAAGGCTCAGGAATTGATGAAATACCTGCTGGGATGTTTCAACAAATGGATGCAGTGCTGGAGGTGCTCATTAAAACTACCGAGGAATTTGTAAGACAGCTGCCTGGCTAAATGACTGGAAGAGATCCAGATTTGTGCCCATTCCAAGGAGATCATCCAAAAGGGTGTGGAGATTATCAAACAATGTCATTATTATCATATGCAAGTAAAATGTTGCTGAAGAGAATTCTAAAATCCTGTACATCAGCAAGGAACCGCAAGAAATTCAAGCTGGATTTGGAAGAGAACATGAAATGAGGGATAGCAGGGCTGATGTCAGGTGGATCTTCACTGAAAGCAAAGAACACAAGAAATAACATGTTTTGGTTATCTTTGTGCTGTTCTAACAGAAAATACCGCAAATGGGATGGCTTGAAGAAATAGGAGTTTATTCTCTTACAGTCTGGAAGGTTTAAGTTAGAGTTCAAAGTGCCCAGCTCTAGGGACTGGATGAAGCCCCTCAATCTTGGGCTTCAGCTTTGCCTCCTGCTCTTGGCCCACTGAACCTGGAGTCTTTTCTTCACTCAGCTGCTGGCTACTGAGGCTGACAAGCCCAAGGTTGACAAGTAATAAGGCACAGTCCCAATATTACCAAACCACATGGCAGGCCATTAATTCAAGTCCATTAAAAGTCCCAACATTGGCAGAATATGGCAGGCTGCTGAACAATGACTGCTACATGCAGGGTTCAAGTGTGCCATAAGCTAGAGACCATTCCCAAAGCTGCTTCTTATATATGGGAAGCAGACCACATCCCTAAAGCAGCTACTCAGCTGTTTGTGGTAGATCTCACCATGGAGTTGATTGCCAGTCTCATCATGAAGAATAACTATCACCAGCTGTCTAGACACTCAACCAGGCCAGCCAAGTTGACACACAAACTTAACCAACACAGAACAGTACTTGTGTTTCATTGACTATGCAAGGCATTCAACTGCGTGGATCATAACAACTTATGGATCACATTGCAAAGAATGGCAATTCCAGACCACTTAATTCTGCTCATGAGGAACCTGTACATATACCAGAAAGCTTTCATTCTAACAGAGCAAGGAGATTCTGTATGATTTAACATAAGGGAGCATGTGCATTAAGGTTGTGTCTTTTCACCATACTTATGCAATCTGTATGCTGAGGAAATAATCTGAAACAAACAAACAAACAAAAACGGACTATATGAAAATGAATTTGGCATCAGGATTGGAGGGATACTGATTTACAACCTGCAACACACAGAAGACACAACCTTATTTGCTGAAAGGGAAGAAGACTTAAAGCCCTTACTGATGAAGATCAAAGACTACAGCCATCAGTATGGATTACATTTCAACAAACAGAGAACGAAAATCCTCACAACTGGACCAATAAACAACATTGTGATAAATGGAGAAAAAATTGAAACTGTCAAGGATTTCATTTTACTTGGATCCCCAATCAATTTATATGGAAGCAGCAGTCAAGAATTCAAATGATGTGCTGTATTGGGCAAATCCGCTGCAAAAGACCTCTGGAATTTTAACGAACAAACATGTCACTTTGAAGACTAAAGTGCACATGACTCAAGCCATGGTATTTCCAATTGCCTCATAAGTATATGAGAGCTACACAATGAATAAGGAAGACTACAGAAGAATTGATGCATTTGAACCATGATGTTGGTGAAGAATATTAAATGTACCATGGACTGCAAGACATATCTGTCTTGGAGGAAGTACAGCTGGAATACTTCTTAGAAACAAGAATGGCCAGACTTTATCTGTCATACTTTGGTCATGTTCTCAGAAAGGACCAATCCCTTGGAAAGGATATCATTCTTGGTAAAGTAGAGGGTCAGCAAAAAAAAAAAAAAAAACCAACCCTGGATTGACACAGTGGCTGCAACCCTGGCCTCATGAATGGCAATGGCTCTGAAGATGCAGCTGTGTTGGATATATGGTAGCTTTGAGTCAGAGGCAACTCAATGGCACCCAACAACAACAGCAATTCCATCATCAGAGTCAACTACTTTTAACCATAGTACATTCCATTTTCTAAGCTACATTTGCGCCTCCCAAAAATACATTTTAAATAATTTCTTAAACCTTCAAATAGTGTTAAAGCCCTGCTTCCCAATGGCTCAGAGTATTACATTGTGTTTGTGAGTGGTGTATATCGTTTGAATTTTTATTTTCTCCTCACTGTATTACTCTATGAGGCAAATGTTACTCTAAATGAGCGACTCCCATACTGAGATGATCATCTAAGATGAAGAATTCCACAATTATCTCACAAAGAGATAATTATATTTAACATACAGTGTATATTATTTTACATTCCTTTTTTTTCCATCCAGAGTCACATCATAAACATTTTGTATGGCATTATATAATTTTAAGATGCTATATTTTACTGGTTGATTAGTATTCCATTTTATGCACAACAAGTTTGCCTTCCATTATATAACTCTGTGAGGCATTTAGGGTTACCTTACTTGGACATTGAGGAAAAGGAGGTCTAGAGAGTTTGCAGAATGGCAGAGTTAGTGGAAGCTCTCACACTAATAATCAGGGCTCCTGGCTAACCATCCCTCCTCGGAAGGAAGGATGGGCAAGCAACTTCCGTAGTCATACTGCGTCAGAAACCCAAGGAGGGGTTGCTATGAGTCGGGTCCCACTCGACCACACATAACAACAACACAACAAGCTAACCTCAGCTCTGCATCTGCTGGAACCTTTTTTATTATATTGGAGAGACAAACTGAATTGACCAAGCAGTGTGAAGACAATTACTGATAATCCATTCTTCTTGGTACCATGGAACAGCTATAGATGGATGTAGGACCTGTTTCTAGTCACCAGACCCTCATATCACAAGAGGAATCAAGCTGATAGCTAAGGTGTGATAAGTAGTTTCCATGAGTTATCAGTTACTTACTACAGCTGGATTCAGCTATGATTATGCTGAAAATGCAGGAGACCTAGTGAGGTATCAGTTAATTGTTCAGATGGGAGCCAAAACACTGGCAGTTCAAACCCTCCAGCTGCTCCAGAGGAGAAAAATGTGGCAGTGTGCTTCCATAAAGATTTATAGCCTATGTGGCAGTTGTACTCAATCCTGTAGGATCACTATGAGTTGGAACTGACCCTTTGGCAAATTTGAAAACAAATAGTTGATGACACATTCTTAGACACACCTCCTATTGAAAAGGGGACAAGATCAAAGATGTTGGAAGAACGTGGAAGGGGAAGAAAACTAGGGGAGAGAAAGAGAGAAAAGGGAAGAGCGAAGTGACTGCATAAGTCTGGAGGAAATAGATGCCCTGGGAATGGAAATCACTGAGACTTTCCGTTCTCACCAGTTTTATTCCACAGAGAAGGGTGACCACATTCATCAGGTAACCAGGAAACCAGTTAGCCATCAGACTTCCAGGAGCCATCTTAGGTGGGTGGAGACCATAAGGATATCTCCAGTAACCAGATGGCCTGAAGGGCAGAGGACCACCTTACCTTGTCCATTTAAACCCACACATTTCTGGGACATATCTGGCAGACGGCAAAGTCCAACACTGAACAAGATCAAATTTCCCCCCAAGCTGGGGGTCCTATTTAAAGTGTCAGTTCTGACTCATAGCAATCCTATATATAGCAATCCTATATATACTATCCTATATATAGTATGCTTTGGGTCCTGCACCATCCTCACAATCATGATATGGATGGATGGATATTTCTGGCATACATGAGTTTCTAGATTAAGTTTCTACTCCCTACATATACATTACTTCATTCTTCTGAGGTAAGAGTTATGAATCATGCTTCACTGAAACAGACAGTAAAGCTGAAGTTGTTGTTTTAGAGATGCTGTCAAGTTGGTTCTGACCAATAGCGACCTCATGTATAACAGAACAATATGTTGTCCAGTCCTGTGGTGTCCTTGCTGGAGTCCTGGTGGCATAATGGATAAGGCATTTAGCTGCTAACCAAAAGGTGGGTGGTTCGAACTCACCAGCTGTTCTATATGTTAAAAGTATGTAAATCCATGAAGATTTACAGCCTTGGAAACCCTACAGAGTTCTACTCTGTCCTACAGGGTCTCTATGAGTTGGAATTGGTTTGATGGCAGGTTTTTTTTTCCTGGTGCCATCCTCACAATAACTCACAGTAGTAAGTATGTTTAAGCCCACTGTTGCAAATACTGTGTCAATTAATCTCTTTGAGGATTTTCCTCCTTTTCACTGACCCACTGCTTTTCCGAGTATGATGTCCTTCTCTAGGGACTGGTCCCTCCTGATAATGTGCCCCAAGTCAGCAAGAAGAAGTCTTGCCATACTTGCTTCAAAGGAGAATTCTAGCTGCATTTCTTCCAAGACAAATTTATTTGTTCTTCTGGCAGTCCATGATATGTTCAATGTTCTTTATCAACACCATAATTAAAAGGCATCAATTCTTCTTTAGCCTTCCTTTATCATTGTCCAGCTTTTGCATACATATATGGTGATTGAAAATACTATAACTTGGGTCAGCTGAACAGGTGAGGCAAAATCATTCCTCTGTTATGTAGCAGAAGGAGAATTAGAACCCAGCCCAACAGGTTAAAAACCGCTGTTTTCCAAATGCAGCTATAGGACTTCTTCAGGATACCAATGTCTATGTAATAACATCATCTAAGATGATATGAGAGGAGGCCAAGGAGATTATTAACAGATCAGAGTTCCCTGTCTCCTGCTTTATGTCTTCTCCAATATATTTGCCCAGGGTCTAAAGGTGAATTATTCTTTGTTTCAGTGTCTATCTTCTATTGGCACCAGCCCGTGATTTATAAAAATAAACACATTGACTGGAAGTGCATTCAGGAAAACACTAAAAAGCAAGACACCAGCAAAAGCAGCTAGAATACTAAGTGAATTAGTAGAAAGGAAAAGACAGGAAAAAGGTAAAAAGAATAATTGAACAGTTTAAAAGTCATATAATTAATAAATTTCAAGGGCTAAATTTTCAGCTAGAAAACTAAACTTGTAATAAATGTAATCAAAAAGAAAAGAAAACCACATGCACAAGTTAGAGATGAGAAGAATAAAATAAGCCAGCACATGATTCATTGGTATAGAAGAATAATATGTACTCAAGTATTTAAAATTATACTGGTGCACTTAGCACTTGGAAGCATAATTGCCACTTTACTTGCCCACTCCCCCACTAGTAAGTTTTGGAGGATAGAGATTCTGTAGTTCTCACCATTATATCCTTAGTAGCAAACAAAACAAAAGTGAAAACACACATCATTCCCAGCGCCCAGGGCACCTTCAATAGATATTTATGGATGAGGTTTTTGCAATATACATGTACATAACTGAAAGTGACAGAAAAATGCAAACACAAAAAGGGCAATATCAAAGGAAATGATTGAAAAAGTTATTAAAATTACTTCCATAAATGTTCTATGAGTCATTTGAAACTTACAAGGAGTAACCAACATATATATTATTTTACAAGGAAGACAAAAGGTGAACTTACTTCGCATTATAAAACCAACACAATTTAGAACTCCATAATATTTCAAAAAAATCTCTCAAGATTTTCACAAATGAAATAAATACACCTTGCTGAGTTAAAGAGCCAGGGTTTTTTGTTTGTTTGTTTGTTTTAACAGTAGAAAAGTTTGGCTGTAAATGTAATCTGTGCCTCTTATTATCCATGTGTTATGCATTGAATTGTATTCCCCAAAAAGGTATATTGAAGTTCTAAGTTTTTTTTTTTTTTTTAATTAACTTCTTGTTGTTGTTGTTATGTGCCGTCGAGTCAAACCCGACTCATAGCGACCCCTCCTTGGGTTTCCAAGGCAGTATCACTACGGAAGTAGGA
>NW_006921811.1:1664409-1669848 GCF_000298275.1 Orycteropus afer afer | reverse complement strand
GTTGTTGTTATGTGCCGTCGAGTCAAACCCGACTCATAGCGACCCCTCCTTGGGTTTCCAAGGCAGTATCACTACGGAAGTAGGATTGCCCAACCTTTCTTCCGAGGAGTGGCTGGTGGGTTTGAACCACCAGCCTTCTGGTTAGCAGTCAAGTGCTTTAGCCACTATGCTACCAGAGCTCCTAATTAACTTCTTAGTATCTTTATTTACCTTGGTCAAGCTGTGCTGACTTCACTCCTTGTATGGGATTGTCTTTTTCGTCACCAAAACTAACACGTGTCTAACTGTATAGAAAGTGTTGCCCTCTCCTCCTCCCTCTCATCCCCGGTAACCATCAAATAACCTTGCTTTCTGTTATATATCTATTCTTGAGTTTTTATATAATAGAGCTCTGGTGGTCTGATGCGTAAGGCATTTGACTGCTAACCAGAAGGCTGGTGGTTCAAACCCAGCAGCCACTTCTCGGAAGGAATGTTAGACAATCTACTTCCACAGAGATACCACTTTGGAAACCCAAGGAGGAGTCGCTATGAGTCAAATTGACTTGATGGCAGTGAGTTTGATTTTGGTTTAGTGGGACCAGGTATAGCAAGGTTTGTGAGGCTGGTGCAGGACTGGTCAGTGTATCTTTCTGCTGTACACGGGTCACAATGAGTCAGATCTGACTCAACAGCACCTAACAACAAGAGTGGGACCATAAAATATTCGTCTTTTTGTGATTGACTAATTTCACTCAGTGTAATGTCCTCCATATTCATCCATGTTATAGGATGTTCCATGAACTCCTCATTATGGTTTATAAATGTGTAGAATTCCAGTGTATGTATGAACCACAGTTCGTTCATCCAGTCACCCTCTGATGAACACCTTGATAGTTTCCATCTTTTTGCTATTGTGAATTATGCTGCAGTGAACATAGGTGTGTGTCACTGATCTTATATCTCTAGTTACATATATAACTAGGAGTGGGATTGCTGGGTCATAAAATATCTCTATTTATAGTTTTTTGTGGTTTTCCATAGTGGCTGCACCATTTTACAATCTCATCAGCAATGTAGAAGAGTCTCAATCTCTCCACAATCTCACCAGCATTTGCTGTTTTGTGCTTTTTTTTTTTATCATTTTCATTTATTCAAGGCTAAGATTGTATCCCATTGTAGTTTAGATTTGCATCTCTCTGGTGGTGTAGTGCCTAAGCCATTTAACTGCTAACCAGAAGGCTGGCAGTTCAAACCCATCAGCCAATTTATTTTTGCAGTGATACTACCTTGGAAACCCAAGGAAGAGACACTACGAGTCGGATCCAACTCGACGGCAGTGCGTTGTGTTTAATGGCTAATTGTTATGAACATTTTTCATGTATTGGGTGGCTGCCTCAATGTCCTTTTTGGTGAAGTGTCTGTTCATGTCTTCTACCCATTTTTTTGATTGAATTTTTTGCTGTTCTATTGCTTAGTTGTTGAAGTTTTCTACATATTTTAGAGTTTAGACCCTTATCACATATGTTATTACCAGTGATTTTTTTCCCAGTCTGTAGGTTCTATTTTCACTCTGTTAGTGAAGTCTTTTGATGAGCATAAGTATTTAAGTTTTGTTGTTGTTGTTGTTATGTGCCGTCGAGTCGGCCCCGACTCATAGCGACCTCTCCTTGGATTTCCGAGGCAGTATCACTATGGAACTAGGATTGCCCAACCTTCCTTCCGAGGAGTGGCTGGTGGGTTTGAACCGCCAGCCTTCTGGTTAGCGGTCAAGTGCTTTAGCCACTATGCTACCAGAGCTCCCATTTAAGTTTTAGGAGGTCCCATTTATCTAACTTATCTTCTGTTATTCGTGCATTTTTAGCTTTGTTTGACGGGTTATTTATGTTGAAAATTAGGTCCTCTATTTTGACCTTATGTTACCTCCCAGGAACTTTATAGCTTTAGCTTTAAAATTTAGATTTTGATCCACTTTGAGTTTGTTTTCATGTATGGTATGCAGTATGCATCCTGATTCATTTTTCTGCATATGAGTATCTAGTTTTTCCAGTATGACTTATTAAAGAGATTATTTCTTCCCCAGTGAATGGGCTTTGACCATTTGTGAAAGATCAACTTTCCATAAATAGATGCATTTACTTCTGGGTTCTCAATTCCATTCCATTAGTTTATGTGTCCGATGCTGAACCGGTACCTGGCTGTCTTAATTCCCATAGCTATATAGTAAGTTTTCAGATTGGGATGTGTGAGATCTTGTACTTTGTTGCTGTTCCTCAATATTGCTTTACTTATTTTAGGTCTCCTTTATTTCCATATAAATTTTGAGATTAGTTTTTCCATTTCATTAAAGAATGTTGTTGGGATTTGGGTTTGGAAAGCCTTATATCTGTAGATCGCTTTTGGTACTATTGACATTTTTGCAATGTTTAGTCTTCCAATACATGATCATGTAATGTTTTTCCATTTTTGTAATATTTTTTAGTTTCTTGCAGTGGTGTTTTATAGTTTTCCTTGAATATATCCTTTACATGCTTTGTTAGGTTTATCCCTAAGTATTTTGTCCTTTGGGGGACTACTGAAAATGGTGAGTTTTTTCCTTGTTTTCCTTCCTTGTTTGTGTAAAGGAAGTTAACTGATTTTTGTGTGTTGATGTTATACTCTGCCTCTTTGCTAAATCTTTCTATTAGTTTTAGTAACTTTCTTGTAGAGTGTCTGGGATGTTCTGTGTATAGGATTGTGTCATCTGTGAATAAGAATATTTTATTTCTTCCTTTCCAATTTGAATATCTTTATTTCCCTTTCTTGCCTTATTGCTCTAGATAGGAATTCCAGTAAAATATTGAATAAGAGTGTGATACAGGTTATCCTTATCTCATTCCTGTTCTCAAGGAGAATACTCTCAATCTTTCTCCACTGAGAATGATGTTGACTGTTAGTTTTGTATACATGTCCTTAATTATATTTTCTTTCTATTTCTATTTTGCTGAGAGGCTTTTTTTTTTTTTGGTCAGGGAAGGGTTGTATATTATCAAAAGCCTTTTCTGCATTGATTGAGATGATCACATAATTCTTTTCCTTTGTTTTATTTATGTGGTAGATTGCATTAATTGATGTTTTAGTGTTGAACCATCCTTGCATACCTGCTATGAATTCTAATTTATCATAATGCATTATCTTTTTGATATACTTTTGAATTCTATTGGGTAGAATTTTGTTGATAATTTTTGTTTCTATACTCTTGGGGAATATTTTTTAATGATGTCTTTGCCTGGCTTTAATATCAGAGTTATAAATGCTTCATTGCCACGTCTGGCAAAACTGCACAGGTCACAAAATGAAGTGACACAAAAGGATTAATAGTTTTCTTTTTTATTATTTAAGGAATGGGGACCCGGCAGATGCCCTGCATGTTCTGTGAGAGCAACACCTGATGCCTTTGTTCTACTTTATTCATATGTTTGTACATGATTACATCACTAGTCTTGGAAGTCATACAATCAGCTTATTCTCTACAGAGCTAAAGTTTTACTCTTCTATGTGCTGAAGGACAACAGGTGGTCATTAGAACAATCACAGAAGTTTCCTTAGGAATAAGGAGTGTAAAACAATAAACGTTTACTAGGGCACAGTGATCCAAAGTATGAAACACCCCAATAAGATAGAAAACATGGAGAATAACATTTACTTTTAATACTTTGATGTTTTGCCAATTAAGTATTAACAGTGAGAGAGACCTTGCCATCTCTTAAAGCAACATTCAACCACAGAGAGACCTTGCCATTTCTAAAAGCAAACACTCAATCACAAGAGAGGCCTTGTCATTTCTTCACTGTAATTAGAACATGTGCCCTGGAATCGTGTTCTTTTGGGGGTCTTTTTCTTGGTCCTCAACACTTCATAGAATGAATTAAGGAATATTCTTTCCTCTTCTGTGTTCTGCAATACTTTAAGTAGAATTGGTGTAAGCTGTTCCCTGAATGTTAGTTAGAATTCTGTGAATCCACCTGTCCAGAGCTATTTTGTTGTTGTAGTTAGGAGGTTTTGTTTGTTTGCTTGTTGGTTTTTAATGGCATCTTTGATTTCTTCTTTTGTTATGCATCTGTTCAACTTTTCTACCTCTATTTGCATTAGCTTAAGTAAGCAGTATTTTCTAGAAATTTATCCATTTCTTCTAGGTTTTCAGATTTGTTGGATTATAATTTCTGACAATATTCTATATAATTAATTTCTACTCTGATATTTATAATTTTCTTTTTTTCTGGTGATCATGTTTTTCTGTTGCTGCTCCTTTCTTATTTGAGCTGCAGGGTTAAGCTATTGACTTTCTCTCTTTCTCCTTTTTTTGACATGTGCATTTGACATCCTAATTTGATATCTGTGAATGTGATCATCTTTGGAAATGTAGGCTTTGAAAATGTTTGGTTAATATGAGGTCATTTTGGACTAGGGTGGGCCCTTATCTACTCTGAGTGGAGTCCTATGAAAGAGAAGAGATAGAGAGACACACAGAGAAAGAAAGCTTGGCCATGAGAAGATGCATCTACAAGCTAAAAAGATTCGCTGGGCAATCAGTAGTTGGAAGAGACAAGCAAGGATTTTTTCCTAGAACCAACAGAGGGTACATACCCCTGCCAATACCCTGAATTCAGACTTCTAGCCTCCAGAACTGTGAAAAACTAAGTTTGTTCTTACAAGCCACTCACTTTGTTGTATGTTGACATGGCGCTCTAGGAAATTAAGGCACTCTTGCATGTTGTGAGATTTCTCAAGCCTATCTTCAGATTTGGTTACATTTTAATGTAGCTGTTATAATTATTTTCATTTCCAGTTGATTTTTCTAGGTGAAAAATCCTGTTATTTACAAACGATAATTTTGCCTTCCCAGGCATAATTTTATTTACATCATGCTTTATTGTCTTACGTAAGAATATTACAACATGCTTGCTAGATGATAGAGCCAGTGAGATGCTGAAGAAAGTAAGTTATTGGTGCTTTGCCATTAAATGGCTCACATCTAGTGAGGTGTGGCATTTACCATCTGCAATGAGAAACATCATTGCTTAGCTAGGAGGCCTCCAGTTCTTTCATATATAAAGAAAAAGCAAAGAGTTGAATCAACTTTTTATGCCATTCATTTTCAAAATGCTATATCAAATGCAAGTATAATTCGGATTTTCAAAGTGAAACTGTATCTCTCAGAAGAAATACTATGTTTTACGTTCAATATTATAGATATATTCAATGAAAGAAAGTAGCCTAGAATGCAAGTCTCATGAATTCTGGCTCATAGTGACCCTCACCAGGTTTCTGAGGTTGATAAATCTTTATGGAAGTAGATTGGCCAGTCTTCCTTCCTCAGAGTAGCTGGTGGGTTTGAACTGCCAACCTTCTGGTTAAGAGTCAAATACCTTAAGCACTACACCACCAGAGCTCCTTATAAGAACAATAATTTTCCCCAACT
>NW_006921811.1:1663550-1664073 GCF_000298275.1 Orycteropus afer afer | reverse complement strand
GATAATGACCAGGATTAGCCCGAAGCTGATTCCCATGAGGTAGAGATCAGATACACCTCTGCCCTCTAACCTATTTAGAAATTCTGACACCAGCCATCACTCCCATGGCACTCTCTACTTCTTCTTTGGGTTCAACAATCCACTACAACTGCCACACAAAAGGCAAAGAGCACACTTACAGTTAAGTGGTTTATTAAGCAACTAATAGGTGCAACTCAGAATCAGGGTCAATAGCTACACATCAGGATGAGGAAGCATGCAGATAAGATGCACTTCCTTCTTCAGTGTAGGATAGCTCTCTCAGCTCCTTTGAGTCATGTCGGTCTTCTCTCAGACCCTGAGGATACTCCTCCTCTTGATCCTCTCAAGACAGGCTCCTCCGGGGCTCTTCTGGATTCATCCTTCTTGGACTTGCTATCTGTTGCCACTGGCTTTGTTGCTGCCTCTGCCACTGGACCTCTCTTGATTTCTTATTATCTTCAGAGTTACAACCCTTAAACCTTGTTATAGTTATTTTAGGAAG
>NW_006921811.1:1655044-1662735 GCF_000298275.1 Orycteropus afer afer | reverse complement strand
GGGGCCATGAGATATGAAAGGGACCTCAAGGCTTCTCTAGTTCAGAACTATTAGGGGGCTAATATGGAAAATGATAATAGAAGAAGGGGAGAGATAATACTGGAATTACATATTCATCTTAGTCTTATCCAATAAACTAGCTTCAGACTTGGGAAAATTGTATAAATTTAATACACTTATTATTCCCTGCAATTGTCAAATTACTGGTCTCTTTTCTCTAACTTCTTATTCAGGGTCTCCATGACCAAATTTAATAATTTTAATCCTGCAAGAATAGCAATATTCCACTCAGTGATGAAGAGTTCTTTCAAGATGGGTAAAACATGACTATATTTAATTTTCCAATATATCCAGATATCTCTGTATTGTCTCTTTCCTCTAATGGACTGAATGGAATTCTTAGATAACTGAACAATTCATTGCTTCCATATAATTTCATAGTCCTCAGTGAAGATAACACAATAATTATCCTGATTGGAATCATGCCAAAGTGTACTTCAATTGCACTTTTTGGCTTTTAGCTAAGAGAGTTTTATTTGGTAGAATGGGTATTTACATTTCAAAATTATAGACTTCAAAACCTCTTCTGGTGTTCAAAACCTATGATTACTCCCCAAGTGTGGTGCTGAATTATTTAATATGGCCCTTCTAGCCGTAGTCTTTGTGACTTTCACACAATGATTGGGTGGAACTATGCAAGTAAAGTTCTTGTGATCCACCAAGTGGATTGGACAGCTTACTGTTAATGTAAATGAGGTACATGAACCCCTATGGGGGTGGGACCATGCCAATAAGGTGTACAGAATCCTAATAAAGGAATTGGTAAGTTTTGTCATCCCACTAGGCTTAAAATGAGCCATCCCAGGAGTGGAGCACATCCTTTGGATCCAGGATCCCTGTGTTGGGAACCTCCTAGACCCAAGAGGCAGGTACTGTAACACATAAGACAGCAACAGACAGTGATGCAGAAGTAGCAAGGGTGATAGTGGCATGAGATAGCAGGAACCAGGTGATCTGAGTGAGATGGTTGTGATGGGGTTTGCCAACTCACCAAACTAAAAGTTGTAATACTTGCCTGAGAAGGCACACAGCAGGGACTGGTGGCAGCAACACTCCAGTAAGACGTGGCAGCAACAAGGATCCAGAAGGACCAGGTGGCTGAAGATCTCAGCAGAACCAGTGACTGAAGGCCCCTAGAAGGACCCAGTGGCAGAGGGTGAGAGAAAACTGTCTTGATTAAAAAACTGCATCCTGGGCTGTTCCTGTTACTTGCAAGTCAATCCTGATCCCGGTTTATACCTTGTTATTTCCCTAACAGACAATTTAAATGTAAGTAGGTTTCATGAGTTCTTTGAGATGTTGGAGTGAATTACCAAATCCAAATATGGGAGAGAGAATACTGAGGGGAGGGAGAGAGTTGATGTTATAGATGATGGAGTGGTACAGCATTTTGGAAAAGTTCAACTTTTGAGACATCTTGAACTTCTGTCTCATAGGAGCTGACTTTGTGTTAATCCTTACAAAATAAATCATTCCTTTAACAAGATTTGGATATTCTCTTTCTCTATATTTCCCCTGCTCTTAGATAGAAGGACTTGTATTTATTTGCACATTGTCATCATTGGAATTGTCATCTTTGATTCATCCATGAACCTCTGAATTTTTCCATAGTGGAAAAAATAGTGGTGGAGTGGAAAGAGCCTGTTATTAGAGCCAGAAAAATCCAAGTGTCATCTAGCAGACTTCACAGAGCAGAGAGGAACATTCTCCTGATTGAAGCATGGGGTTCTGGGAGAAGAAAGAGTCCATGGGTGGTGTGCACTGTTAAAGTGTTTGAGTGTTAACGGAAATGTTGGAGGTTCAAGTCCAACCCGAGATGTCTTGGAAGGAAGGCCTGGTGATGTACTTCCAAAACCCATATGGGACACAGTTCTAGTCTAACAGATATGGCAGGCCCAAGAGTCAAAATCGACTCAGTAGCTACTCTTTTTATTTTTTATTTTTTTTTTTACTTTTTGGAAAGAAAGAAACTGTGGGGTTGGGAATAGCTAGACACATAAGGATGAAATGCAGACACAATAAGAAGTAAAACATAGGGCCAGGACTCTGGGAGTACTTAATTCTGGATTGAATTGAGCAGAACGTCATATCTTCTTGATTAACTTGCAGTTAACATTAGGAAACTCTGTTATCCTACATGTCTATTTCTCATAAGAGGGGCTTAAAATCACTTTAAAAATAAGAAAAAAAAAGAAAGAAAGGGTGAAATTGAATGTTTCCCAAAACTAAGTCAAAAGAAGAAAGATTGCATTAGGAGAAGGATGGGAGGAGGTAGATAGAGTTGTGTAAAGACCTGAGAGGTCCCAAATATAACAGAAAATCCTAAAGACCCACGCTAAATAATTCTCTAGAAAGGCAGTAGCTCTCCAAGTCAGCTAGTTTACAATTATGGTGGGATGCCTTACTGAGATGTTACCAAAACCATTGCTGTTGATTCTTATAGTGACCCTATAGGACAGAGTGGGAGCTCTGGTAGCATAGTGGCTAAGTCACTTGCCTGCTAACCAGACGGCTGGCGGTTCAAACCCACCAGCCACTCCTCGGAAGGAAGGTTGGGCAATCCTACTTCCGTAGTGATACTGCCTCGGAAACCCAAGGAGGGGTCGCTATGAGTCGGGGCCGACTCGACGGCACATAACAACAACAACAACAACATAGGACAGAGTGGAACTGCTCCATGGGTTTCCAAGTGTAAATCTTTATGGGAGCAGACTACTGCATCTTTCTCCTGGGGAGCTGCCGATGGGTTCAAATGCTGATCTTTTGGTTAGTTGCCGATCACTTAATTACTGTTCCACCAAGGTGTCTTACTGAGATATTAACTGGTATTTTGTCCTTTGTTCTTGCTGTGTTTTTCCTCACCTTGCTTGAAGCCCTTGGGCCAACCTTGTTTTAATCGCAGTAGATGTTGCAAGTCTAAAAGTAGAATTGCCTGAAGTTAATACATTTTCTAGCTTCAGCTTTTGAACATGAACAAAAACATGTACCCCCTCTTCTACTGGGGAGGGTAAAGGATGTTCAGTAATGACAGATTGAAATCTGTCCCTTTCCACGCCCAGGGGGACTCTTGGTCAGGTTTAATTTGATTTGAAGAAATGATTGCAACCTCTTTTAAGTATGTGGGGCTTAAGATTCCTAGACTCTACAAACTTTTTTCTCCCTGCTTTCCCCTCAACCTTTACCCTAACATCATTGTTATCTTTTGTTGCTAACTCTGAACACCTCACAAAAGCCAGGCTGTCCTTCTTCCATTTTCCTTGGAGCTTGTAGAAATCTAGAAAGTGCTTCCATCACCTGTCTGTCATCTTGTCCCTCTATGTTGGCTTGTATGTTGTTATGATACTGGGAGCTATGCCACTGGTATTTCAAATACCAGTGGGGCTTCTCCCATGGTGAGCAGATTTCAGAGGAGTTTTGCAAAAAAGGCAAGGAGGCCACATCTCCTGACCTCCTCTAACCCCACAAGAGGAAGACAGAGTCACTATCAGTAACCCAAGGCTTATTCTGCAAGGCCAGACATGCTGTCTCCTTCCAGGCCTTTCTGCAACCATTGCTCCCAAAGCACCCACCACCTCTCTCCTGGGCTTGATAATTCACTGCGGTGGCCACACAGAACTCACAGATTATGGAATTTATTAAGGAAGCATCAGGCTACAGTTCAAGTTCAGGAAAAACACTCAGTCTCTCTCCCTGCCTGGTGTCCCTCAGCCAACATTCTCTCACAGTCTCTCTCCCAGCAATGTGTGTCCTTTGGTGTCTCACTGAGCAATGCATGTCTCTTGTGTCTCTTTCCCAGCAGCACATGTCTCAGTGGCAAGTGTCTCTTTCAGCAGCACGTCTTCCTCAACCAGCAGTCAGAGAGAGAGTTCCGCCTCTAGGAGGTCTCCTTTTGAGTCCGGCAGACTGGCCTAACTAGCCAATCATAACATCAGAATTCTGAACACCTGGGAGAGAGTGAGCCTCCCAGAACATTGCTTTGTGTCACACCCAAGAAATACCCAAGGTGGATAACATTTACAATCAGGAGCTCCTCTGTTGCTCATTCCACCACTGGGTTTACAAAGACTTATGTTTAGAAAAGCCGCACTAAGTAATTTACTACACTGCAAGTTTCTAGACTACTAAAGAGTAGGAAAAAGGGCCTGGAGATCTACTTCTAAAAATAAGCCACTGAAAACCCTATGGATCACAACAGAATATTTTCTGACCCATTTGCTTTGGCCATGTCATCAGGAGTGATCAATTGTGAGGAGGACATCATGTTTGGTAAAGTAGAGGGCTAACAAGGAGATGGGAGATCTTTGGTGAGATGGATTGACACATTAGCCACAATGATGGACTTAACATGCTGGGAATTTTAAGGATGACACCGGATAAGGCAATGTTTCATTCTGTTTTACATTAAAACAAACAAACAAAACAAAATAAAAAACTCACTGCCATCTAGTCAGTTCTGACTCATAGTGACCCCTCCTTGGGTTTCTGAGGTGATATCACTATGGAAGTAAATTGCTCAATATTCCTTCTGAGGAGTGGCTGGTGGGTTTGAACAGCCAGCCTTCTGGTTAACAGTCAAATTGCCTTAGGCACTACACAACCAAAGTACCTTGAATCAGATCACCATGAATCAGAATTGATTCAATGGCTGCTCACAACAAAAAAAGAAACATTTGATCCAAACCTTCAACTTACAACATGAGTGAGGCTCTTGCCCAGTTGCTTGAGTCACATTCTCAAAATCCAAACTCACTGCCTCTGGTAGATTCCAACTCATAGTGACCTTCCATAGAGTTTCCAAGGTTGTAAAACTTTACATAAGCAGATTGCCTCATCTTTCTTCAATGGAGTGGTTTGTTGTTGTTGTTAGGTGCCATCCAGTCATGTCTGATTCACAGCGACCCTATGCACAGCAGAATGAAACACTGCCCAGTCCAGCGCCAGCTCCATGATCCTTGCTATAGCCCATCATCACAGCCACTGTGTCATTCCATCTTGTTGAGGGCCTTCCCCTCTTTCATCGACCCTCCACCTTACCAAGCAGGACATCCTTCTTCAGGGAATGGTCCCTTCTGACAACATGACCAAAGTAGGTGAGAAGAAGTTTGGCCATTCTTACATCAAAGGAGCATCCCAGCTGCACTTCCTCCAGGACAGATATGTTAGTTCTTTTAGCAGTCCATGATCCTTTCAGCATTCTTCACTAGCACCACAACTCAAAAGCATCAACTCTTCTTCGGTGTTCTTATTCATTGTCCAGCTCTCACATGCGTACGAAGTGATTGGAAATATCATGGCCTGTGTCAGGTGCACCTTAGTCCTCAAGGAGACATCCTTCCTCCTCAGCACTTGAAAGAGGTCCCTTGCAGCCAACTTGCCCAGTGCTATATGTTGTCTAGGAACTCTGGTAGCATAGTGCCTAAGGCACTCGACTGCTAACCAGAAGGCTGGTGGTTCAAACCTACTAGCCACTCCTTGGAAGGAAGGTTGGGCAATCTACTTCTGTAGTGATATCTTGTCGGAAACCCAAGGAGGGGTCACTATGAGTTGGGTCCGACTTGATGGCAAACAACAACAACAACACAACATATGTTGTCTAATGTCCTGGCTGGAGTGGCTAGTGGATTCAAACCACTGACCTTTTGGGTAGCAGCCAAATGTCTTGACCACTGCACTATCAGAACTCCTTCACTGCCTAACTCAATTGTAGATTCCAAATGATATCTCAAAGTTCCCCATTATCTCTAGTATGTAAGCAACAACTAATGTTCTTAATGTGAGCTGCACATCCCTCAGGAGATGTAAAGTTATGTTTGGTATCTTCTGCTTATGGAGATCAGGCACTATACAATGCATTGGAAACTCCAGAACAACCGTTAGTACTTGAGCTAATGAAAGTGTTTATATAAGACTCTGTTCAAATGCCTTTACCTCCTCCACCTTCATGAAGACATTTCCTGATCCCAGGGTCAGAATCCACCTCTATCTCATTTGTGTGCCTAGGCCTCCTTTCCAGCCCCCATATTATTTTCAGGGTAATGAGTGTGCTCATTGGATTTTCATTTTTGATGGAAATGTATTCTAGTCACCTTTGTGCTGTTCACAGTCTCATATGACCCAGTCCAATCTCTTGCCAGTACTAAGTATGCTCTTCTTAAAGCCTTGGTGAACTGTTGTTGTTCTTAGATGTCATTAAGTCAGCTTAAAACTAATGGCAGCTCCATGCACAACAGAATGACACTGCCTGGTCCTGTGCCGTACCCAGAATCAGTTACAGAGTAGACTGTTGTGATCCACAGGGCTTCTATTGCTTGATTTTTGGTAGTAGATCATCAGGCCTTTTTTCCAGTCTGTCTCAGTCTGGAAGCTTGGCTGAAACCTGTTCAGCATCATAGCAACATGCAAACCTCCACTAACAGATGGGTGGGAGCTGTACAGGAGGTGCATTGGCTGGGAATTGAACCTGGGTCTTCTGCATGGAAGGCAAGGATTCTACCACTGAACCACTACTGCCTTCACAGACACTTTAGTGAAGGGTTTAAATAAAAGAATGTTGAGATGTTTTTGTACCTTCCAATTATACACAGTAGTATTCTTTGCCCAATCGTCTATGTTTATATGTCTCCCAAATCCATGCTTCATATGACTTTTTGCTCTCCAGCCTAAACATCTCTGTGTTTACAGGATGCTTTCTTCACTAGCTCACAGAGGTACAGGGTGGACCTGCTATCTGCTACAGTCTTGTGTAAATACAGACAGTTTTGTTGTTGCTTTTGCTTTGCAAAACAAAGCCGAGTCTAGTTTAAGGGATGGGAAATGATTTTCAGAGAAGCAAAAGCAAAGGTCTCCGAGAGCCACAGAACACAAGCTTCAGGCATGGAAAGAAGCCTCTTCATATTTCCCTGTTCTGGTTTTGGTTGTGTCTTTTCTGTCAGCCTCTGATGACATGCTGCCTCCTCAGGGAGGAGTAACTGACAGCATTTCAGTGTTTATGGAAATATTCCTCTCCTCCTTGGACTGCCCAGGAACGGCCAGAGTCCAGCACTAGGCCAATGGGGATCTTTCCCCTCCTTCCACTTCCTCTGCTTGCTCCTTGTCTCTCCCAGAACAGGAAAGGACCAATTAATCAAGACAAACATCAACAACAAACAAACAAACAAAAACAGTTGCTCCCGTTGACTTTCCTCCATGGCTACACGATGTGTGTTCAGTAGAACTATATGCTCCATAGGGTTTTCGGCTGCAATCTTTCAGAAGCAAATCTCTAGGCCTATGCTCTGGGTGGGCTCAAATGCCAAGCTTTCAGTTAGGAGTCAAGTGTTTAACCATCTGCACTTCCCAAGGACTAATTAATCAAGATGCAGTGTACTATTTATGATGGCATCTAAGGAATTCATGAACTACCCCTGCCCCTTCAACACCAACTGCTCAGCTCTCCTTGATTATATTTGAATACAGCAGTGGTGAAATGTTTTGCCAAAGGAAAATAGATTTTTATAGATCCCAATTTGTTTAGAAATCTAACATAAATTTTCTTCAGCAGGTCAAGGTGATACCCTTGGGCAGGTTTCCTATAACTTTTCCTCACTGCCAGTGTTCTGGAGGGAGCACATCTCCAGGCTGACTCTTCATTT
>NW_006921811.1:1642790-1648444 GCF_000298275.1 Orycteropus afer afer | reverse complement strand
AACAGGTTTCAGAGGAGCTTCCACACTAAGACAGACTAGGAAGAAAGGCCTGGCAAACTACTCTCAGGGGATGAAATATCAGGCAATGCAAACTATGTGGATCACAGCTGCCCAATCCACAATCAATTATGGGGAAAATGCATAGTGCATGGGGTCACCTTGAGTCAGGGTCTACTTGATGGAAGCTAATTGCAGCAACTCACCACTCGTCTGTCAGTCTGTCTACTGTGGTGGTTTACATATTGTTGTGAAGCTGGAGGCTCTGCCACCAGCATTCAAATACCAGCAGAGTCACGCAAAGTGAATGGGTTTCAGTGTAGCTTTCAGACTGAGAAAGACTGGGAAGAAAGGTGGAGATATTCACTTCAGCAAAAAAATGACCAGTGAAAACCTTATGAATAGCAGTGAAACACTGTCTGATATATTACTAGAAAACATTATGAGTAGCCATGAAACATTGTCTAATACAGTGCCCAAAGATGAGGCCCTCAGCTTGAAAGGCACTCAAAATATGACTGGGGAAGAGCTATTTCCTCAAAGTAAAGTGGATCTTAATGACATTCATGAAGTAAAGTTTTTGGGAACTTTATTTCTTGATGGGGAATGAGTCATAATGGGGAAAAAAAAAGCTGTAATATTTATTAATAATCAAAACATGGAATGTACAAAGTACAAATCTAGGAAAATTGGAAGCTGTCAAAAATGAACTAGAACATATAAAGATTAATACCCTAAGCATTAGTGAGCTGCAATGGACTGGTATTGGCCATTTTGAATCAGAAAACCACATGGTCAACTATGCTAGGAATGCCAAATTGGAGAGGAATGGTTTTACATTCAACATCAGAAAGAATATTTCAAAATCTATCATCTAGCACAATGCTGCCAGTGTTAGGGCAATATCCATATGCCTACAAGGAAGACCGGTTAATACTCCTATTATGTAAATTTATGCACCAACTACTAAAGCCAAAGATGAAGAAATTGGAGATTTTTATCAACTTCTGCAGTCTGAAATTGACCAAACATGCAATCAAGATATATTGATTATTACTTGTGATTGTAATGTGAAAATTGGAAGCAAAGAAGAGTCATGGGTAGTTGGAATATAAGACCTTCTTTATAGAAATGACACCAGAGATCACATGATAGAATTTTGCAAGATCAAGATGTATTCATTGCAAATACCTTTTTTTCAACAATATAAACTATGGCTATACATGTGTACTTCACCAGATGGAATATACAGTAATCAGATTGACTACATCTGTGGAAGAGGTGATGGAGTAGCTCAACATCACTAGTCAAAATAATGCTAGCAGCTGACTGTGGGACAGACCATCAGTTGCTCATAAGCAAGTGCCAGTTAAAGCTGAAGGGAATTAAAACAAGTCCACGAGAGCCAAAATATGACTTGATTATGTCCTACCTCAATTTAGAGATCATGTGAAGAATAGATTTGATGCACTGAACACCAATTAGCCAAACCATAGCAGCTGTGGGATGACATCAAGAACATCTTACATTGTTGTTGTTGTTATTTGCCATCGAGTTGCCCCCGACTCATAGCGACCCCTCCTTGGGTTTCCGAGGCAGTATCACTACGGAAGTAGGCTTGCCCAAACTTCCTTCCGAGGAGTGGCTAGTGGGTTTGAACCACCAGCCTTCTGGTTAGCAGTCAAGTGCCTTAGGCACTATGCTACCAGAGCTCCCCGTCATACATTAAGCAAGCAAAAACCAAATCAAACCAAATGATTCTGACTCTGTGTTTCTGAGGTGGTGAACCTTTACAGAAGTAGACTGCATAGTCTTGCTTCCATGAGTGGCTGGTGGGTTGGAACCATGAACCTTCTGGTTAACAGTCAGATTCCTTAGTCACTATAGTACCAAAGCTCCCTTATGAAAAAAGCAAAAGCTCATTAAAAAGACAGGAAAGGAAGAAAAGAACAAAATGGATGTAAGAAGAGATGGTGAAACTTGCTCTTGAACAGAGTAACTGAAGTAAATGGAAGAAATGACAAGCTAAGCTGAAGAGTAGATTTCAAAGGGCAGTTTGAGAAGATAAAACAGGGTATTACAATGAAATGTGCAAAGACCTTGAGTTAGAAAACCAAAAGGGAAGAACACAGTTGGCGTTTCTCAAGCTGAAAGAACTGAAGAAAAATTCAAGCCTTGAGTTGAAATTATGAAGGATTCTATTGGCAAAATTTTGAGTGATGCATGAAGTATCAAAAGATTGTGAAACACACAGTGATTGTACCAAAAAGAATTGGTCGATGTTGAACTATTTCAAATGACGATGGCCACACTTCATCTTACCTACTTTGGCCATGTTGTCAAAGGGACCATTCCAGGAAGAAGGATATTTCAAGAGGTAGCATATGCTCAAGAACCAATAGTACTGAAAGAGAAGTTCCAGCTGCATTGAAGGAATTGGCAGAAAAAAAAAAAAAAAAAAACCCTCCAGGAATTGACAGAATACCCACTGAGATGTTTCAACAAATTGATGCAGCACAGGAAGTGCTTGCTCATTTATGCCAAGAAATTTGGAAAATAGCTACATAGTCAACGGACTGGAAGAGATCCATATTTTTGCCCATTCCAAAGAAAGGTGATCCAACAGAATGTGGAAATTGCCAAGCAATATCATTAATATCATACACAAGTAAACTCTTGCTGATGATAATTCAAAAATGGTTGAAGCAGTATATTGACAGGAAACATCCAGACATTCAAACTGGATTCAGAAGAGGATGTGGAACAAGGGATATCATTGCTGATTTCAGATGGATCTTGGCTGAAAGTAAAGAATATCAGAAAGATGTTTCCTTGTGTTTTATTGACTATGAAAAGGTATTCAATGTGGATTATAAAAAAAATATGGATAACGTTGTGAAAAATGGCAATATCAGAACATTTAACTGTGCTCATGAGGAACCTACACATAGACAATGAGGCTGTTTTTCGAACAGAAAAAGGGATACTGCCAGAGGGGTTAGGAACAGCTAAGGGAAACAAACTTGTCTGTCAGTTTGTCGTCCTGTGGTGGATTACCTGTTGCTGTGAGTCTGGAGGCTATGCCACCAGTGTTGCAAAATGCCATCAGGTTTACCCATGGTGGACAAGTTTCAGCAGACCTTCCAGACTAAAACAGACACATGGCTTAAAACCAGGGAAGCTGTGCATCAGGGTTGTAACTTTTCACAATATTTATTCAATCTGTAGGCTGAACAAATAATCTGAGAAGCTGAACTATATGCGGAAGAGCATGGCATCAGGATTTGAGAAAAACTCATTAAGAACCTGTTATATGCATATGACACAACCTTGCTTGCTGACAGTGAAGGTGACTTGAACCACTTACTGATGAAATCAAAGCATGGATTTCACCCCAACATATAGAAAATGAAAATCCTCCCAATTGGACCAATAAGCAACATCATAATAAAAAGAGAAAGATTGAAGTTGTCAGGGATTTAATTTCACTTGGATCCACAATCAACTCCAATAGAAGCAGCAGTCAAGAAATCAGATATATTGCACTTGGTGGATCTGCTGCAAAAGACCTCTTTAATGTTAAAGAGCAAAGATGTTACTTTGAAGAATAAGTTGAACTTCATTCAAGATGTGATATTTTCTATCACCTCACATGCATGTGAAAGCTGAACAATGAATAAGGAAAACTAAAGAAGTATTGGTGAATTTGAATTATGGTATTAGCAAAGAATACTGAAAGCACCGTGGACTGCCAGAAGAACGAATAACCTGTCCTGGAATAAATGCAGCTGGACTGCTCCTAGGAAGCAAGAGTGGCAGACTTCTCACCTACTTTACTGTTGTTGAAGTAGTCATTCCTGTGGGAAAGATATCATGCTTGATAAAGTAAACCCCAAAACTCACTGCTGTCTGTTGAGTCGGATCTGACTCATAATGATTTCCTCCTTGGGTTTCTGAGGCAGTATCACTATGGAAATAGATTGTACCCAACCTTCCTTCTGAGGAGTGGCTAATGGGTTTGAACTTCCAGCCTTCTGGTTAGCAATGAAATGCCTTAGGCACTATGCCACCAGAGCTCCTTGGTAAAGTAAAGGGTCAGCTTAAAAGGGAAAGATCCTCAATAGGATGGATTGATAGGGTGGCTGCAATGATGGGCTCAAGCACCGAAAGGATTATGACAATGGTGCACTACTGGGTAGTGTTTCATTCTTTTGTACATAAGGTTGCTATGACTCAGAGTTGACTCAACAGCACCCAACAGCAACAATAATAACAACAGAGCTGACAGAGCTCATATAAAGCATCACTAACACAATGAAAGTAATTGATATCTAACAAAAATTCTGTGGATAAGTGTAATTATCCCCTGTTGTGAACTGAATTGTGCCCCCATCCTCCAATATGTGTCAATTTATCTAGACTATGATTCCCAGTGCTACTGTATGGTCCTCCATTTTGTGATCTGCCTCCATTGGGTGGTATATTGTAAATCTCCACCTCTATATGTTAATGAGACACAATCAATGTGAATCAATGCAGGGTGTGTGTTGAGTCACAGCCTTACAAGATGGTATGACTCAAGTCACACCATTTCTGAAGTGACATGCTTGCTTGAGTTATACCTTTTATCTTACAAGACATAAAAAGAGACAGAAGTGATCAGAGTATAGAGACCTCACTACTGTCACAAAAGAAGAGGCAGCATTGGATTACATCTTTGGACATAGATTCCCTGTGCTGAAAACCTCCTTGACCCAGGGGAAGATTGGTGCCAAGACAGGTGGATATCTGCAAGGAATGTTGGGCCCACAGGTGTTGAAAGAAGACAAGGTCATTTCCTTAGAACCAGCACCTTGAATTCAGACATCCTGCCTCCTAAACTGTGAGAAAATACATTTTTGTTTGTTAAAGCCATCCTCTTGTGTTGTTTCTATGGTATCAGAACTAGATAACTAATGAAAAATGAAAAGAAAAAACAAATTAACACAAGTAATAATTATGTGACTTGCCTGAGCCTACAGAGTTGGTTTTAGGAGAAGGATTCAAACTCGAGCTCTCCATCTCCAGATGCTGTAGTCTGAAGAGTTACATATGACACCAGCTCTTACAACTCAGTCTATCCTAGCCTTGAGGAGAGAGACACCTTAATAAATGCTATCTTTTCCTCTATCTCATTTCTTATTTGTATTCATCCCTGAATATCAGTTACTGCCCTTGCATGCAGTTCTGGTGGACAGAATCCAGCCCCAGAGGCTAGAATGAGAAGGACCATAAACTTATGGACAGTGCTATTCATCTGGCATCACACTATAAATGACATCTTAGATACAAACTCACATAGTGTGTGAGAGAGACGTGCATACATATATGCACACCTCACTGGTTTTGTTCCCCTAGAGAATCCAGACTAATACATTACTCAAAAACATTGCTAAGTTTTGATGTGCTCAGGCTGTACTCTAACCCAAACACTGAAAATCACCTCTTCAGTGATTGACTTCTCCTCAAGTGTTTTCTGTGGAGAAATTACGGTTAGAGACTGCTTTCCAAGAAATGATGTGGTGTCAAAGGATTTTTACTGGCTTCAGCACCATGTAGCCCAACCCCACTACTCTTACAAATAATTATTCTTTTTCATGTCTGTTGGCTAGGCTAAA
>NW_006921811.1:1641431-1642220 GCF_000298275.1 Orycteropus afer afer | reverse complement strand
TAACATATTCTTGGCACATGAAATGAAGGCATGAGGCAGTGAGGAGTGAGGAGGTAACAGACTGACTGACCTCCCCTATAAAGGAGGGAATGACAAACATAGAGGAGAGAGATGTGCTTTCCATACGTGAGGTGAGACCTATACATCATCATTTTATGCTGCTTAAACCAGTTGCTCTCCAAACGTTGGGAACTTGGTTCATTTTAAAGCATATAGACATACAAAGGCATGATAGAGTCAACAGGGTGCAAGTACTGGCTTTGGGGCAAAACAGCTTGGGTTCTAATCCTAGTCCATCTTTTCCAGTTGCATAATCCTGGGGACATTCCTGTGTTTTGATGTCTTCATCTATAAAGTGGGGTCAATGGTATGGCCCTCATAGGGCTCTTGAGAGCATTCAGTTAACATGTTTACAGTAGGTAGCACATTGTTGACCCATTGCGAGTCCCCAATATGTTAGTTTATTATTACACTAGCAAATGAAAGGAAACCAAGGCATAACTCTTTAGTATGACTACAGTGGTGGAAAGCATTAAGGTGGGTACAGGTATCCTGGATCTGCACTTTCCAGTCAGCTACCTTTCTGCTGTCACCTGAGTTCACAAAAACTCCTGGCTCCAACTACAAATCATCTTCTGTTCCTGGCTTCTCAAGAGAGCCCTTCGAATGGTGAACCCCGCTGGAAGTGGAAGGTCCTACAGGAAATGTAACGGAGTCAGAAGAGACCATAATCTCTGCCTGGCTACAAAGCTGGGTGGGGATTTTGGAGCAGCTGGAACAATTTGTAAA
>NW_006921811.1:1639395-1641086 GCF_000298275.1 Orycteropus afer afer | reverse complement strand
CTACTTCTGAAAATTAACCAAAGAAAGCCTTATAGGTCACAATGCAACATTGTCCCACTCAGTTGCAGTCAAATGCCTTAGGCACTGTGTTATCAGAGCTCCCAGGTATAACATCAGGAAGGATCAATTGCTGTAGGAGGACATTGTATTTGGTGAAGTACCACCAAATACTGTCTGATAGTGACAGAGACCCCCAATGAGATGGACTTGTTCAATAGCTGCAGTGATGGACTTGAACGTGCCAGTGGTGATAAAGATGTTGCAGGAGCAGTAATGTTTTATTTTGTTGTACATAAGGTCACCATGAGTTGATGTTGACTTGAAGACAGCTATTTATCTATCTATGATTATCCTCATTTTACAAAAGAAGGAAATCGTCGCTCAAGGAATCAGCTTCGCACTAGATTGATGCCCAACTCCAACCATAACTCAAAGCACCATAGGAAAGAGGGGCCCCAACACCTTACTCAAGGCCTTAGCTCTGGCCCATTGTTTCAGTCTTATGTATATGACTACTCCCCTCCCACCTAAGACTCATTGAGATATCAATTGTTTCAGCTACTTCTCCCAGTTCAGCTGTACTTCATTCTCCATGCTAAACAGTAAACATAATTTCAGTTGACCCAAAATGACTTCTGTTCATGAGGATTCTGCTCCTCCAATAATCAGACTGCATCAGGCAAAACTTCTCCCAGTTAGATTTGACAGTGTAAAATCCTATTATCCTAAACCCTCCCATGTATATGATGGTCTTATAGACGATTTTGGGCTCTGGGACCAGAAATTGATTACTTTCTAATTATAATATGTATTAACTTGTACACCTTCTGATTTCTTTAGTTAGGATAGAAAAATGATGTTATAACAGCAACATTCCTCTCCTCTCAGATGGCTTAATAACAAAGACTTAATTATTTTTCACTCTATATGTTCACCAAGACCAAGAATAGATTTTGTACTCAGTTCACAGGCAATATGACATGTTTGGTCTAGAGGCTTCTTGGCTCATGCCACAGAATAGATTTTGAGTGATCAACATGAGTAGGAAAGTCAAATAAAGGTCACACTTTAGTTAAGGCACAGATCAGGGATAAACATATAAATTTTGAAAGCTGAACTAAAAACAGGTCAAAGTGCTAAGAATGTCATAACTGGAATCTGAGGGTGTGCCAGAGGGGCAAGGAGGCTGCATCTTCTGACCTCCTCTAACCCCACAAGAGGAAGACAGAGTCACCATCATTAGGCCAAGGCCTATTCCTGTGAGGACAGGCATGCTACCTCCCTCCAGCCCTTTCACCAATCCTGACACCAACTGTTCCTCCTGCAGCACCCACTACCTTTTCGCTGGGTGATTTTAGCCAAGGCTGCGCTGCAGTGGCCACACAGGACTCACAGATTATGGGTTTGTTAGGGAAGCAACAGGCCATAATTCAAGTTCAGAAGTGCACTCAATCTCTCACAGCCAGCCATCTCACTTAGCAGCCAGCAGTCTCTCCCTCAGCAGTGTATGTCTCTCGGGTCTGTCTCTCAGCAACACGTGTCTCTCACATCTCTCTCTCAGCAACTCATGTTTCTCGTGTCTCCTTGCTGGCAGTGAGAGATTCCTTCTGCCTCTAGGAGGGCTCCTTTTGAGCCTGACAGAGTGGCCAAACTAACCAATCCCAACATCACAATTTTATACACCTGAGAGA
>NW_006921811.1:1637432-1638660 GCF_000298275.1 Orycteropus afer afer | reverse complement strand
TTCATGGTAAATGCAAACTCCTCAAAGGATACTGTGATCTTGCCTTTAGAACTCTGGCAAGATGTGTGCCACCCCAAGGCTTCCATTACAATGAGCCCAGCCTTGGCTAAAATCACCAGATCCCAGGAAGTTTACTTGGGCTGTCAGCTCACAGTTATCTTCTATAAGTATCATCATATCTTAATTTCTACTTGTATGGCAGAGAAAGTATAATATGCTCTCTCAAGGGATCTTTGAATAAATTAGTACCCATTACCTTGCAATGACATGCATTCTTCTCATAATGAATAGATATCAAAATGCCGAGCAGTCTCCCTGTTTCCAGAATTGTTCATGCTGCTCTGTCTACACTGTGCCTCAAGCCAATCTTAGTCAATGCAACTTTAATCAGGTCAGTCTCCTGCTCAAGTGTTTCCAGTGATCTGTCATTGACATGATTGCTCCCATCTTCATTGTCTGTCTGCTGCTCACTTCTCCCTGTGTTCTTTCCAGGCTACATCTTCTCCTCTTCTGTGCTTTCATACAACTGGTCTTTTCATTTGTATTTCAAATACCTGTCACTCCTTCCACTACACTGTAGTACCTATTATTGCTGTGTTCTGAAATGTTCTTCATTACCCATTCTATCCATCCAAATCTAGTATCAGCAGCTTTGAGGGATCATTGTACCAGTAACATCTCATTCCTTTCTTCTCTTAGGATCAGGACCAATAACTTTACCATTCATTTTAAACTATATCAGGATTAATGTAGATATAAATAGTATAGATATATACAACAGATATATGTATGTATGTAAATGATATAGATATATATGTATGTAAATATATATATATATTTACAACACACATATATATATGTAAATGATATAAATATAGATATAGATATAAGACACCCCCCCCACATATATGTTGTTGTTGTTGTTATGTGCCATCGAGTCAGACTCGACTCATAACAACCTCTCCTTGAGTTTCCAAGGTGGTATCACTATGGAAGTAGATTGCCCAGTCTTCCTTCCCAGGAGTGGCTGGTGGATTTGAACCTCCAGCCTTCTGGTTAGCAGCCAAATGCCTTAGGCACTACACCACCAGAGCTTCCATATATATTTGTTGTTGTTGTTATTTGCCGTCGAGTCGGTTCCGACTCATAGCGACCCCTTCTTGGATTTCTGAGGCAGTATCACTATGGAAGTAGGATTGCCCAACCTTCCTTCCAAGGAGTGGCTGGT
>NW_006921811.1:1634286-1636575 GCF_000298275.1 Orycteropus afer afer | reverse complement strand
CTCGTTCTATAGCTTATGTTGTTGTTGTTATGTGCCATCAAGTTGGACCGAACTCATAGCGACCCCTCCTTGGGTTTCCGAGGCAGTATCATTATGGAAGTAGATGACCCCACTTCCTTCCAAGGAGTGGCTGGTGGGTTTGAACTGCCAGCCTTCTGGTTAGCAGTCAAGTGCCTTAGACACTATGCTACAAGAGCTCCCTCTATATCTTATATTGGGGCTTTAAAGACCACATAATATTTTCTTCAAAGCTCTAGTGATGCAAGCACCTTTCCAATTCCTTTCCTCCTACTTCAAAATGACCATTTTGAAGGCAACATTCTTTCTTAGACATCCTTTAGATTAAGTAATGCATACAAACGTGAGAGTGGAAATGAAGGTCCATTTTGAAGGCAACATTCTTTCTTAGACATCCTTTAGATTAAGCAATGCATACAAACGTGAGAGTGGAAATGAAGGTCCAACTGCCTGGACTTGATGAAACTTATTCTTGTGTGTGTATGTTTTCCCCTCCCATTGCTGCAATTACTGATTTAAGAGTCCTTGGCAAACAATAAAATCCTATGTATATATTAAATATTCCTTCATGCCAGGGTCTCTGAGAGTATCCTTTAAAAACGTCCAACTCTTCCCCTTCAGATCTGAACCATTTTAGAAAAAAGCCAGGTTTAGAAATAAAGGCAAAAACAGAACTTTTCTTACTGACCGAGTCTGAAGGATTTAGCTTGGTGTCTGAGTAAAATGACTCTGCTCACAGAATCCATAATATGGCAGTGTCTTAGATTAAGACCCCCAAAATCAGAGCTTGTGCCAAGGATTTGAGTATAGGAAGGGCAGAGTGAGAGAGGGAAGGAGGAAAAGATGGTATGAAAGTATCTTATCAAGTTCATGCTAATGGTAAAGGGGACTTGATGCTGTTAGGCACTGTCGACTTGGTTTTGACTCATAGCGACTCCATGTACAACAGAACAAAACACTACCTGGTCCTGGGCCAACTTCACAACTGTGGCTGTGTTTGAACCCATCGTTGCAGCTACTGTATCACTACATCTCATTTAGGGTGTTCCCCTTTTTCCCTGACCCTCTACTTTACCAGGCATGACATCGTTCTGAAGGGACTGGTCCCTCCTGAAAAGGTAACCAAAGTACTAGAGATGTAGTTTGGGCATTTTCACTTAGAAGGAGAATTCTATCTGTACTTCTTTCAAAACCGATTTTTCATTCTTCTGGTAGTCCATGGTATATTCAGCATTCTTTGCCAACACCACAAATCAAATGCATTAAAACTTCTATGGTCTTCTTTATTCATTATCCACCTTTCACATGCATACAAGGCTACTGAAAACACAATGGCTTGAGTCAGGCACACTTTAGTTTTCAAAATGACATCCTAGATTTTTAACACTTGAGGTCTTTTGTACCTGATTTGCCCAATGTGATATATCTTTGGATATCTTCACTGCTGCTTCTATAGATGTTGATTGTGGATGCAAGTAAAATTAAATCCTTTGCAACTTCAATCTTTTCTCCACTTATCATGATATTGCTTATTGGTGCAGTTGTGAGGATTTTTGTTTCCTTTATACTGAAATATAATCTACACTAAAGGCTGTAGGGTTCGATCTTCATCAGTAAGTGCTTCAAATCATCTTCACTTTCAGCAAGCAAAGTTGTGTCATGTGCACATTGCAAGTTGTTAATCAGTTTTCCTCCAATCCTAATTCCATGTTTTTCTTCATATAGTCCAGCTTCTCTGATTATTTGCTCAGCATATAGATTGCATAATTATGATGAAAGATACAGACAGCCCTGACACACACCTTTCATGATTTTAAATTACTCAATATCCACTTTTTTCTGTTTGAACAACTACCTCCTGGTCTGTGTACTGTTTGTCATGAGCACAATTAAATGCTCTGGAATTCCCATTCTTTGCAATGCTCTACATAATTTGTTATGGACTTGATAGGCTCCCTGAAACAAATAGAGCCTACTTTGCAGAATTGTCACCTGAATGATGGGAAGTTGGTTTGTATGTCCACTGGTTCTTCTCATTTGATTGAAAGTTTTCTCTGGAGATGTAACTCTCTCGTATTTTTGGGCTGCACGTTTCTGCTGGCTGAGCAGGTCCATCCAGCTGCAAAAAAAGTCTCTGTAGCAGTAAATAGAAAGACTTCTAATGTTCCTTGAAAGGGGTTTCTGCCTGGTCGACTCTGAGCTTGAACGACTGTAGCTGCAGCTGAAATCAAAGATGAGCAAACTGGATGTGATGTAAGGTACCATATGGGA
>NW_006921811.1:1632077-1633452 GCF_000298275.1 Orycteropus afer afer | reverse complement strand
CCAAGACCGTGACTCTTAAATACTTGTCAAGCCTGGAACTGAACCCTCCCCTAGGGATAAACTCTCAGGCAAACCTTAGGCACAGACAGGCCTAGGTATAAAGTGAATAATAACTCCAGGGAGGAACATATTCCTGAGTACAATCAACTACATGAGACCAAAATGACAGCGTTTCCCCTAGAACAAAAATTCAGAAGGCACAAAGGGGCATGGAAGGATGATGGATGGAAACGGGGAAGCCAGGGAGGAAGTGGGAAAAGCGTCCTTACATTGAGGGGATAGCAACAAATATCATGAAACAAAACGTGTATAAATATTGAATGGGAAATTAACTTCCTCTCTAAACTTTCACCTAAACTGCAAGCAAAAGTAAATAAATAAACAGCACATGATGGACATCCAACTCTGACTGCCCACCCAGTCTATCAGATAGGAGATCCCTCACAACCTCTTGGAACACAAGGTCAATAAAAGTCAAATATGATAAAAATGTTCTGTATCAATTTTTCCTTCTTTATTAATTTCTTGAAGGCTTTGGGAAAGGTCATTGTGAAATATTGTGTTATATTTCTAACATTTTTAGAGTTCCCCCAGGAAACATTATTACCAATATATGTGCTTCCATTTGATACCTCTTTAGCCATGGATGCCAAAAAAAATCTTTTGTTTTTAAACCCATTTTCAAGTGAGCAGATCTGTGTGATGAAAAGGAAGGGGGAAAAAATAACAACAACTAGTAAATCATTGACAACTATTTAGGAGTGAGAAAGTGCTGGAGTATGCTTAGGCATCCTTATTATTTGCATGGTCTATGGTGCTTTTAAAGCAGATTTGGGAGAGAGAAAGGCTGGGTCTATAGCCCAGAGAATTTCCACACAAGCTCAGTGATCTCGTTGTATCTCAGTTTCTTCCTTGTGGGTTAACAACAACTAATTTGTAAAAAAAAAAAAAAAAAAAATACTGTAAGGATTAAGTGAGTTATTATACGGAAAGAGCTTGGGGTAGACTCCATAGCAGGGCAAAGGCTATTTAAGTGCATGTAATAATTACAGCTTTGGGCTATAGCACATGTTTGTAGGACCAGGCACACTGAAATCATGGATTGTCCAAGGACACTTCATCCCCACAGTAGTCCTCTTTGGACTGCACTGGCCCATGGCTGAGAGCTTTCTGAGCAGCTTCTGTGTGCCACAGCCAGTGTGCACCTTGGCTGAGCCTTAGAGACACTCCCTTTACCTTTGTTCAGAGACTAGCAGATGATTTGATCCTCCTTTTCTGATAGGATGGGGTCAGGGAGAAAAGACTTTTAAAGCGAAGCTCTTTTGTTTTGGGGTGATGTGATGAGGTGAATGTGTTTTGCACATGGGAAGGATAT
>NW_006921811.1:1630633-1631262 GCF_000298275.1 Orycteropus afer afer | reverse complement strand
ACATGGAAACCTCAACTTATGACTGTCATTATTTCTGTTTAAATAAAATTCCAGCATACATATTGTGATTAGATTTATTTTACCAGGGAACTACAATGTCAAAAGATCAGGGAACTAGAGACGTTCCTGAGAAGTGTGACAGGAATAGCTGAGGCCGAGAGACCTAGGACGGAGAACTTGACTACCCTTGGCAGCTTCCTCTGCAGTCGATGAGACTCACTGCATTGCCACCTGTACAGGAATGCTGACAACTGTGTTAATGAACTGAAAATGAATGCTGCTCATTATTTTTAAGTCATTTGAACTTGAAACTATATTGTCTTTAACAAGCAACAGATTTAATGGGCTGCAGATAGCAAGAAATACTAATTAATAAGCTCTTTGCCAGGATTTTTGCAATATTAATGTTCAAACATGGTAATTTGAGTACATTGTTAGAGTTAAAGATACACAACCAGATACAAAGCACATAACAAAGTGGGTCTGATCTCCACTGACGCCTTAATTTTGAGGTCCCTCATTCCCTGAAAGCAATGTCCTGGTTCTGTCTGAGCACCAGATGTGGGGATTCCCTTTTGCATGGAGCACATGTAGAAGCAGAAATTATGAAAATTGCTCTTCCAGGCAGC
>NW_006921811.1:1623041-1627059 GCF_000298275.1 Orycteropus afer afer | reverse complement strand
TGTCTTTGCACATTTCATTATAATAATTGACTTTGTCTTCTCGAGTTACTCTTTGAAATCTTCATTTCAGCTCTTTTATCTTGTCATTTCTTCCCTTTGCTTTAGCTACTTTTCTTTCAAGGGCAAGTTTCAGAGTCTCTTCTCACATCCATTTTCTTCTTTTCTTCCTTTCCTGTCTTTTTAATAACCTTTTGCTTTCTTTCAGGATGATGTTCTTGATGTCACCATAATTCCTCTGATTTTTAGTCATTGGTGTTCAATTCATCAAATCTGTTCTTTAAATGGTCTCTAAATTCAGGAGGGATATAATCAAGTGGCTCTTGTGCACTTGTTTTAATTGCCTTCAACTTCAAGTTGAACTTGCATATGAGCAGTTGATGGTCTGTTCCACAATCAGCTTCTGGCCTTGTTTTGGCTGCAGATATTGAGCTTCTCCATCATCTCTTGTCACAGATATAGTCATTCTGATTCCTGTGTACTCCATCTGGTGAAGTCCACGTGTACAGCTGCAATTTGTGTTGTTGAGAAAAGGTATTTACAATGAATAAGTCATTGATCTTGCCAAATTTTATCATGTGATCTCCAGCATTATTTGTATCTCCAAGGCCAAATTTTCCAACTACTGGTGTTGATTCTGTTTCCATCTCCTGCATTCCAGTCACCAGTGATAATCAGCACATTTTGATTGGATATTTAGTCAGTTCCAGACTGCAGAAGTTGACAAAAATACTCAATTTCCTCATCTTTGCGTTTGGTGGTTGGTGCATAAATTTGAATAATAGTAGCATTAACTTGCTTTTCTTGTAAGCGTATGGATATTATTCTATCACTGACAGCATTGTACTTCAGAATAGATCTTGATACACTCTTTGTGACAATGAACGCCATGCCATTTCTCTTCAATTTGTCATTCTTGGCATAGTAGGTCATATGGTTATCTGATTCAAAATGGCCAAAACGGATGCATTTCAGCTCACTAACATCTAGGGTATCAATGGTTATGTGCTCCATTTAATTTTCAACAGCTTCCAGTTTATCTAAGTTCATACTTTCTACATTCCATGTTCTGATTATTATTGGATGTTTGCAGCTGCTTCTTGTCATATTGAGTTATTCCACTTCAGCAAATGGAGGCCCTGAAGACTCTACTTTATCCATATCATTAAGGTAGGCTGTACTCTGATGAGGTGGCTCTTTCCCATTCATATTTGGAGTGCCTTCCAACCTGCAGGGCTCATCTTCTGGCACTGTATCGGACAATATTTCAGGGCTATTCAAAAAATTTTCCAGTAACATATCAGACAGTATTTCACTACACTTCATAAGGTTTTCACTGACCAATTCTTTGAGCAGTGGATGGCCTCTTTCTTCTTCCCAGTCTTTCTCAGTCTGGAAGCTCCACTGAAACTAGTCCACCAAGGACATCCCTGCTGGCACAGCCCCAAGCCTTACAGTAACATGCAAGCCACCACAGTACAACAAACCTACAGAAAAGTTCATCTCCCTTACCTGTTCCAACTGTTCTGCTCACTTCCTGGGCTACCCCCTACCTGTTCCTGCCAGTCCTGTATGTCTCTGCTTCTTGCTGCCTGGGGGCTGTCCCCTGCTCTCCTTTTTCCATCTGGAAGTCTGAAATTTGGTACATTCTAGGCAGAGGATGGTGATCTATAGAAAACCCACTGCCATCAAATCTATTCTGACTCATGGTGAACCTATGTGACAGAGTAGAATTGTCCTGTAGGTTTCCCAAGGCTGTATATGAAGATGAAAGCAGCATCAAGATTGGAGGAAGACTAATTAACAACCGGCGATATGCAGACCATGCAACTTTGCTTGCTGACAGTGAGGATGACTTGAATCACTTACTGATGAAGATTAAAGATTACAGTCTGCAGTATGGATTACACCTCAACATAAAGAAAACAAAAATCCTCATAACTGGACCAATATTAGCAGCATCACAATAAATGGAAGAAAGATTGAGTTGTCAATGATTTCATATTATTTAGTTCCATAATCAACAGCAATGGTAACAGCAGTCAAGAAACCAGATGTTGCACTGTACTGGGAAAATCTGCTGCAAAAGACCTCTTTAAAGTGCTGAAGAGCAAAGATGTCTCATTGAAGACGATGGTGTCCCTAACCCAAGTTATAGTATTTTCAATCGCCTTGTATGCAAGAGAAAGCTGGACAATGAATAAGGAAGACCAAAGAAGAGTTGATGCTTTTAAGTTGTGCTGTTGGCAAAGAAAACTGAAAGTACTATGGACTGCCAAAAGAACTAACAAATCTGTCCTAGAAGTGCTGCAAGTCCTTGGAGTGAGAATAGCCAGACTTTGTCTCACCTATTTTGGTCATATTTGTCAGAAGGAACTATTTCTTGGAGAAGGATATCATGCTTGGTAAAGTAGAGGTTCAGTGAAACAGGGAAGGCCCTCAATGAGATGGATTGACACAGTGGCTGCAGTGATAGGCTCAGGTATAGCAAGTATTGGGAGGCTGGTGCAGAACCAGACAGTGTTTCATTCTGTTGTACATAGGGTCACGAGGAGTTGGAGCCAACCCGATGGCACCTAACAACAACAACAATCTTTATGGAAGCAGATTGCCTCTTCTTTCTATGCCAGCCTTCCAGGTAGCAGCCAGGCACTTAACCCCTGGGCCACCAGGGCTCTTTATATGACCAGTGCCCAATAAAAAGCTTGAACACTGAGCCTCTAATGGGCTTCCTTGTCAGAAATATCAACTCATGTTGCTGCATTTGGGATGCTGGGGAAGAGTGTGTTCTGTTGGACCTTTCATGAGAGGGAGAGACCATAAGGAGGTCTCATATGGATTCTTCCAAACTTTTCCTGTGTTTTTATTTTCTGTATACTCAGCTGTGCATCTTTACTAAATCTTAGCTCTGAGCACAAGTATATGCTGAGTCTACTAACCCAAAGGTATAGGGTCACTATGAGTCAGAATTGACTTAATGGCAGTAGGTTTGATTTTGGGTTTTGGTGAGTCCTTCCAGAGAATGTCCCAACTTGAGGGTGGTCTTGAGGACCCCTAGCACACTTGGATTCAATCATAAGCATGATGCTTGCTTTATTCTTATTGTTTGAGTTGCATAGGAACCAGTAGGAGCACTCAGGACCAGGATAAATATTTGTTTTATAGTTGAGATGCTGAAGGCCATGGATAGTCCATATGACTTGCCTAGGCTCACCCAGTAGGAAAGACAGGTTTGGACCCTGTGCTCTCTGTCTGCAGGTCAGGAGAATTTTATGTGTAGGAAAGACACATATCTGGAATCAGACCTCATTCACAATTTTTAGCAGGAGACTGAGTCCCTGGATGGAGGGAACAGGTAAGCACTTGGCTACTAATTGGGAGATTGGTTGGCAGTTTGAACCCACTCAGAAGCACCTCAGAAGAAAGACTTGGCAATTTAGTTCTGTAATGTAACAGCTACTGCAATCCCTATGGAGCAGCACAATTTACTCTGAAGCACATGAGTCAGAGTGGAATTGATTCCAACTGGTTCTTTTGGTTTCAGTAGGCGACTTGAGGTAGCCAAGTCATTTTGGAAGCTCAGTTTCTTCATGTATGCAATGGATGTAACCACATCCAATACATGGGATCACAGTAATGATGGAGGGTATGGGAGCCCAGCCCCATGACTAGAACACACAGGCTCTTGGAGAATATTAGCTGCCTTGCTTCTTTCTTTCAGACCATTGCTTGCTCTGGGCTCCCTCTCTTTGACGCCAAAGGCCAGAATCAATTCTCCAGTGGATCTCAACAGCAATCTGTCTGTGCTGTTTGTGTAAGGTGGTTTAAAGTGAAATAAAACCCTCCAGATAAAATGTCAGCTTGCATTTGATAAAATGCTGGGTCCATTCACTGAAGCTCTTCAGAGTCTTACACATCCTGTGTGAACAATGGAGACGGATTGAGCTAGGAAGAGACGAATATGTTACAGTGGCCAGTTGGATGGCTGGGGCCTCTGAAACTCCCCAAGTCTCTTTAGTCA
>NW_006921811.1:1621439-1622756 GCF_000298275.1 Orycteropus afer afer | reverse complement strand
CTCTTCCCTGGGGTTCATGGTAGCAGCAGAGGCTGTAGGCAATTACCTGGACAGTAGAAGCAAGGTCATTAACAAGGGGCTGACAGGTACCATGAACAATGCTGGGCAGGAAACTGAATACTGTGACCCTAACCACACATCTGTGGGGTAGATATCCTATTTCATGGATAAGGAAACAAGTAAATCTCAAAAGGTTAAGTGATTTGCCCAAGATCACCCAGATAAAGCCTTTATATAGTCTTTCTATTGCTCCCTATTTTTTTTTTTTTTTTTTACACCAGGAGCTTTTGTGGTGCAGTCCTTAAGCATTTGTCTCTGAACCAAAAGGTTGGCAGTTCAAACTCATCAGCAATTCCATGGGAGAATGATGTGGCAATCAGCTCTGGCAACCATAGGGAGCAGTTTCTCATGTGCTTATGGGGTCACTTTGAGTTGAGTTGACTTCACATGACCAGGGTATTTTTTGGTCAACACCTCTGGAACTTTGCAATTTGGTGAATTTTTTGAAGGTACTAGATCTTGAGACAAAGAAGCTAAGAGCTAGTGACTGGATCCTGGGGGATGGAGGAAGATAACTCCAAGTGTTCACAGATGGGTAGGTAGTCTGTACCACTGATGCACTTCATGATGCCCTAGTCAAGACTGGCTTAAGAAGTGGAGTCAAGATCGGATGGCACAGGATGGAGTCTTCTAGCCAGGAGAGTTGGAAGGGAGAGGAAAGTGTTTAGAAAGATGGAAACAAGGCTTATGGAGGTACCTATACAACCCGAGGACACAACCACAAAGAAAGCTCCCACGGAACTGGGTATTGTACCTGGTTAGATTCTAGCCCTGCACCTATTACTATAAAGGACCAGAGACTTTAGGAAAGTCACCTCTCCTTTCTAGAACTTTTCCTCAATCTACATTTTTATAAATTTATGCATTTTAGCAATTGTTGTTGTTGTTGTTAGGTGCTGTCAAGTCACCTCTGATTCTTAGTGACCCTATGCAAAGGAGAACAAAACTCAGTCCGGTCCTGCACCAGCTCCACAATCTTTGCTATACTTGAGCCCATCACTGCAACCACTGTGTCCATCCTCATTGAGTGCCTTCCCCTCTTTCACCAACCCTCCACCTTACCAAGCAGGATATCCTTCTCCAGGGAATAGTTACTTTTGACAACATAACCAAAGTTTGTGAGATGAACTCTGGCCATTCTCGCTTTCAAGGAGCTTTCCAGGTGCACTCCCTCCAAGTCAGATGTGTTACTTCTTTTAGCAGTCCATGGTACTTTGAGCATTCTTTGCCAACATCACAACTCAAAAGCATCAATTC
>NW_006921811.1:1617126-1620386 GCF_000298275.1 Orycteropus afer afer | reverse complement strand
GGAATTCCCATTCTTCTCAATGTTATCCATAATTTGTCATGATCCACACAATCAAATGCTTTTGCATAGTCAATAGAACACAAGTAAACATCTTTCTGGCTTGCTGCTTTACTTTGAGCCAAGATCCATCTGACATTAGCAATGCTATCCCTTGTTCCACATCCTCTTCTGAATCCAGTTTGCATTTCTGGAAGTTCTATGTCAATATACTGCAGCAACCATTTTTGAATTATCTTCAGTAAGATTTTACATGCATGCAATATTAATGATATTGTTCAATAATTTCCATGTTCTGTGTAATCACCTTTGTTTGGAATGTGTACAAATATGTATCTCTTCCAGTCAGTTGGCCAGGTAGCTGCCTTCTAAATCTCTTGGCATAACCTAGTGAGTGCCTCCAGTGGAGCATCTGTATGTTGAAACATCTTAATGGGTATTCCATCAAATCCTGGAGCCTTGTTCTTCACCAATTCCTTCAGTTTAGCTTTAACTTCTTCCTTCAGTTCCATGAATTCTTGATCATATGCCACCTTCTGAAATGGATGAACATTGACCATTTCTTTTTGGTACAGACCATTTCCTTCCTTCTTCTTTTGATGCTTCCTGCATCATTCAATATTTTGCCCACAGAATCTTTAAATATTGCAACTTGAGGCTTAAATTTTTTCCTCAGTTCTTTCAGCTTGAGAAATTCTGAGTGTGTTCTACTGTTTTGCTTTTCTAACTCCAGGTCTTTGAACATTTGATCATAGTAATTGACTTTGTCTTCTTAATCTGCTCTTTGAAATCTTAAGTTCAATTCTTTTATCTTGTCATTTCCTCCATTTGCTTTAGCTACTCTCCACTCAAGGGCAAGTTTCAGAGTCTCTTCTAACATACATTTTGGTCTTTACTTTCTTTCTCATTTTTTTAATGACCTCTTACTTTCTTCATGTATGATGCTCTTGATGTCATCCCACAATTCTTCTGGTTTTCGGTCACTGGTGTTAAATGTATCAAATTTATTTTTTACATGGTCTCTAAATTCAGGAGGGATATATTTAACATATTATTTTGGCTCTCATAGACTTTTTTTTTTTTTTTTTTAAGAGCTTGTTTTACATTCAACATAATGCATACATTTCGTTTCATTCCCCATTTGCCATGTCCAACCCTAACCAAGTCTCCTCCCCTCCCTACCCTGTAACCCTCCTCTTGTGCCCTTCATATTTATGCACTCCTGTTTGTCCTGCATTTCCTCAATTTGAATGTTGGTCCTCTGGTGTTCCATGGTTTATTGCTCTAAGGGATGTATTACCATAGAATATGTGGATGCACCATGTTTTAATTGTCTTCAACTTCAAGTTGAACTTGCATATGTGCAATTGATGGTCTGTTCCACAACCAGCTCCTGGCCTTGTTTTGGCTACAGATATTGAGTTTTTCCATTGCTTCTTACCATAGATGTAGTCAATCTGATTCCTGTGTACTCCATCTGGTGAAGTCCATGTGTACAGTCACCATTTGTGTTGTTGAAAAAAGTTATTTGCAATGAATTAGTCTTTGATCTTGCAAAATTCTATCATGTGGTCTCTAGCATTATTTTTGTCACCCAGGCGAAATTGTCCACCTACTGGTAATTCTTCTTTGCTTCCAACTTTTGCATTCCAGTCACCTGTGATAATTAACACATCTTGATTGCATGTTTGGTCAATTTCAGACTGTAGAAGCTGTTAAAATTCTTCAATCTCCTCACCTTTGGCTTTGGCGGATGGTGTGTAAATTTGAATAATAGTAATTTTAACTGGTATTCCTTGTAGGCGAATGGATATTATCCCATCACTGACAACATTGTACTTCAGGACAGATCTTGAAATATTCTTTGTGATGATGAATGCCATGCCATTCCTCCTCAAATTGTCATTCCCAGCATGGTAGAACATATGGTTGTCTGATTCAAAATGTCCAAAACCAGTCCATCTCAGCTGACTAATGCCTAGGATATCAATCTTTATGAGTTCCGTCTCTTTTTTGACAACTTCTAATTTTTTAGATTCATACTTCATAAATATTCCATGTTCTGATTATTAATGGATGTTTGCAGCTGTTTCCCCTCAATTTGAGTCATGCCACATCAGCAAATGGAGGTCCTGAAAGGTTTACTTTATCCATATCATTAAGGTTGGTTCTGCTCTGATGAGGCACCTCTTTCCCACTCATATTTTGAGTGCCTTCTGACCTAAGGGGCTTTTCTTCCTACACTGTATCGGGCAATGTTTCTGGTCTATTCATGAAGTTGTCCAGTAATGTATCAGACAGTGTTTCTCTGCTATTCATAAGGTTTTCTCTGGCCAATTCATTGAGAAGTGGATGGCTTCTTCCTTCTTTCTAGTCTGTCTCAGTCCATATGCTATGCTGAAACCTGTGTACCATGTGCAACCTTGTTGGCATTTGAAACACTGGTCACACATCACAAGCCTCACAGCAACACACAACCACCCCAGTATTACTAATTGACAGACAAGTTCATCTCCTTTAGCTGTTTGAAACCTCTTACCCTCCCCTTACTTGGATCCTACCTGGATCCTATCACTTTGCAGTACCCAGCCGCGTTTCCTCATTTTCCTGATTCTGGGGTGGGGCCTGTCTCCCTCCCCTTACCTGGATCCCGTGGTTTTTGTTGTCACTGGCATTCCCTCCCTTTTCTGCCTCCGGGGTGGGGCCTTCTCCCTGCCCTTACCAGGATCCTGTGGCTTTTATAGCAATTAGGCAGGATGAAATTCTGATATTCACATATGCCTCACTTAATGTCTGTTCAGACAACATCTGACCAAATTAATATCTGTGGTCTTATAAGGTTATTTATATTTTCAAAAAGGGAAAGCAGCTCCCTTTTTGTTTATTATTTCGCCCTAAGGGTTTTAAATTTCCCAAAATGCAGATTCTTGTAGCACTGAACCATGAGTGAGATACAGGCAGGTGGGCACAGGTGATAGAAATGCACTCCATGTGACCCTAGGTTTATTACCCTGCTCTGCGTTTCCTGTCAACAGAGGAACAGTTGTGTTGTTCCCATTGTCTACAAGTTAAAAGTCAGTGAATGGATCTCTGTGATTGTTTTAGTTATCTGTTGTTGTGTTGTTGTTATGTGCCGTCGGGTCAGCCCCGACTCATAGCGACCCCTCCTTGGATTTCCGAGGCAGTATCACTACGGAAGTAGGATTGCCCAACCTTCCTTCCGAGGAGTGGCTGGTGGGTTTGAACCACCAGCCTTCTGGTTA
>NW_006921811.1:1610483-1616925 GCF_000298275.1 Orycteropus afer afer | reverse complement strand
TAGTTACACCTCCTTGGGTTTCCAAGGTAGGATCTCTATGGAAGTAGATTGCCCAGTCTTCCTTCTCAGGAGTGGCTGGTGGATTTGAATCACCAGCCCTCTAGTTAGCAATCAAATGCTTTAGTCACTATGCACCAGAGCTCCCAATTTTTAGTAGGCTAGGAGTCCAAATTCAGGGCAACAGATCTTGGGAAAGACTTTGTCTCTCTCTATTGGCTCTGGGAGAAGGTACTTGTCTCTTCTCAGCTTCTGTTCTTAGGTTTCTTTGTGATCTTCAAGTGACACCTGTTTTCCCATCTTCCTAGCTTCTGTACCTCATCTGCTCTATTCATATCTCAAAAGTGATTGGTTTAAAACACACCCTACACTGATTTGTACTCATTAACTTAACAAAGCTAATCATACTCCGAAATGGAATTACTTCCACAGGTATAGATGTTTGGATTTACAACATGTATTTTTTGGGGGGACCCAATTCAATCTGTAACAATGATGGAGGATCAAAATACTTACAGTTATAGGCTGTGCAGTCAGACTGCATTGTTTAAATCCTGACATTAGGGATTCAAAGTTGCATGACATTAAATAGGTTACTTAACTTCTCTTTGTCTCAGTTTCTTATCTGTAAAACATAATTCTACTTTTTTGTAATATAATTTATTTTATTTTTGTTGTTGAGAACATAGCAGTAGAGTGTATAAAATTCAACAACTTGTACATGTACAATTCATTGACGTTGATTACATTTTTCCAGTTGTGAAATATTTCTCACTCTCTTTTTCTTGATAACACCAAAACTGGGGTTCTTAAAATTACTTCATGTCTAGAGTTGCAACGAGAACTAAGATAACATATAAGAAGTGATGAGAAAGTTACCTAAACACATTGAAAATTCACTTTTGTCACAAGGGTCTGTAAAGATAAGGACCATTTCCAAATTCACACTGTAAATACATGACAACACTGGATATTGAGCCTTGGGTTTCTGAGCCAGAGCAAAATGTGTTCCCTTCTATATTCCAGCTTACTTGATTTCCTATCATGTGTGAAAATAAATGTGGTTTTAAGATGAATTAAAAAACAAACAAGGCAAAGTCAGAGAATCAGAGCACTTCATTCAGAGAGGTGATTCAAAGAAAGGTAATTGAAAATTCCATATCAGAATGTGTCTACTAATTGATAAAAGTCAGTGAGCCACCACTATGTCACAGAACATAAGCTCTTCTAAAAAAAAAAAAAAAACACCCAAAAGCAAACTCACAGCTATTGAGTCAATTCTGACTCACAGTGACCCCCATTGGGTTTCTGAGACTTTAAATCTTTATGGAAGTAGATCACTCCATCTTTCTTCCTTAGAGCACCTGGTGGGTTTGAATGGTTGACCTTCTGGTTGGCAGTCAAATGCCCTTAGTACAGGGATATTTTTTAATCTACTTCATTCCCTGATAAATCTCTGCTGCACAGAACAATACCTGGCACAAGTAGGTGCTCAAAAGAAAAAAAAAAAATATGCATTGAAGGTTGAATGTGTAAAAGCTTTATGAATAAGCCTTCATTTTAATGGAGAAATCCTGCTTTTAATAATTTCCTTTAAAGAAATCATTAAAACTAAGTAAAGATTTAGTTGTATTAACATTTATTAAAGGATATTTTATAAAGCAGAAATGTTGGCAGCAGCCTAATGCCCATCAATAGGGAAAGGGTTAAATAAATGATAGCCTACAGCATATGATTATGTGTCTTTTGGGGTAGGAAGAATAATGGCCCTCAGAAATGTCCATGTCCTAATCCATAGAACTGTGAATATTTTACCTTTCATGCCAAAAGGGACTTTGCAGGTGTGACTAATGCTAATGATCTTGGCATGGGGTGATTGATTATCTGGAATTATTCTGGTGGGCCTAATCTCACCATGTAAATCCTCAAAAGCAGAAAACCTTCCTGGATGTGGTCAGAAGAAGAGATGTAATCATTGATGGAGAAGGGTAAGATAGTGTGGTAGTTATGGTTGTATGTCAGCTTGGCTGGGCCTGGTTGAGTGGCTGGGCAGCTGGTGGTAGTTATTCCCCATGATGTGACCAGCAGTCAACTCCATGGTGGGATCTACAACAAGCAGCTGAGAAGCTGCTTTAGGGATGTGGTCTGCTTCCCACATATAAAAAGCAGCTTTGGGAATGGTCTTTAGCTTATGGCATGCTTGAATCCTGCATGTCACCATGTCTTTGTTCAGCAGCCTGCCATTCTCTGCCGATCTTGGGACTTCCAATGGCCTTGAATCAATGGCCTGCTATGTGGTTTGTTAACATTGGAACTGTGCCTTTTTTACTTGTCAACCTTGGGCTTGTCAGTCTCAGCAGCCATCAGCTGTATCAGTGATGAAAAGCCTTCAGCTTCATTGGGCCAGGAGCAGGAGGCAGAGCGGAATCCCACATTTGAGGGCTTTCACCGAGCCCCTAGAGCCTGGCACTTTGAACTTGGACTTAAAGCCTCCAAACTGTAAGAGAATAAACTCCTGTTTGTTCAAGCCATTCCCTTGGTGGTATTTTCCTTTTAGAGCGGCACAGAAGTAACCGATACAGAGAGATACCGCGTTGCTGGCCTAGAAGATGTGAAAAGGGGCTTGAGCCATGGGATTTTGGGCAGCTTCTGGGAGCCAGAAGAGGCAAGGAAACGGATTCTCCCCTAAGGCCTCCAGAGGGAACAGAGGCCTGTGGCACTTTCATTTTAGATTAGTGGAACCAGCTGGGGATTCTGAACCACAGAACTGTAGATAGTAAATGTGAGTTGTTTTAAGACACATGCTGCTTTTGTGAGTAGCCCTCAGGTAGGTGCCCACCACTTATGGTGACCTTATGTGAAGGAGAAAAAAACAATGTGTTTTCCTTTGCCACCATCATGATCACGGGTACGTTTGGGCCCATTGCTGTGGCTGCAGTAGTGCCTTCCGGCCTAGGGGACTCGGCTGTCAGTACCGTGTCGGACGGTATTCTGTGGGACCCACAGGGTTTTCATTGGTTACTTTGTAGAAGTATATCCCCAGGCCTGTCTTCCTAGTCTGTCTTAGTCTGGGAACTCTGCTGAGAACAGTTTACCACGGACGGCCCGGCTGGTGTTGGACACACAAATGGCATAGCTTCCAGCATCACAGCAACATGCAAGCCTCCCCGGTACAACAACTGGCACAAGTGCTGGTTTAAGTCACTTACCAATGAAACAGTTGCTGCTGAGTCGATTCCAATGGAGATCCCACGTGTGTTGGAAGAACCATGGTCTCATGGGGCTTTCAATGGCTGATTTTTCAGAAGAGATCTCCAGGCCTTTCTTTCAAGGTGTCTCTAGTTGAACACAAACCACCAACATCTCAGTTAGCCAATGAGCAGGTTCACTGTTTGTACCACCCAGAGACTCCTACTTTGTGGTATGTTGTCACAGCAGCAGTAGGACATGTATACAGCATCCAAAGACTTCCCATGATGTGGTCCAGTGGAGGCCTCATGCTCAGATGCCCACAGCAGCCAGGAGCATGCCTTACATTTAAGGAAAGTCTAATACACAATAATAAATGATCAGCCATTTTAACTGATGCCACATCTGCAACATGCCATTTTGTTAGTTAGCCCATTAAGACACTGTGCAGAAGGATGGGAGGAAGGTGGAATAAACATCCAATCTCTAATTGTTTCTGTAGAGAAAAATGTAGGCTATGAATAAACACACAATATATTCTGAAGGAAAAATAACCTCTCTTAAAAGAACAAATCCAAACCCAATTCCACTGCCATCGAGTCAATCCCAACTCACAATGACCCTACAGGGCAGAGTAGAACTGCCGTCACAGGATTTCCAAAGCTGTAAATCTTTACAGAAGCAGAGTGCCTCATTTTTCTCTCACAGAGTGGCTAGTGAGTTTGAACTGCTGACCTTTTGGTTAGCAGCCGATCACATTAACTATGACAACACCAGAGCTCCTCCTTAAAAGAACATGAAAAAATAAAAAAAATAAAAATAAACCAAATTCACTGTCATCAAGTCAATTTGACTCATAGCGACCCCTCTTTGGGTTTCCAATGGGTTGTCACTACAGAAGTAGATTGCCCAGTCTTCCTTCTGAGGAGTGGCTGGTGGGTTTGAGTGGCCAGCCTTGTGGTTAGTAGTCAAATGCCTTAGGCACTATGCCACCAGAGAACTTTTAAAAGAACAGGTACAATATAATCCTCTTTTTTTTTTTTTCTTTTTTTATTCACATAGAGAAAGTTCCAGAAGTCCAGGTCTGATAGTAGTGACCACTGATCACCAGGATGGGGAGTAAGAAATGTTAATGTCTATCTGCTTCTCTGAATATTCTAATTCCTTTGCAAGGGGCATGCATTGCTTTGAAAATAAATAACAAGTGAAAGCAAGAAAAGGGAAGTAAATTGCCCCACCTGGCAGGGCTAGGGGTGGCCTGACCTGAGAAAACTTACTTGAGCTGCATTCCACACTGTCACTAATTTCCCCTCTCTCTCCTGGGTGCTAGCAGCAATTGCCTTTGAAGCCATTTCAGCCATGCCTTATTCATTCTTCTGTGGGGCCAATTCTGTTAAGTGTGCTGACCCCACAGAAAATGCAATTCTCTGGGGCCGCTTCCCTGGGGAAACCTCCACATTGTGGAAATGAAACTGGGCTGTGCAAAACTCATAAATCCCCTGCCTTTTTTTAATTAACAATACTGTAGGTTGGAGAAGACAGTGTATATTACCAGGTCATGCCATCTGTCTCTGGGGGCTGAAAGCAACAGTATTGAAAGGAGGGGACTGAGTGGAACCTTCCCATGGCTGTGCACTCTCACTCACTTGCCTCCTGCTGGCCTGGCCCTCTTGCTCAGCTCCTTTTAGGAGTTCAGACTGCTCCACCCAGGGAGGTAGCTGAGCCTGGTGGAGAGGAACATGGAGTCCGGAGGCAGCCAGACCTGCGACAGGGCTCTGGCTTTGCTCTCCCTAACTGGAGACCTTGAGTATGCGTGGATCTTGTTAATGTTCAGTTTCTTCATCTGCAAAAGGGATGATGAGATCTAGCTCCAAGTTTACCGTGAAGCTTAGCACACAGGAAGCATTAGTTATAGGGGTCACATCGTAAGCACACAACTAGGATCACTTGGTTATTACTTCTGCTTATCATCATCATCACTGTCTTGCATATTATCCATCTAGGAGTTTATACAGGAAATGTGACCCCCAATTCTAGATTTGCTTCTGAAGGTAGCCTCTTTAGGGAAAAATGCTGTTTCCTAGTGTACCTGTTGTTGTTGTTAGCTGCCTTTAGTAGACCTCCAGTTCACAGTGACTCCATGCACAGTGGAAGGGAATGTTGCCCAGTCCTGAGCCATCCCCATGTTCAGAGATGCCCCACAGGGTTTGCATGGGCAGATTTTCATAAGCAGATCACCAGGTCTTTCTTTCTTGTCCATTTTAGTCTGGGAGCTCCCCTGACACCCGTTCTGCTTCACAACAACATGTGCGCCTTCTCTGATGCGCAGGTGGAGTATGCACATGCGTGCATTGGCTGGGAATCAAAGTGGGTCTCCTACATGGAAAGTGATAATACTGTAACTGAACCACCACTGCTCCCCTCTCCCCCCCCCCATTCACGGACTTAACCCCAGCAAATGGCAAAAGGATACTGAGATAGCTTATAGGGTTACATATAGTGTATAAGAGTGTTGGTTAATGAAAAAACAAAGGAAAAATGACGAGAAGAAAATAGCCTGAGCTGCTTGTTCATGTCCCAAATGGTTAGTTCTCCAAAGCCAAGCTAATCGTTTGCCCTCATCCAGACTTGCTAAAGGAGGATTGTAATATGAGTCCTGAAATTCTCAGTGGGAATTAGAAGAGGCAGGGATTTTATTTATTTATTTATTTTTCTTTTTCGCTCAGTGGGCGGTGGGGTGGGGAACTCACTGCCATCATAGCGACCCTTCCTTGGGTTTCCAAGATGGTATCAGTATGGAAGTAGATTGCCTAAACTTCCTTTCCAGGAGGAGTGGCTGGTGGGTTTGAACTACCAGAATTCTGGTTAGCAGTCAAATGTCTTAGGCACTACATGCTATTATGGAGGTCCAATAAATCCACAGCATCCTCAAACACTCAGCAATAAATGGTAAATAAGGGTCTGGTTTTCTCTTTTTAGTGACATCCTTGATAAAACACAAAAGAATATACCCATAAATGCAATTTCATAGAGAGGTCATGATCGTGCTATCCAGTATCACAGCTCTCTAACGAGAGGGCTTCTTGTGTTACAAACTTAGACTATCATGAGACACAGCTGGCTTTTCTGTGAATTGGGTCCATTTTTTCATTGCAAACAAGACTGCTCAGCATGAAACCAGAGTCCAAGTCACATCTCTGCCACTTAATGGTTTTGTGACTTGAGTAACTCACTGAACTTGCTTGAGTTTTCTTTT
>NW_006921811.1:1585319-1598597 GCF_000298275.1 Orycteropus afer afer | reverse complement strand
CTCTTCTTCAGTCTTTCACAATGCCTAGCCTTTAACATTTGCTCCATTTGAAATGCTTTTCCCACATGTGTATCCAGCAAGTGCCAAGCATTTTTCACTAAGCATGCTGACCCAGGGCCAATCAGCCTGATTTCAGTTTCCAACTCTACCACCAACTGGTTGCAGGACCTTGGGCAGATCACTTTACCTTTCCCAACTCAGTTTCTCCATCTGTGAAAAGGAAATGATCATTAACTACCTTACAAGGTTGTTCTGAGAATTAATAGAGTTAATATATATGAAATAATTAGGACCATAACTGGCTCATACTATACATTCTATAGATGGTGCTCACTGTGGCGTCCCCAGGAGAGCAGTATCAGCAGCATCTGGTAACTTGCTAAGAATGCAGACACAATGGCTCCACGCCAGACCTACTAAATCAGAAGTTTGGGGAACTGGGCTCAAAGGGGTAAAGTTTAACAAGCTCTCCAGGTGAAGCTGATGATACCTAAGATTTGAGAATCATGTTAATATAATCAAGCAGTCCCTGGATGTTACAAACGATTAAGCGCTCAACTACAAGTCAAAGGGTTGACAGTTTGAATGTGTCCAGAAGTGCCTCAGAAGACAGGCTGGTGATGTTCTTCCCAAAGGTCACCATCTTGAAAACCCTGTGGAGCAGTTCTATTCTGCCTCTAGAGATCATTATTGTGTGTCAATTACTGTATTAAGCACTTCAAATAATTATCTTCGTTAGTAGTCAAGACAAATCCAAGAAAGAAGTGTTATTATCTCCATTTTACAAATGAGTGGTGAGTAAGGTCTTCCTTTGTCTTCCACACACCAGTGGTTCTAAACCCTTTGGAGGAAGCAGAGCATGGCCAGATGGTAGAAAATGTGTTGCAGGTTGTGAAGGTACTAAAATACTCAAGCATTATCAATAATTACAGAATATTTACTTAAAAAATAGCACACAGCTCATGCACACTTGCCTTAATCACATTTTGGCTGCAGATTGCTGTTGGAGCAGAAGCATGCACTGGCCTCATTCTGATTTGATATGCTTGCTAGGTGGTATTGATACACTTCCCCATAGCACTATTCATCACACTTTACATCTTACCTCTTAACTCACAGCAAGCTCTGATTCATGCTTCTCCATGTTGTTTAACCAATGCAGCTCAATGTCTTATGTAGTGGGCCTCATCCTCACAGTATTATACTCAATTTTAACCACATTTAATTTTGCACATGAATGCATAATGATTGGCACATTTGTGAAAGTTTTCTAGTTTACCAGGTGAGAGTTACTGTCCTAGATCCTCTCACTGATCTAGTTGAGGCCTTCTAGGGCTGTCAGACATGTCCCAGGATACATCTGCCTATGGCAGTAGCAGACAGAGCCTTCTCACAAGCTCTGGAGGGACACCATTTGGCTGTTTGAGTCCCACAGTGCTCTGCAATTGTTCTGAGTGCCATGCAGTTTTCCTGAGGTTCCTGGAGATATTTACATACACAGGGTCTTTCTCTTCCTAATGAAAGTATTAGAAGCTCACTTTCTGATTTCCTCTTGGGCCATTATCATATATATCTATTCTAGATTTTCTTTTCTTACTGAATTTATAATCATATACTATTGCAGCTTGCAATGACATTTCTTGACTGGCTTAGTTTAAAATAAACACCACATAATTAAAAAAAAATTACTCATCATCATCAATTGATTAAATATTCATTTGTCAGTGATTCTGCAGAGTTTTTTTTTTTTCTAACCATTAAGCAGAATAAATATGCTCTTTGTATAGTTTATGAAACTGAGATACAGAATAGTTGCGACTTACTCAAGAGACCATTGGTAATTAGAGGTGAACTGAGACTCAAATATGACTTCTAGCTCAGTGATCTTTTTGTTCCAGGATTAGCAAAGAGGAAGAAAACTTCACAAATGTACAATTACAATTATTCTAAAGCCCACTATGATTATTTTACTTTTCCAAAACACCTCTCCATCTATCCTTTCTAGATTTTCTTAGAGGAATGTTTACAGAAAATGATTTCATACATCCTTCTAATTCCTTTCAAATTGGTTATCAGTTGACTGCAAAAATGTTCCACCTCACTGTAGACCTGACTCTTCTCTGTAGTGGAGGTGACCATAGAAATATTCCCAAGCAGATTAACTTGTCTTCCTAGAATCGCAAATTTTGCAGAACCAATGGGAATGTGGAAAATCAAGGCAACAATGTAAATATCAAAAATTAATGCAGGGAGTTTATCAGGACATCGACTTTTTGGAAATTTCAATGAAATATAAATTGGAAATGCTTTCCATCACGAGAAGGTCTGACATATGAAGTCATCTTCAGCAGCTCCTAAAATATCAGATGATGTGGCATTGAATATCAATGAGAAATGAAAGATTATGTCCCGTTTTGGTTTTTCCCCGAAGTCAGATGCTCTCATTGCACTCTGTGCACACCTCAATTTTCAGCACTCACTGATGCCTTGCAATTGATGGCTCTCTGCCCTGAATTTTACTATTCTGTGAGCTCCTTAAGGACAGTAACCCTGTTTTAATGTTGTTGTTGTTATTTGCCCTCGAGTCGGGCCTGACTCATAGCAACCCCTCCTTTGGTTTCCGAGGCAGTATCACTATGGAAGTAGATTGCCCAACCTTCCTTCCAAGGAGTGGCTGGTGGGTTTGAACCGCCAGCCTTCTGGTTAGCAGTCAAGTGCCTTAGGGACGACACTACCAGAGCTCCCCCTGTTTTAATACTCTTCTTAAAAGTCCATAGCACCTGGCACCCAGCAGTTTGCCCAGAAATGCTTAAATAAACTACTAAACTTATTGACACATGACGGAGTAGGTCATAAGTCTCTTAGAACTGGAATTTTCTTTGTAGAATATAAGTAAAAAAATAACAGTAATGAGCCTGTATAGGGCATATAGGTATGCCTCACTCATCATTCCCAATATGGTCAGTATAATAGGATGTTACGTGATTGGGTTGTTGTGCAAACACCATATGAAAACCTGAGGAGAACCTTTTTCCGACTTCCTCATCTCTGCTGCTGTTGCTGCCTCTGTTGCTGCAGGAGCTGCTGGTGGAGGCTGGGGGGACGGACAGTGGCAGATGAGAGGGTGGCCATGGGAGCTGAGTTAGGGGAAGAGTGACTAGGGAAGAGAATACATCCAGCCCCTCCACTGTTCCTCCCATCTGATCAGCAAAGCAACCCCCGCCACTGCTGCTGGCCCACCTGCTTGCCTGACAAAACCCAAAGTCCCACTCCCGGAGCGGTTTCTCTCTGCCTCACCTCCTGCCTTCCACCTGTGTTCCAATGCTGCAGGAATCTGGCTTTGGGGTCTTTAAAAATATTGTTGTTGTTGTTATTTGCCATCGAGTCAGCCCCGACTCATGGCGACCCCTCCTAGGGTTTCCGAGGCAGTATCACTACAGAAGTAGGAATGCCCAACCTTCCTTCTGAGCAGTGGCTGGTGGGTTTGAACCACCAGCCTTCTGGTTAACAGTCAAGTGCCTTAGCCACTATGCTACCAGAGCAGAAGTAATAAAAAGAAAGAAAGCTGATTGCCCTTAAAAACAAAAACAACCACCTTATGGCATTATAGGACCATGGATGTATATGCAGTCAGACCTTGTCGAAACAGACACTAAGCAAAACATACCTCAATTGATTAAGTGTTTGTTTGACTACTGATTATGATGCTCAAACCCAACAGCTGCTCCACAGGAGAAAACACCAGGCAATCTACTGCTGAAGCATACAGTGCAGGAAACCCTCTAAGGCACTTCTACTTTGTTACAGAACGTCAAAATGAGTTAGAATCAAGTCAACAGCACACTACAACAACAGCATAGTGAATATTGCCCAACATCCTTCATTGATCCTACCTCAGGTAGTTCTCATCACCATTGACTGATGTCAGTACTATTATCTATCCTATTTTATAAATGAGCAACTGAAATTTAAAGAGGTCACACATCCTGACCAAAGTCTTATGAGCATTTAGTATCTCATGCTGGTTGAAGAGCCAGTGTCTGAACATTTACACTGTGCCAGAGAGTCTGACAAGTCCTTATTCCCGAGACAACTGAGAGATGAACTGATGAAAGGATGGCTCAAGATATCAGAATAGAAAACCAGTTGCCTTTTGTTCAAATACATGAATCATGTTGGATGGGAGTGTAGCTATTCCTCCTCCAAGTCCACTACCTGGTACAAAATGAAGCCCATTAAATATGGACAATAGCCACACTAAAGGGTGAAAAACATACCAACAGTCATGACCAGGAAAAATTTTGTTCTATTATACAGCAAGTCACTACAAGTCAGAGCTGACTTCAAGGCAACGAACAACAGCAAATAATGGTCAAGCTGAGAGAAGACAAGGAACGAAGAAGTAAGCTAATATTTAGTATCACACAGAGAATCTGGAACTCTCGTTGTTTTCATTGTTGTTGCTTGACTAAGTTCTCATAAAAACCCTATGAAATACACTGCATCTCCCTTAATGTAGGCCGCAGTTGAACTTTACGGAACTTAAGGCACGAGATTAAGGCCAGACAGGTAGTAAGTTAAAAGGAAGTAATTTAATGAAACTTGCAACTCCAAAATCCATACTTTTTCCATGACATGATGCTTTTTCCAAAATGGAGCTTAACATTGACCTTTTATTAACGTGTGCACTGGATTAAAAAGGATCTACCAAAACCAAGGCAAAAATAAACATTAGAAATGAACTCTCGGTGAGTGTATTTGATTACCTTGCAACATAAGTCACCATTAAAGATCAAAGAAACAGCAGGAGAGAAACTGAGCCTTGCCTCTATTCCTGTTCCCACCACCTTCAGGCCCTGAGGAACTTTGTGGAATTCCCCACTAGAGTTGAGAGTTTCATAAGGTGGATGATCACAGAGAGGTCACCTTCTTTCTTCTTTCTCTCTCTCTCTCTCTCTTTTTTCCTCGTAAGCACATGGTTCAGTTATTTCAAGTTTGCCAGTGGCTTTGGGATGAAAATAGTCTATTCTGAAAGACACATTGAGAACAGCTAATAACTGGGACATAGAGCAGACAGTAAACTCCTGATAGGCCTCAGGGTCTGAATGTCACCTTTAACATTCCTATTCTCCATCAAAGTTCAGAATGTAAATGCTTTTCTTCTTCTGAAGCTTAATATGGTGCCTTTATTAGGGATAAAACTTACAGTAAATGTTGTTCTTCTCAGTTGCCATCAACTTGGCTCCAACTCGTGGTGACCCTACGTAAGAGAATGAAATCTTGTCGGATTCTGTGCTATCTTCACAATCATTGCTGTTTGAGTCCATTGCTGTGAACATTATTGTGTCAATCCATCTCACTGAGGGCTTCCCACGTGTTCACTGACCCTCGACTTTACCATACACGATGTCCTCTTCTAGTGATTGATGTTTCCTAATGACGTGTCCAAAGTAAATGAGTCTTGTTATCCTCACTTCTAAGGAACATTCTGGTTGTATTTCTTCTAAGATGGATTTGTTCAGTTTTCTGGCAGTTTATGGTATTTTCAATATTCTTCACCAACACGATTCAAATGCATCCTGTCCTACTCACTAACCAGCTTTCATATAGATATAAGGTGATTGAGAAGACCGTGGCTTGGGTCAGGGGTACCACAGTCATCAAAGTGACATCTTTGCTTTTTATACAATAAATAGTATCTATCTGGTTGATTTTGGGGAAATAGTCTTTCTCTCATGTATATAATACTTGGTCTTGTTCAGATGATATAACCTCTCTGTTCCTTAATGCCTCATCTGTCATTTAAGACCAATGATATGAAGTCAGAGGGTTGGTACTGGACATTAAGGAGCTACTGATCAAGTCAGTGCATGGTATCTACTTAGCTTTCAGTCACTAATGTTCCTTTGTATCTTATATTATCTTAAGAATGAGATCTAACTTTTGAGTCATAAATTCTGGGAAGTACTTGTTACTGGTAATTTGCATAAAAAGATGCACAAATTCCAAATGTCATCCTCTATTTGTTTAGTCAAGGGTGCCATATCTGGTGTAATTTAATGATTGAAAAATTAAATTTAGTGGAAATCAAACTTATAAGTTTACTTAGATCATGATATTTAAAACAAAGAAAAGTGGAAATTCTGTCTTGCATTAAGATTTTAGAATCCATGGAAATAATAATAATGAACATTACAGATTATAGTAATAATACCAAAAAACCCCAAACTTACTGCTGCTGAGTATATTCCAACTCATAGCTACCCCTCCTTGGGTTTCCAAGGTGGTATCGCTATGGAAATAGATTTCCCAACCTTCCTTCCAATGAGGGTCTGGTGGGTTTGAACCGCCAGCCTTCTGGTTAGCAGTCAAATGTCTTAGGCACTAGGCCACCAGAGCTCCTAATAGTAATAATAGTTAATAGAAATTTAAAGAAACATAAGCATTATTGGAAATATAAAACCTAAATAAATAAATAATTCACTGCCGTCAAGTCGATTATGACTAGTAGTGACCCCACTGAGTTTCTGAGGTGGTAAACCTTTATAGAAGTAGATTGCCCCATTTTCCTTCCACCAAGAAACTGGTGGGTTTGGACAAAAAGCCTTCTGGTTAGCAGTCAAACGCCTTAGGCACAGCCCCACCAAACCTGTTCTAACACAACACAATGCAATGCACTGCCATCGACTTAGATCTGACTCACAGTGACCCCTCTTTGGACTTCTGAGGTGGTATTCCTACCGAAGTAGATTGCCCAACCTTCCCTCTGAGGAGTGCCGGGTGGGTTTGAACCTCCAGCCTTCTGGTTAGCAGTCAAATGCCTTAGGCACTATGCCACCAAACCTGTTCTGTTGTTGTTGTTGTTGTTATGTGCCGTCGAGTCGGCCCCGACTCATAGCGACCCCTCCTTGGGTTTCCGAGGCAGTATCACTGCAGAAGTAGGATTGCCCAACCTTCTAGTCTTTTATATATGCAACTACTCGAAATGGTCTTGAAGGGTAGATATGTTAAGCATTGGTGACTAATGGCAATTGTGAATGTTTTCCTTGTAGGATCTTTGAGATAATAAAGAAATAAAATAAACCAAGTCAAAAATATAGCAGGAAACAGAGTAAGTTTTAATCTGGACAGATTTCACAGTAGTTAAATTAATGAAATAATAATGCCAATATTTGCCTACAGCATTTTTAAGTGATTTACCTAAGTGTGTCATTTACACTTTATTATTGAAATGTAGCAGAGGATGTACCCAATCGTGATCTGGAGAAGAAGACTCACAATTTGTGAGTGCCCACAAATTTCAGAGAGCAGGAGGGTACTCTGGGCTGGGAGTCAAGAGGGTGACTACACTTTGTGTTGCCCAGCCTGAAAGAACCTTCTGTTGTTGTTATTGTTAGGTGCCGTCAAGTCATCTCTGATTCATAGCAACCCTATGCACAGCAGAACAAAACTCCACCCTGTCACACACCAGCTTGGCAATCCGTGCTATACTTGAGCCCATGACCGCAGCCACTGTGTCCATCCATCTCATTGAGGGCCTTCCTCTCTTTCATCGACCATCCACCTTACCAAGCATGACATCTTTCTCCCGGCAATGGTCCCTTCTGACAACATGGCCAAAGTATTTGAGACGAAGTCTGGCCATTCTCACTTCCAAGGAGCATTCCAGCTGCACTTCCTCCAGGACAGATCTGTTAGTTCTTTTAGCAGTCCATGGTACTTTCAGATTCTTCACCAACACCACAGCTCAAAAGCATCAACACTTCTTTGGTCTTCTTTATTCATTGTCCAGCTCTCACATGTATATGAGGCAATTGAAAATATCATGGCTTATGTCAGGTACACTTTAGTCCCCAAGAAGACATCTTTACTCCTCGGCACTTGAAAGAGGTCTTTTGCAGTGGACCTTCTCAGTGCTGTACGTCATCTGATGTCTTGACTGCTGCTTCTATTGGTGTCAATGGTAGAACAAAGCAGTGTAAAGTCTTTGAAAACTTCAATCTTTTCTCCATACATCGTGTTGCTGATTATAGGTACAGTTGTGAGGATTTTTGCTTTCTTTATGTTGAGATGTAATCCATACTGCAGACTGTATTCTTCAATCTTCATAAGTAAGTACTTCAAGCCATCCTCACTTTCAGCAAGCAAAGTTGTATCATCTGCATATCACAGGTTGTTAAGAATTATTCCTCCAATCCTAATGTCACATTCTTCTTTCTATAGTCCAGCTTCTCAGACTATTTGCTCAGCATACAGATTGAATAAGTATGGAGAAAGGATACAACCCTGACACACTCCCTTCTTGATTTTAAGCCATGCAGTGTTCCCTTGTTTTGTTCAAATGACAGCCTCTTGGTGTATGGACAGCTTCCTCATGAGTACAATTAAGTGTTCTGGAATTCCCATTCTTCTCAATGCTATCCACAATTTGTTATGATCCACACAATCAAATGCTTTTGTATAGTCAATAAAACACAAGTAAACATCTTTCTGGTATTCTTTGCTTTGAACCAAGATCCATCTGACATCTGCAATGATATCCCTCATCCCATGTCCTCTTCTGAACCCCACTTGCATTTCTGGAAGTTCTCTGTAAATATACTGCTGCAACCATTTTTGAATTATCTTCAGTAAGATTTTACTTGCATGCAATGTTAATGATATTGTTCAACAATTTACATATTCTGTGGGATCACCTTTCTTTGAAATGTGCACAAATATGGATCTCTTCCAGTCAGTTGGCCAGATAGCTGCCTTCCAAATCTCTTGGCATAACTGAGTGAGTGCCTCCAGTGAGGCATCTGTTTGTTGAAACATCTCAATGGATATTCCGTCAATTCCTGGAGCCTTGTCCTTCACCAATTCCTTCAGTGCAGCTTTGACTTCTTCATTGTCATAAGTTCTTGATCATATGGCACTTCCTGAAATGGATGAAGATTGACCAGTTCTTTTTGGTACAGTGACTCTGTGTATTCCTTCCATCTTCTTTTGATGCTTCCTGCATCATTCAATATTTGGCCCACAGAATCTCTCGATATTGTCACTTGAGTCTTAAATTTTTTCCTCAGTTCTTTCAGCTTGAGAAATGCCAAGCATAGCTTTCCCTTTTGGTTTTCTAACCCCAGGTATTTACACATGTCGTTATAGTAATTGGCTTTGTCTGCTCGAGCAGCTCTTCAAAATCTTCTATGCAGCTATTTTATCTTGTTATTTCTTCCATTTGCTTTGGCTACTCTCTGCTCAAGGAGAACCTTCTTCTATCCTTAATTCAGTGCTCACCAAGCAACAATCTGATGACTAACATTCAGCCTCCTCACACTTGGTTCTAACTTCACAGCCAAGCCTGAGACAAAGATTAGGGCAAGTGCCTGCTACCCCCTGTGTGCCGAGCTCTGCCTTTACCCATATGAAGTAGAAGCCATTCTGTCACCGACTCTCCAAAGCAGTGGTAAGAAATAATCTTTCACAAAGACTTATTCCATCAGGATGAGTGGGATAAGCTAGGGTAACCCACCATTGCAATTGTTCTCGAGGTTGCTGCCTCCTTCACTCATCCTATTGTTTCCTTACCATAAGTCACTACATCAGCTAGTCTACTATGCTTGCCTTATGGGATGGCTTAGACTAGCATCCCAGACACATCTTCTCTTTCTTGGACAAGCTTACTGCACTGAATGGTCCCTGCAATCACCAGGCATCGAAGAATTAAAATATACTAGTCACTCAACAAATGCCCTGAGTGAATCTCCCAACCCCACCATGTAGCAGCACCCGTACTTCCCCATGAAGATCAGGGCCACTTGCCATAACCAGTATAATAACCCTTTTAGGTTGCCTGTCCACTGGCATTAAGGAATCCATAGTGATCTGGGGGCAGCCACAGCTGGAGAGTTAGTGGCACTCTTACTGTGGTCCCTGATTGTGTCAGGAGACATGATTTCTGTACATGAGTCTCTGAGGGTCATGATGAGAAGGCACAGTCCCACTTTCCTCTCTAGATTCCTGTTTGAATCCTGTGCGTTGGGAACAGATGACTGTATTTTGGTCATTGTTATCAAGATATATCATATCCTGATGGTCAGCACCATAATTCTGCCAGGGGTCCCCAGACAATGTTTTAGCTTAATCTTTTAAAGGCCTGTCCAATATTCTATCAGGCTGGCTGCTTCCAGGTGATGAGACATATGGTAGGAATAGTGGATTCCTTTTTATGTGTCTATGGCTGCATTAGCAGGGCTGCTGGAGTAATGATTAAGGCTTTCTGGTGCTAATCAAAAGATCAGCAGTTCAAACCCACCAGCCACTGTGTGGGAGAAAGAAGAGGCAGTCTGCATTTGTAAAGATTTACAGCCTTGGAAACCCTGTGGGGCAGTTCTATTCTGTCCTAAAAGGTTGCTATGAGTCAGAATCAACTCATTGGCAGTGGATTTGGTTTTAGTTGGTTTATGGTTGTGTTGCCTAAGAAATGGATCTAGGCCTGGGACCATATGCAGGATTCTTTGTTTATTAATCCAGTGTTCTCTACATGTGTGTTAGACTGGGTTGGGTGTGTGGTCTGCCTCCCATTCCCAAAGCAGCTTTGGGAATGGTCTCTAGCTTATGGTCCGCTTGGACCCTGCATGTAGCCATGCCATTGTTCAGCAGCCTGCCATGCTCTGCCGACCTTGAGACTTACAATGAACTTAAATTAATGGCCTGCCATGTGGTTTGGTAACATCGGGACTGTGCCTTTTTACTTGTCAACCTTGGGGCTTCTCAGCCTCAGCAGCCAGCAGCTGTCTGAGTGAAGAAATGCCTATTGCTCCAGTGGGCCAAGAGCAGAAGGCAGACCTGGACCCCAAGGTTGAGGGGCTTTCACCCAGCCCCTGGAGCCTGGCACTTTGAACTCAGACTTAAAGCCTTCAAATTTTGAGAATAAACTCCTGTTTGTTAAGGTCATCCTATTTGTGATATATATTCTTGTCACAGTGGCACTAGGTAACCAGGACAACATGTCTTTCAAATAATTGCTGGAAGAGATACTAAAGTAAGGGAAGGCAAATTTAAATCCGTGGTAAGTGTTTATTCCACTTATAGTGTATTAAACTACCTGGTATGGCTTTTCTACCCATAAGTCTTTGTAAACTCCCTGGTGGAATTTGCTGTGATCAGCTGAGGAGCTCCTGATTGTAAAAGTTATCCACCTGGGGAATTTCTGTTAAGCAGTGGCACAAAGCAATGTTCCTCTCTCTCAGGTGCTTAGAAGTCTAATGTTATGATTGGTTAGTTTGGCCAGGCTCAAAAGGAGGCCTCCTAGAGGCAGAAGAAGTCTCTCTGACTGCTGGCTGAGAAAGATGTGCTGATGAGAGAAACACACTCCTGAGAAACACAGGCTGCTGAGAAAGCAACACTGAGAGACATGCACTGCTGAGAAAGACACCAAGAGACACACATTGCTGAGAGAGATACCAAGAGACACGTATTGCTGGGAGAGTGGCTGAGAGAGATTGTTGGCTGAGAGATGGAGGGCTGAGAGAGACTAAACATTTTTCCTGAACTGGAATTGTAGCCTGGTGCTTCCCTAATAAACCCCATAATCTGTGAGGTCTGTGTGACCACTGCAGTGAATTATCAAACCCAGCAGAAAGGTGGTAAGTGCTGTGGGAGGAATGGATGGTGTCAGGGTTAGTGAAAGGGCTGGAGGGAGGCAGCATGTCTGGCCTCACAAGGATACGCCTTGGGCTACTGATGGTGATACTGTCTTCTTCTTGTGTGGTTAGAGGAGGTCAGAAGATGTGGCCTCCCTGCCCCTTTATTACCAGTAAAGAAAAATTGTTGACCTTCCAAACATTGGTAAATGTAATCAATGTGTCAAAAATTGGCAGAATGGATTCCTCAAGGGATGGAATAATATTGAGAACTCATATCCATCTCTGCTGCTGAATAGTTGGGCATATAGAAATGGAAGGATTTAAATTAGACTTGGTAAGAATCCATCCATTAAGCCCCATGCACAGCCTGGATCTCTGCCACCATGGTTATTTCAATCATGGGCCTGTTGTCCAAGCAGTGGACAGCTGAAGACTCAGACTAGTTGTCTTTCACTGAAATGCTCATCTGATCATTAAGGGGCTCTTCTGATATAGATGTGGATATCAGCATGAAACTCAAACATCCATACTCTTTGTGCCCACTTCTTTATGCCCCTCAACTCTTTTTTTCTTCAAAACTCCTTGTCTCTAACTACTCAATTTTCTTTTTTCCAAGTCTCTATACAATGAACTCCCTGGAGAAGGGTATCATGCTGAGTAAAGTAGATGGTCAATGGAAAAGGAGAAGAACCTCAGTGAGATGGATTCACATACTATCTCTGATGATGGGCTCAAGTATGGCAATGATTATAAGGATGGCACAGAACTGGGTGGTGTTTTGTTCTGTTGTACACAGGGTTGCTTTGAGATAGAACCAACTTGATGGCACCTAATAAAACAAACATACAAGTAGCTAAATAATTTATCATTGTTTGGGAATCCATTTATACTCTTATATCTGATCCATTTTTTCTCTCCCCATAAATGTGAGAAATTACACTTTCTGTATCTGAATCTTTATGTTCTTTTCCAGCAACAATAAATTCACCAAGGCAGTGCCACCTCAAAAAGCTCCATGAATCTAACAGCCAGAATGTGCCTTGTCTGATGTCCACCCCTTGCAACTCTCGGCTTCTCATCCTCACATCACAGTATAGCAGGACAGACGCAGTGCCATTTTTTCTTCCCAATTTTTAACAATTATATTTGTAGGAAATATTATTTCACATTTGTTTCTGTTTTTGCTTTGGCCACCAAGTAAACAAATTCTATTATATTTTGGGAGGACTTTGGCACTGGGAATCATATTAGTGGGAGATGATTTCTGAACATTTATTATGGATGCTGAAGGAAACTGAGACCTCTTTAGAATGCCAGCAGAACTTGTTGTTGTTGTTAGGTGCTGTCGAGTCATTTTCACCTCACAGCGACCCCATGTACAATTCAACAAAACACTGCCCAATCCTGCCCCAGCTCCATGATCCCTGCTATACCTGAGCCCATCATTGCAGCCACCATGTCAATCCATCTCGTTGAAGGTCTCCCCCTCTTTCATTGACCCTCCACCCTGCCAAGCATGACATCCTTCTCCAGGGATTGGTCCCTTCAGACAACATGACCAAAATAGGTGAGATGAAGTCTGGCCATTCTCACTTCCAAGGAGCATTCTGGCTGCACTTCCTCCAGGACAGATCTGTTAGTTCTTTTA
>NW_006921811.1:1574915-1584409 GCF_000298275.1 Orycteropus afer afer | reverse complement strand
ATATTAATGATATTGTTCTATAATTTCCACATTCTGTGGGATCACCTTTCTTTGGAATGGGTACAAATATGGATCTCTTCCAGTCAGTTGGCCAGCTAGCTGTCTTCTAAATCTCTTGGCATAACAAAGTGAGTGCCTCCAATGGGGCATCCGTTTGTTGAAATATCTCAATGGGTATTCCATCAATTCCCGGAGCCCTGTTCTTTGCCAATCCTTTCATTGCGGCTTTGACTTCCTCCTTCCGTACCATTGGTTGTAGATCATATGCCACTTCCCGAAATGGATGAAGATCGATCAGTTCTTTTTGGTACAGTGATTCTGTGTATTCCTGCCATCTTCAATCTTCATCAATCAATCTTCTATTGATGTTTCCTGCATCATTCAATATTTTGCCCATATAATCTCTCAATATTGCACTCGAGGCTTAATTTTTTTCTTCAATTCTTTCAGCATGAGAAATGCCAAGTGTTTTCTTCCCTTTTGTTTTTCAAACTCCAGGTCTTTGTACATTTCAGTATAGTAATTGGTTTTGTCTGCTCGAGCTGCTCTTTGAAATCTTCTGTTCAGCTCTTCTATCTTGTCATTTCTTCCATTGGCTTTAGCTACTCTCCGTTCAAGGACAAGTTTCTGAGCCTCTTCTGTCATCCATTTTGGTCTCTTCTTTTCTCATCTTTTTAGTCATCTCTTGCTTTCTTAATGGATAATGTTCTTAATATCCTCCCACAATTCTTCTGGTTTTCAGTCATTGGTGTTCAATGCATCAAATCTATTCTTTAGATGATCTCTAAATTCAGAAGTGATATATTCAAATACATTCGTATTTTGGCTCTCGTGGACTTGTTTTAATTGTCTTTAACTTCAAGTTGACATTGCTTATGAGCAGTTGATGGTCTGTTCCACAATCAGCTCCTGGGCTGGTTTTGGCTAAAGACATTGAGCTTTTCCACTGCCACTTGCGACACATATAGTCAATCTGATTCCTGTGTGTTCCATCTGGTGAAGTCCACATCTAGAGCTGCCATTTGTGTTGTTGAAAAATGGTGTTTGCAATGAACAAGTCATTGGTCTTTCAAAATTCTACCATGAGAGTTCCAGCATTGTTTCTGTCACCAAGGCCAAATTTTCCAAGCACTGGTGTTTCTTCTCTGTTTCCAACTTTTGCTTTCCAGTCACCAGTGATAATTAACACATCCTGATGTTTGGTCAATTTCAGACTGCAGAAGTTGATAAAAATCTTCAATTTCCTCATCTTTGGCTTTGGTGGTTGGGGCATAAATTTGAATAATAGTTGTATTAAGGGATCTTCCTTGTAGGTGTATGGATATTATCCTATCACTGACAGCATTGTACTTCAGGACAGATCTTGAAACATCCTTTGTGATGATGAATGTCGTGTCATTCCTCTTCAAATTGTCATTCCCAGCATAGTAGATCACAAGATTGTCTGATTCAAAGTGGCCCAAACCAGTCCATTTCAGCTCACTAATGCCGAGAATTTCAATCTTTATGTGTTCCATTTCATTTCTGACAACTTTCAATTGTCCTAGATTCATACTTCATACATTCCATGTTCTGATGATTAGTGGATATCTGCAGTTGTTTCTCTTCAATTTGAGTGGTGCCACGTCAGCAAATGGAGGTCTCAAAAGCTTTACCTTATCCATAGGACGAAGGCTGGGTTTACTAAGATGATGCAGCTCTTTCCCAGTCCTATTTTGAGAGTCTTCTAACCTAACTGGACTATTCATAAATTTGCACGGAAATGTATCAAACACTGTTTCTTTGCTATTCATAAAGTTTTCCCTGGCCAATTCTTTGAGAAGTGGATGGTCTCTTCCTTTTTCTAGTCTGTCTCAGTCTGTATGCTGGGCTGATACCTGTGCATCGTGTACATCCTGCTGGGTTTGAAACACCAGTGGCTCAGCCTCAAGACTCACATCAACATGTCACCATGGTAGGACAAACCAACAGACAAGTTTGTCTCCCTGTTTAAACCTCTCCTACCACCCTTACCTGGGTCCCTGCAGCTGACTCCTTCTCTGTCCTGATTCCTGGGTGTTTTAATCCCCTTTCTCCCACTCTCCTGCCCTGCTGTTTTGAGCATGCCTGAGTTCCCTCTCCTCACCTGGATCCCTGCAGCTGACATAAGTCAGTCAATCTAATGGTTCCACTAGAGATTTTGAGTCATTAGTACAAAGAGGCAAAAAGTATGCAGAATTTGTTTTCTGTAACTTTGGCATAATTAAATAAATGAATGCATTGCTCCACAATAGTTGTAGTAATGGCACTCAAGGCAGACTTTCCCATAGGCATGACATTGGCTGTGGTTATTGCTGCCAATTCTCTTCAATTTCTGCCCATTCTTCAATCTTTGCTTTTCATTATCTCTTTTATTTTGTCAGTGAGCAAATATCCTTCAAATAAATTGCTTTTCTTCCTACATTGGAACTGTTTCTGTTATTTACCACAATAATCCTAATGAAAACAGTGTTCAACCCAATTCTATTCAGAGACAAATGAATCCAACAAATTGGTTAGAAATGAAGGGATGAATGACTTATTGAATCCATCCCAATTTAATTGAAAGAAGACTAGCTTCTGAATCTAGTGTCAATATGATAATAAAAAATAAACATTAATAATACTTTCTTCTTCAAGTTTTAGGCTCTATAATTCTCCTTAATTCTTCCCATTTTACTATCCTAGATGTTTCTCTATGTCTAACTAGTTATGTGTATACTAATAAATATTTATCATCCAACTCTCCAAGGATGAAAAATCCCTGTTTGTGGAATTTTGCCCATTTCCATACTGTAAATATTCCCATTGTATTCAATTTCAAGCTACCAATTTGATATCACTAAAAATGGAATTAGGAACAGATAGGAAGATTGGGTGATCTACTTCTGTAGTGCTACTGCCTCCGTTACCCAAGGACTGTCACTACGAGTCGAGTCGGAGATGACTTGATGGCACATAATAAAACAATAAAAACAGCCCACAACCGGCTCTTGTAAGCTTACAAGTTGGCTTCAGCACCTCAATACTTGAGACTGATAAAGTCAGTTTCCTCAGATTCAAATTCTATACCTTTATCACAAGGGTAGAGAAGATAATCTCAAGGATTAATCCTGGGACAGAATTACTATAATTTTAAGTGTGAGTGCAGGAGTCATGCAAAAGATGAATTAGGCATAGCAGAAAGCCTTCACTGGTAGCAAAATATGTGATAAGACTTGTGGATTCACAGTAAATAATCTCAGCTGTAAATATTTTTGAATGAGTGTATCATGACAAGAAATGTACTATGATTAAATTTTCATTTTTAAATAGAAAAAATGAAATATGTTTCTACTTCAGAAATTCCATTGCCAGCTTGTTTGGAAGTTTGCAGAAGCAGTATTTTCAGTTGACAGTATACAACAGTATGGTAAGCAAAGCACAAGGAAGTCAGATGGAGAAGTGAAGATGTAATACAAAGTTAAAAACAAAAAACAAACCTAGAAGGTGAAAGCTAAAAACATTGAGCTTCTAACATTAGAAAGCTTGTTTCACACCATGTCAAGGGGTTAAATCAGTTGAGAGACTGTCTACCGGAACTAAAATAAACTTATTTAAATGCTTGAATTACACAGTTTCACCCTAGTAAAATAATCTGTGGCAGCCTCTGTTGGCTTCCTACCTATCATACTTCCCATCTTCCTTGCAAATAGAATTTATTTCTTCACAACTTCAGGCAGTTAAGTGCTTGAGAGAGGTGAAAGCAGAAACAGTCACAGAAAGCAAGGCTGGGTAGGAAAGGATGGGACAAAATGGAATTTTGATTATTGTTATGGATAGAATTACATCCCACCAAAGAAGTACTGGAATCAACTCCTGTACCTGATGATATAATTCCATTGGGACTAGGGTTCTTTGTTAAGTTAATAATGCCATACCAGGGTGGAGTGAGTCCTAAGCCTAATCACTACTGTGGATGTAAAGAGCATCCTAGACTTCCAGACAAGGAAGCACAAATGGGGAAGAGAGATGCCACCTGAAGATCACCAATGAGCTGAAAAATGCTGAGGCTACAGAAGGTGAGACAAAGATGTTCCCCTGGAGCAAGCAGAGAGTCTTTCCTTGAAGTCATTGCCTGGATTCAGACTTCCAACCCCCTGTGATAAAACAGATTTCTTTTCATTAAAGCAGCTCATTTGCAGTATTTCTGTTACAACAGTATTAAGAAACTAAGACAATTAGTTCAAGCCAATCTTGGCAAGTCCATTTCAATTGCCATAGATTAATTTTGGAGTGGTCACCAAGGCTTGCCAAAGCTGTGTGAAGGAAGCTTGTTGAAGAGATCTTGGGGAATTTTTCTTTATCTTTAGAAGGGACTGAAGGAAATAAAATGTCCTTACTATCTGGAAATTGTCTTCAGCACTTGCTGCTTAGAACTGTGGCAGACATCTGGGAACATAATGAGAGTGAGATGGAGATGATATAGTCCAATGCATTACAGATGAGAAAGCACAAAGGTAATGAAACTTCATCCTTGATAATGTCACAGAACCACTGAGTTAACTAATCTCAAGGTTTCCCTACTTCATGGCTTCTTTTTATGGTAGATAAACAAGTTTGTGGTTTTATTGGTAAGGCACTTGCAATTATCTGATTTTCTTCATGCATGTATTATAAACTTACATTAAATAGTCCATCCGTCTTTCTTTCAACAAGTATTTTGTGAACCCACTATGTGCCGAGAACTTTTCTGAGTTCAGAAAATATGATGGGACCAAGCAAATGTGTATGCTCCTCTCAAAGACTTTACATTTTAATAATGTAAACCCACAGATGCAAGAAACCCAAGGAATCCCAAACACAAGAGACATGAAGAAACTACACCAGTGAAGATAATAATAAACTTTTTCAAGACCAATTATAAAGGCAAAAACACCAAAAACAGACAGATGAAAACAGATACATGATATCTAGAACAAAGACAAGGATGACAGCAGATTTCTCATTGAAAATGATGTCCGTGAGAAGGCCTGTGAGAAAAATCTTGAAAGCAGCACTGGTCTGCATTGTTTGACATCCACAATATGACCTGTTAAATAGGACATTTTGTGATCTGGGCATTGTGTGAACACCATATTAAAACTTTATGGGAGGATGCTTCCAGTTGTCATCATAGCCACTGGTGCTGCTGTTGCTGCTCCTGGCGCTGCTGGTGAAGGCCTTTGGAATGGGTGCTGGTAACAGGGATACTGACAGGGTGGGAGTGGGAGTGGAGTCAGAGGAAGCAAATGGGAGGATGTAGAGAACATCCAGCCCTGCCCACTATTCCACCTACCTGAGCAGCAGGAGCAGCCCAGGCCCTGCAGTTCTTGCTGTCACTGCCACTTGCCCACCAGACAAAGCCTAGAAGCCTACACCCAGAGCCATGTCCTCTGCCTCACTAACCTGTAACCCACTTGTGGCCCAGTGTTGTAGGAATCTGGGTTTGTGGTATTTAAAATCATTAGGAGGGAATAATAAACAAAAGGAGAGCTGCTTTCCCTTTAAAACATTAAAACTGCCTTATAGGACAACAGACATTAAAGCAATTAGATGTTTTCTGAACAAATGTTAAGCGATGTATACCTGCATATCCAAATTTCAAATCAGATTCAGAAGAGGACATGGAATGAGGAATGTCATTGCTGATGTCTGATGGATTTGGCTGAAAGCAAAGAATGCCAGAAGATGTTGATCTGTGTTGTACTAAGTCCACAATAACATTCCCGTGTGCAACAAATAACAGTGTGTGTTATGAATAACATTGCAAAGAACAGAAATTTCAGAATACTTAATTGTACTCATACATAAGCTGTACATAGGCCAAGAGGCAGTTCTTCCAACAGAACAAGGAGATACTGTGCGGCTTAAAATTAGAAATGATGTGTGTCATGGTTGTATCCTTTCACTATGCTTATTCAATCTATTTGCTCAGAAAGTGGACTGAATAAATATGAATACAGCATCAGGAATGGAGGGAAGATTCATTAAAAATTTGCAACAGGCAGAAGATATCACCTGGATTGCTGAAAGTGAAGACTTGAGAGAACTTACTGATGAAAATCAAAGACTACAACCTTAAGTCACTCACTCACTCACTGCCGTTTAGTTGCATCCAACTCATAAAGACCCCTCCTTGGTTTTCCGAGGTGGTATCACTATGAAAGTAGATTGCCCAACCTTCCTTCCGAGGAGTGGCTGATGGGTTTGAACTGCCAATCTTTTGGTTAGCGGTCACATGCCTTAGGCACTATGCCCCCAGACCTCCCCACAACTTTCAGTATAGATTACAAAATGATGTAAACAAAATAAAAATCATAACAACTTGACCAATAAACATCGTGATAAATGGAGAAAACGTTGAAGTTGTCAGGGGAAAAAACAAAATCACTGCCGTTGAGTCTATTCTGACTCATTACACAATGACAATACAGGACAGAGTATAATTGCTTCATTGGGTTTTTCAGGGTGTAAATCTTACAGAAACAGACTACCTAATCTTTCTCCCACAGAGGAGCTGATGTGTTCAAAACACCAGTCTTTTGGTTTAGTAGACGAATGTGTTAATCACTTCACTACCAGAGCTTCTCTTCTCCAGCCCCCAACCCCATGGAAGCAGTAGTCAAGAAAATAAGTGACATATTGCATTGGACAAATTTGCTAAAAAAGACTCTTTAAAGTGTTAAAAAGCAAAGATGTCACTTTAAGGAGTAAGATGTAACTGACCTAAGCCATGGTATTTTCAATTGCCTCATATATATGGAAAAGCTGGACAATGAATAATGAATGAAAAAGAAGGATTTATACATTTGAGTTATGGTGCTGTGGGAGCTCTGGTGATGACCTAATGTATAACAGAATGAAATAGTGCCCAGTCCTATAGTGCCTTCATGATCATCGATAGGTTTGAGTACATTGTTTTGCTTATTGTATCAATCAATCTCATGGTGGGTTTCTCTCATTTTCACTCACCCTCTACTTTATTAAACACAATGTCTTTTTCTAGTGATTGCTCTTCCAAAATAAGCAAGCCAAAGTCTTACCATTCTCACTTCTAAGGAGCATTCTGTTGCATAGCTTATGATTGACTTGTTTGTTATTCTGCAAGTCCATAGTACATTCAATAATCTTCACCAACATCACAAATTGAATGCATCAATTCTTCTTCAGTCTTCATTTTTTTCATTGTACATCTTTACCATGCACATGAGGCACTTGAAAAATACCATCATTTGGTCCAGGTGCACCTTGGTCAGGAAAGTGACATCTTTGCTTTCAGAACATTAAAGAGATCTTTTTGCAGTATATTTGCCCAATGTAATATATAATTTGATTTCTTGACTGATGTTTCTATGGACGTTGATTGTTGATCCAATTAGAATAGAATCATCAACAAATTTAATTTATTCTTCATTTATCATAATGTTGTTTATTTGTCAAGTTGTGAGGCTCTAGTCTTTGACATTAATCAGAAAGTGCTTCAAATTGTCTCCATTTGATGTCTCCAAGCAAAGTCCTGTCATCTGCAGTAGAGGTTGTTAATGAGTCTTCCTTTAATCTTGAAGCTGCACTTTTCATATAGTCCTGCATCTTGCATGTTGTTTTAACAATTGTTCTTGCAAAAATTGAACATAAATATGCATAAAATGTTCTGCAATGCATACCTTGCAGCACATAAAAAGTTTAGTTAAAATGGATTCCACACCTAAATGTAAAACCTATAAATAATAGTAATAAAAAAAAATTCTACAAGAAAATATAAAATAAATTCTTTGTATACTCAAATTAGGCAAAAAACTTATTAAATACAATGACAAAAGGAAAATTCATACAATAAAAAATTACTAAATTTTACTTTAAATAAAAAACAAACTCATTGTCATTGAGCTGATTTTAGCTCAACTACTCTATAGGGCAGAGTAGAACTGTTCCATAGGGTTTTCTAAGCTGTAATCTTTACAGAAACAGACTGTCACACCTTTCTTCTGAAGAGCAGTTTGTGGGTTTGAACCACTGACCTTTCTCAATTAGCAGCTGAGCCCTTAACCACTGTACAAGAAGGGCTCCTCAACTGAACTCCATCAAATATAAAATCTATTCTTAAAAAAGCATCATTAAGTGAATAAGCCAATTACTATAATGAAATGTGCAAAGACCTGGAGTTAGAAAATCAATAGGGAAGAACACCCTCAGCATTTCTCAAGCTCAAAGAACTAAGGAAAAATATTAAACCTCGATTTGCAATATTGAAAGTTTCTATGGGCAAAATATTGAATGATGCAGGAAGCATCAAAAGAAGATGGAAGGAATACACAGAGTCACTGTATGAAAAAGAACTGGTCAATCTTCATCCATTTCAGGAGGTGCCATAAGTTCAAGAACCAATGGTATTGAGGGAAGAGGTCGAAGCTGCACTGAGGGAATGGGTGAGGAACAATGCTCCAGGAATTGATGGAATACCCATTGAGATGTTTCAATAAATGGATGCCCCACTGGAGACACTCACTCGGTTATGCCAAGAGATTTGCAAGACAGCTACCTGGCCAACTGACTGGAAGAGATCCATAATTGTACCCATTCCAAAGAAAGGTGATCCCACAGAATGTGGAAATTGTTGAATAATATCATTAATATCAAATGCAAGTAAAATCTTACTGAAGATAATTCAAAAACAGTTGCAGCAGTATATTGACAGAGAACTTCCAGAAATGCAAGCTGGAATCAGAAGAGGACATGGAATGAGGGATATCATTGCTGATGTGAGATGGATCTTGGCTCAAAGTAAAGAATACCAGAAAGATGTTTACTTGTGTTTTATTGACATGCAAAAGCACTTGAATGTGTGGATCATAACAAATTGTGGATAAAATTGAGAAGAATAGGAATTCCAGAACACTTAATTGTACTCATGAGGAACTTGTACATAGACCAGAAGTCTGTGGTTCAACAGAAAAAGGGGGCACTTTATGGTTCAAAATCAAGAAGGGAGCGCATCAAGGTTGCATCCTTTCACCATACTTATTCAATCCATATGCTGAACAAATAATCCTAGAATCTGGACTATATGAAAAAGAACATGGCATCAGGATTGGAGGAGAAATCATTAACAACCTGTGATACGCTGATGACACAACTTTGCCTGCTGAAAGTGAGGATGACTTGAAGTACTTACTGATGAAGATTGAAGAATACAGTCTGCAGTATGGATCACATCTCAACATAAAGAAAGCAAAAATCCTCACAACTGGACCTAAGCAGCATTATGATAAATGGAGAAAAGGTTGAAATTGTCAAAGACTTCACATTGCTTGGTTCTACAATCAATGCCAATGGAAGCAGCAGTCAGGACATCAGATGATGTATAGCACTGGGCAAATTGGCTCTAAAGGACCTCTTTCAAGTGCAGAAGAGAAAAGATATCTCTTTGAAGACTAAGGTATGCCTGAGACAGCCAT
>NW_006921811.1:1572893-1573458 GCF_000298275.1 Orycteropus afer afer | reverse complement strand
GAGACCAGAAGAACTAGATGGTGCCCGGCTACCAATGTCAACCACTCAGAGGGGGATCTATGTAGGAGATCCTGGATAGAGTGGGAGAACAATGTAGAACAAAATTCAAAATCAAAACAAAAAATGAGGGGAGGACCAGATTTGCTGGGCTGATAGTGCCTGATGGAACTCCTGAAACAATGGCCCCTACATGCTCTTCAGATCTGGAATTTAACCCACTCCTGTGGCTTCCAGGCAAACAAAAGAGAGGCATATGAGCTGAACATTTGCGTTAGGTAGATACAGTCCTCAGAGAGATCAATCATGGGAGATAGGAAGGGCTGTGTACACACAGGGAGACAGCTTGGGGGCCAGAACACAGGAAATAAGTGGCTATGGGAAGGAAGTGGGTGGAGAGCTGTTCCAGTGTGGGCGATTGCAGTCAATGTCATGAGACAAAGTGTATGTGAACTTCAAAGAGGAAGACGAATTTGTTCTATAAACTTTCACCCAAATCACAATAAAATTAAAAAACAAAATTAAAAAATTTTGTTTAAAAATTAAAATTAAAAAACAAAAAACAATT
>NW_006921811.1:1569601-1572061 GCF_000298275.1 Orycteropus afer afer | reverse complement strand
GAGGCAGTATCACTACGGAAGTAGGATTGCCCAACCTTCCTTCCGAGGAGTGGCTGGTGGGTTTGAACCGCCAGCCTTCTGGTGAGCAGTCAGTCAAGTGCCTTAGGCACTATGCTACCAGAGCTCCTAAGCTGTGCCTAACCCAAGCCATGGTATTTTCAACCACCTCACTTGCATGTGAAAACTGGACAGTGAATAAGGTAGAGTGAGGAAGAGTTGATGCTTTTGAGTTGTGGTGTTGGTAAAGAATACTGAAAGTACCATGGACTGCCAGAAGAATGAACAAATCTGTCCTGGATGAAGGGCAGGTGGAATGTTCCTTGGAAGTGAAAATGGCCAGAATTCGTCTCATTTACTTTGGTCATGTTGTAAGAAGGGACCATTCCCTGGAGAAAGATATCATGCTTGGTAAGATGGAGGGTCAGTGAAGAAGGGAAATGCATTCAACAAGATGGTTTGACACAGTGGCTGCAATGATGGGCTCAGATATGGCAAGGATTGTGAGGCTGCCGCAGGACCAGGCAGTGTTTCGATCTGTTGTGTATAGGGTTGCTATGAGTTGAAACTGACTTGAAGGCACCTAACAACATCACAACAAGAGATACCACTATACAACTATCAAAGTTTCTAAAATACAAAAGGCTGGTGATGGCAAGTGTTGACCGTGATATGGAGCATCTTGTACTCTATATGCTACTGTTGGGAATGGAAAATGGTGCAGCCACTTTGGAAACAGTTAAGCTGCTTCTTAACACTATAAACTGTTATATAATCTAGCCAGTCTACTACCAGATATTTAGCCAAGAGAGTTAAAATTGTGTGTACATAGACACTGGCACATGAATGCCCAAAGCAGATTCATTCAGAAACAAGCTGTTTATCCAACACCAAACTGTAGTACACCCATTGTCAGTAATAGTCTGTGTTTTCTAGAGGAAAGAAAAAAACAAAAAGTAGAGCTTAGAAATATGTTTAGAGTGAGAGAGAGTGAAACAGAGAGCGAGATTTCACCACTTCTTTGCCACTTTGTCATACTGTGGGTGGCTTGCTTTTGGAGTGATGCTGGAAGCTCTGTCACTGGTATTTCAAATACCAGCAGGGTAACCAATGGTACATAGGTTTCATTGGAGCTTCCAGAGTGGGACATACTGGAAGAAGGACAGGGACATCCACTTCTGAAAAATTGGGCCACTGCAAACTTTACAAATAGCAGTGAAAAATTGTCTGGTATGTTGTTGTTGTTGTTATGTGCCGTTGAGTCAGAACCTAAACATAGTGACCCCTCCTTGGGTTTCCGAGGCAGTATCACTGTGGAAGTAGATTGCCCCATCTTCCTTCCAAGGAGTGGCTGGTGGGTTTGAACCACCAGCCTTCTGGTTAGCAGTCAAGTGCCTTAGGCACTATGCTACCAGAACTCCTGTCTGGTATATTACTATAAAACTTTATGAATTGCAGTAAAACATTGTTTGATGTATTGCCAGAAGATGAGTCCCTCATGCTGCAAGGCACTCAAAATATGACAGGGGAAGAGCTGTCTCCTCAAAATAGAGTGGACTTTAATGATGTGGATGGAGTAACATTTGCTGGATCTTCATCTGCTGATGTAGCAACACTCAAAATGAAAAGAAACAGCTATCAATGTCCATTAATAGTCAAAATGTGGAAAGTACTAAGTATGATTCTAGGAAAGCTGGAAGTTGTCAAAAATGAGATGGAAAGGATCAGCAAAAAGGAGAAGGTCCTCAACAAGATAGATTGACACATCAGCTATGACAATAGGCTCAAGAATAGCAAACATTACGAGGATGGTGCAAGACCAGAGAGTGTTTCATTCTGTTGTACATGGGGTTGTTATGAGTCAGAGCTGACTCAATGGCACCTGACAATAGCAACAGAGAGAGAGAAAGAGAGATAGAGAGAGAGATTTATCTAAAAGAAATGACTCATGTAGTTATGGAAACTGCAAGCCCCAAGTCTATGGGCCAAACATCAAGTTGGAGGCTTCTCCTGACTCATGCACCTGTGGAGGCTGAGGAACAGAACAATGACAAGCAACACAGCAGGCTATTGACTTCAGAGTCTGGCAAATCCAAGATCAGTAGGTAAAATGCCAGGTTGTTGGTTTACAGGCTGCAAAGGCAACAATCCCAAGATCCGTTAGTAGTACAGCAGGCCACTTGTTCAAGTCCAGGTGATGAGAAGCCAGATGCAGGATCCTGAGCAAAAAGCCAAGGAACTTGGCTCAAACTTTTCCATATATATATTGGAAGCAGGTCACACCCTGAAAGAAATTCCCATTCAACTAATTGACCACTTATAGCAAATCTAATCATGGAATTAACTACATTGCATCAAGTCTCATCATGGGAGATGACTATATCATAACTGCTAAGCCATTTAGGAGGCATTCAACAGGATTTACAGGCTCCATATCCTGATCTTCCTGATCATCCGTCCATA
>NW_006921811.1:1563789-1565306 GCF_000298275.1 Orycteropus afer afer | reverse complement strand
GGGGAGGCCTTCAAGGAGATGGATTGATACGGTGGCTGTGATGATGGGCTCAAGTATAGCAGGGATTGTGGGGCTGGCGTGGGATCGGGCAGTGTTTCGTTCTGCTGTGCATGGGGTCACTATGAGTCTGAAACGACTCGACGGCACTTAACAACAACAACAACAACAAGCACACCCATATAATAGAATAATGCTCAGTAATAAAAAGGGATATGCCATTGATACGCCCTATAATATGAATAAGATCCCTGCATGGTTAAATAAAATAATTATGTTGAGTGAAAGAAGCCAGACAAAAATGAGTACTGTATAATTCCATTCATACTAAATTTTAGAAAATAAGGTCAAGAATAGCAAATATTTTAAACTAATATTTTAGAAGCTAATGTATTGTTGTTGTTGTTTGCCGTCGAGTCAGCCCCGACTCATAGCGACCCCTCCTTGGGTTTATAGTGACACAAAATATATTAGTGATTTCCTGAGGACAGGACATGAGGGAAAAGTTTGGGAAGAGAGAATTATACACGTACACAAGGAATCTTTGGGGGTATGAATATTTCATTGTTTTGATTGTAATGATGGCTTCATGAGTGTATGCATATGTCAAAACCTATCAAATTGTACTTTTTAAATATATGTGATGTGTTGTAGGGCAGTTTTACCTCAATCAGCAACAAAGGAAAATTGATATAAAAGAGGAGGAATATGAACCAGATTATAGCCAGCCTAGTGAAGCATAGGACTTTATTCAAAGCATAATAAAGAGAAAGCATGCTGACAGATCCTATAACTTATCATGGGTGGTGCAGTTAAGTGTTCAGCTAGTGCGATAGTTAAGGTTCTGGATCAACTTGGCTGGGCCACTATTGTCAGGGTTTCACAGTAATGATGTAGTCATGTCTTTAGATGAGATCTGATATAATGTAATCTCCAGCATGATGAGATCTGCTATATTGTTATTCTTGTTAGGTGCCATCCACCGGGCTCCTGACTCATAACGACCCTATGTAAAACAGAACAAAACACTACCTGGTCCTTTACCAGCCTCACAATCTTTGTTACACTCGGTCGCATCTTTGCAGCCACTGTGTCAATCCATGCTGTTGAGGTTCTTACCCTTTTCTGCTGACCCTCTACTTTGACAAGCATAATATCCTTTCCCAGGGAGTGGTCCATTCTGACAACATGACCAAAACAAGGGAAATGAAATCTGGCCATTCTTGCTTCTAAGGAGCATTCAAGCTGCACTTCCAGGACAGATATGTTCATTCTTCAGGCAGTCCGTAGTATTTCTGGTGTTCTTTGCAACACCACAATTCAAAGGCATCAGCTCTTCTGTGATCTTCCTTACTCATTGTCTAGCTTTCACACACATATAGACAATTGGAAATATCACTTGGGTTAGGCACACTTTAGTCTTCATCAAACGCACTGCTGTCAAGCCAGATCCGTCTCATAGTGACCCTTCCTTGGGTTTCTGAGATGATATCACTCCAGAAGTAGATTGCCCAATCTTC
>NW_006921811.1:1562588-1563689 GCF_000298275.1 Orycteropus afer afer | reverse complement strand
GCAGTCAAATGCTTTGGGCACTATGCCACCAGAGCTCCTTTAGTCTTCATAGTGCTATCTTACTCCTTAACACTTTAAGAGGCCTTTTGCAGCAGATTTGTCCAGTCCAGTGTGATGTCTGATTTCTTGACTGCTGCTTCCATGAGTGTTGATTGTGAATCCATGTAAAAATGAACTCCCCAATAATTTTGATCTTTTCTCCATTTATCATGATGTTTCTTGTTGGTCTAGTTGTGAAGATTTTTGTTTTCTTTATGTTGAGGTGTAATCCATACTGAAGAATGTAGTCTTTAATCTTCATCAGGAAGTGCTTCAAGTCATCTTCACTTTCAGCAAGCAAGGTTGTGTCATCTGCATATTAGAGGTTGTTAATGAGTCTTTCCTCTATCCTGATGCCACATTCTTCTTCATCTAGTTCAGCCTTCCAGATTATTTATACAGCATGCAGATTGAATGAAAATGACATCAGCTCTGATATGTACTCTTCATGATTTTAAACCATGTAGTATCCCCTTGTTCTGTTTGAAAGACAGCCTTTCACTCTATGTACAGGTTTCTCATGAGCACAATTAAGAGTTCTTCATAATGCTATCCATAATTTTCTTTGGTCCACACAAATGCCTTTACATAGTTAATACAACAAAGGAAAAATCTTTCTGGTGTTCTTTGTTTTCAACAAAGATCCATATGATATCAGCAATAATATCCCTAGTTCCACATCCTCTTCAGAATCCAGTTTGAATTTCTGGAAGTTCCCTGTCAACATACTGCAGCAACTACTTTTGAATTTTCTACAGCAAAATTTTACTTGAGTGTGAAATTAATGATAATTTTTGATAATTTTCACATTTTGTTGGATCACCTTTCTTTGTAATGGGCACAAATATCAATCCCTTCTTGTCAGTTGGCCAGGTATCTAGTTGTCTTCCAAATTTCTTAGCATAAATCCATAAGTGCCTCTAGTACTACATCCATTTGTTGAAACATTTCAATAGATTTTCTTTCAATTTCTGGAGCCTTGTTTTCAACCAATTCCCTCCATGCACCTTGGGTGTCATCTCCAGCATGATGACATGCTGGACTTCTTCCTTCAATACCAAG
>NW_006921811.1:1560561-1562113 GCF_000298275.1 Orycteropus afer afer | reverse complement strand
TCTTTTTTTCCTTTCCTGTCTTTTAAATGACCTTTTGTTTTCTTCTTGTGTGATGATCTTGATGTCATCCCACAACTCATCTGATCTCTGAGCATTGGTGTTCAACTCATCAAATCTATCCTTCAGATGGTCTCTATATTCAGGTGGAATATATTCAAGGTCATATTTAGGCTCACGTGGACTTATTTTAATTTTCTTCAGCTTCAACTTGAGCTTGTATATGGAAAGTTGATAATCTGTTCCACAATCTGCTCTGATCTTTTTTGACTGATGATATTGATCTTCTCCATTGACTCTTTCCACAAATGTAGTCAATTTAATTCCTGTGTATTCTGTCTGGTGGGGTCCACAGGTATAGCTGTCATCTATGTTGTTGAAAAATAGGTATTTGCAATGAATAAGTCATTGGTCTTGGAAAATTCTATCATGCAATTTCTGGTGTTATTTCTTTGACCAAGGCAATATTTTCCAACTACCCATGGTTCTTCTTTGTCTCCAACTTTCACATTCCAATCACTGGTAATAACCATTACATCCTGATTGCATATTTGATCAATTTCAGATTGCAGAAGTTGGTAAAAATCTTCAATTTCTTCATCTTTGGCTTTAGTGGGAGCTCTGGTGGTCTAGTGCCCAAGGCATTCGACTGCTAACCAGAAGGTTGGTGGTTCAAACCCACCAGCTACTCCTTGGAAGTGGACAGCAGTGATGTTTGGTTTTTATTTTTTGGCTTTAGTAGTTGGTGTGTAAAATTGAACAATAGTAGCATTAACTACTATTGCCACTAGTAGTTATAGTACTATAGTAGTATATAGTAGTAGCATTAACTAAGGAGCTCTGGTGGCACAGTGCCTAAGGCATTTGACTGCTAACCAGAAGATTCGCAGTTTATACCCACCAGCCACTTTGCAGAAGAAAGACTGGGCAATCTACTTCTGTAAACATTTACTGCCTCGGAAACCCAAAGAGAGTCACTATGATTCAGAACTGAGTCCGTGGCAGTGAGTTTGGTGTTGTTTTGGAGCACTAACTGGTCTTCGTTGTAGAAATATAGATATTATCTTATCACTGACAACACTGTACTTCAGGATAAGTCTGGAATGCTCTTTCTGACAATGAATGAAATGTCATTCTCTTCAATTTGTCTTTTCCAGCATAGTAGACCCATTTCAGCTAACTAATGCCTAAGATGTTCATCTTTATCATTTCCATTTCATGCTCCATGGGTGGTACAAACAGTCAAGTGTTCAGCTGCTGAGATTGTTAAGGTTCTGTGTCAATTTTTCTGGGCCTTGATTCTCAGAGGTTTAGCAATTATTATGTAGTCATCGCCTATGACAAGATCAGATATAGTTTAATCATTTCCATGATGAGATCTGCTATAAGTAGCCAATAAGTTGAAAGGAGGTTTTCTAAAGGGTGTGACCTGTTTCTAATATGCATGGAAGTTCTGGCAAAGTTCTCTAGGTTTTTTCCTTATCTGGATCCTCCATCTGACTTGTCATCATCTGACCTCTGGGTCTTTGAAAATGAGCCAATGACCTGCCATAGT
>NW_006921811.1:1544582-1559021 GCF_000298275.1 Orycteropus afer afer | reverse complement strand
GCTTAAAGACACCAAAAAATCATCTAATCTAATCTCTTAATTTTATAAATTGAACACAACTGAGGAAGGTGAAGCACTACACCCAAGGTGAGTTGGTAACAACAATGTACATAAGTCAAGTCAAAGTGTCTAAAACAAGTTGGCTTTATTACTGTATCTTGTTGCCAGATATCCCATAGGCTTATCTTTCCTGAGTTCGTTCTACAAGATTTTAATAACAAGGAGTTAAAGATAGGAACATTTGATGGAGGTGAGATTATCACAGCAAACAACACTTTGTGGGAAACAGATTGATGCCTGTGCTTGTGGGCAGAAATCTAAAAGTAGCCCAACTGGATTGCTGGATTGAAAATCTCTTAAAATAAATGAAAAGTTCATGTTGGAAACTGAAAGCAGTGTGCTGTGAGCTTGAAAAGTGCCTGGATCTTGAACAATGAAATGAACTTGCAAACATGAAACACACAGGTCTTGGCTCTTTTCATTTAATCACACAAGTCGCTGATAGGATGAGAGAAATCAATAAATTTCAACCAATTTTTTTTTTTTTTTTTTTTTTTTTACAATATTCCTTCTGTACATGGACATCTCTGAAGTCCTTCGTATCACACACTGTGCTAAGGTCAGTTATGGTGCCCTTGAGCAGGTATACAAGAGTAACAAATGTTGTTTTTGTTTAAGATCCTTTATCCACTTCTTTTGTTCCATTTACTACTTTTCTTTCTTTGCTTTGCTCCACTGTGTGTGGTTTAGGGGGACTGACAATAGTAGGGTGTCCCCAGGAAGCACAAACAAGCATGTTGCTACTTACCAAAAGTTGGCAATTGGAAAACACCCAGAGGCAGCTTAGAAGAAAGGCCTTACCATCCGCTGAAAGGACACAGTCATGAAAACTCTGTGGAGTGCAGTTCTACTGTCAACACATGGAGTTATCATAAGTTGAGGTTGACTCAATGATGACAAAAGTGTTTGTTGGTTGTTTATTTATTTTTGACAATCACAGCAACTATTCCCTAATTACCAGGTTATTCAGGTCACTCAACCAGACATACTCCCAAACATATAACCCTATTCCTCTAATTTCAGTGAGTGCCCAGGGGTGAATATGACACCCAACTTGGGCCAATCAGAATCCTTCCTGGAGAATTTATATAAGGCCACTAGAAAAAGATGGTATATTTTTTTTCAGTCATAAAATACAAAGATTTAATCCAAGAACATCACAAGAACACTGCTTGGCAAAAGGCCATTTGAATTATAGACCATTGAAGCCAGTTCTCAGAGAGAAACTGACCCAAAGCCATGAGATGTTGACTCTTGGCAAGATCATCCCTGGACTCAGTCATGCCTGAGGCCAGTATCTCCACAGTGCTTTCTGCTCACATCAATCAATATTTTCTTTTTAGTATTAAGCCCATATTCACTGTTCCTCCCAAAGAAAGCATTCTTACAAATGTAGTAATACAAAAGATATCTAGTTAGTCCCTACCATGTGCCACATTCTCTTCTAGTGTATGTGTGTGTGTGTGTGGGGGGGTGGCTGCAGAGATGAATAAAGTATGTTCCTACCTTTGAGGACATCACAGCTACTTTGGGAAATAGGCACAAAATTGTGTAATGACAATGCTATTGGATAATAGCAATAGGAGAAGTAAGTATCTGGGCACTGGAAAGATCAAGGATAGCCAAGACTGGCTTCCCAGACCTGGACAGCATGGCCTGAAGAATTAATAGTTTATTGTTCTGAAGCAAACTTGAGATAAAAGGCATTCCAGAGTGATGTACATCTGCAAAGTAAGAATGTTTAAAGTAGCGTGAGATTACTAAATTATGCATGATCCAACCCAGGGTCTTTTCAATCACCTCATATGCATGTGGAAGTTGGATACTGAAAAAGGAGAACCAGAGAAGAATTGGTACATTAAAATTGGATATTGGTGAAGCATACTGAATATACCCATGGACTCCTAGAAGAATGAACATAGTAGTCTTAGAAGAAATACAACAGAATGTGCCTTAGAAACAAGGATGGTGAGGCATTGACTCACTCACTTTGGACCTCTCATCAGGAAAGGCCAGCTTCTAGTGAAGGACATCATGTTTCCTAAAGTAGCAGCAGTGAAAATGAGGAACACTTTCAATGAAATGGATTAACATAGTAGCCAAAGCAATGTACTCAAACATACCAATGATGTGAAGATGCCACAGGACCAGGCAACATTTAATAAGGTCTCTATGAGTCATAACCAACTCAATGGCTACTGACAACCACAAATTAGTGTGGCATATCTGGAGACCTCTTAGAAGGCTACTGTTGTTAAGGGGGAGTCGCTGGGACTGAGACAGCAGATGCATGTAAGAGCTAGGCCTTGGAGTGCTTTGACAGGTAGTAGCCTACCAGCAGTGGGGGAAGACTATGGAATATTAGCAATGGAAGAATAACATGTCCCTCAATTCAGGAAAACTTGCACATTGAGGACATAGAGTTTGAGTACTTGCTAGAAAATCATCTCTAGACACTGAAGAATAATAACACCCCCCCGCCCCCCACAATGCCAATAAATGGTGTCAGATATGTAGTTATCCATAGGGTATTTGTTACAGGAAGCTTTCTTGTTTCTGTTACCTAGTGCTGTTCTAATAGACATACCACAATGTATGTCTTTAACAAACAATGATTTTTTCTCTTACAATTTTGGATGCTAGAAGTCTGAGTTCAAAGTACCAGCTCTAGCGGCTAGGTGAAGGCCCCTCAACCTTTGACTTCAGCTCTACCTCTTACTCCCATCCCACTGAAGCTGGAGGCATCTCTCACTCCCTTTTTATTTATTTATTTATTTATATTGTGATTTGGGTGAAAGTTTACAGAGCAAATTCATTTTCCAGACAACAGTTCATATACACTGTCTCATGATATTGACTGCAATTTCCCACAGTGCAACAGCTTTCTTCCCAATTCTTCTCCATAGTTACCTCTTCTCTGTGTCCATGCACTCCTGCCCCCCAAGCTGTCTCCCTGTGCATACACAGCCCTCTATTTCCCTGTGATTGATCTCTCCAAGGAGTGCATCTACCTAATGTAAGTACTCAGATTCTATGCCTGTCTTTTGTTTGTCTGGGAGCCACAGGATTGGGTTCAATTCCAGTACTGAACAGCAGCTAGGGGCCATAGTCTCAGGGGTTTCACCAGGGTCTATCAGACCACCAAACCTCGTCCCCCCACCTTTTTTTTTTTTATGATTTTGAGGGTTTTTTTTTCCACATTGTTCTCCTACTCTACCCGGATCTCCTACACAGATCCCTTTCCAAATGGTTGACAGTGGTAGCTGGGCACCATCTAGTTCTTCTGACCTCATAATGATATAGGCTGAGGATCACATGGTGTACTAGTCCTTTGGACTAATTTTTTTTTTTTTTCCATGCATCTCCAGCTTTCTTCATTCATCTTTGCTCTGGATGAAGAGAGACCCTTCATTGCATCTAGATAGCTGCTTATGGAGACTTCTCTTAACTCAAGCAGCTGCTGGCTGCTGAGGCTGACAAACACAATGTTAACAATTAAAATGGAACAGCCTCAAAATTATCAAGCAAAATGGCAGGCCACTAATTAAAGTCCAGAAACAGTCTCACGATAGGCAGACAACATGGCAGACAACTGAGATGAAGACTCGGCCAAATGCAAGATGCAGATGTGCCAAAAAGCTCAGAGACCTTTCTCAATGCTTCTCCTTATATACCAGAAGCAGAACACGTCCCTAAGGCAGCTACTCAGCTGCTCACATTAGATTCCTCCATGGAGTTGATTATCAGTCTCATTATGGGGACTCACCACATCCAGCTGCCCAGCCAATCAACCAGGCCTGGCCAAGTTGACACATAACCTTAACTACCACAATTCCACCCCATGTCAACTTGGCACCTATACAGATATCCTTCCCTGGGTGATTGAGTCTCCTAGAGCATCTGAGCCCCGACCTCACCCCCTTGGCCTGGCAGGCCCCGTTCCTCCACCCCTTGGGGCATGATAGCCCTATACCCTCACTTTTGGGCAGCAGCCATGGCCACATCCCATTGGCCCTCATGAATGGCAATCCCACATTTCAGAACCAAGTCAGTGAAGATCTGACTCTTTGAAACCTAGGAGGCTGTGTTGATTCCACCCCCTGATAAGACTGTTGCTTTGTCTCATGCTGGTATCTCGGCTCTGCTGCCACCATCTTTCTGGTGGTCTCTCAGGATGCACTCCACTCCTGTTTCCACATTTCAGGTATATGTTAGAGTAGCAATTCACTCTATCGGTACCAAATTCTGTTTTTGGTTCACTAGTGCTGCTCTAAGGAGCTCTGGTCGTGTAGTGCATAAGGCAGTTGACTGTCTACCAGAAAGCTGGCAATTCAAATCCACCAGCCACTCCTCAGAAGGAAGGTTGGGCAATCTACTTCTGTAGTGATACTGTCTCAGAAACCCAAGGAGGAGTCTCTATGAGTCAGGTCTGACTTGATGGCACATAACAACAACAGTGCTGCTCTAACAGAAATATACCACAAGTGGGTGGCTTTAAGAAACAGGAATTTATTCTCTTACAGTTTATGATGCTAGAAGTCTGGGTTCAAAGTGCCAGCACTAAGGGCTGGGTGAAGGCCACCCAACCTTGGTCTTGAGCTTTGCCTCTTGCTCTTAGCCCACTGGAGCTGGAGGTGTCTCTTAACTCAAGCAGAAGCTGACTATTGAGGGTGACAAATGCAAGGTCAAAAAGTAAAATGGCACAGTCTCAAAATTATCAAGCAACTTCTCAGGCCTCTAGATCAAGTCCATTAACAGTCTCAAGATTGGCAGACCACTGAGATGAAGAGACAGACAACTGCAGGATGCAGATGTGTCAAAATAGCTCAGAGACCTTTGTCAACACTTCTGCTTATACACTAGAAGCAGACCACATTCCCAAGACAGCTACTCTGGTTCTCACAGTAGATTCCACCATGGAGTTGATTATCAGTCTCATCATGGGGAATACTACTACATCTAGCTGCCCAGCCACTCAAAACCAGCCCCAGCCAAACTGACATATAATGTTAACTACCACACTTGCATAATAAAATCCTCAGATGCTCAAGTCCCTTATACTAATGGTGTAGTACTTACATATAACCTACACAAACTCCCATCTATTTTAAATAGTCTCTAGATTATTTATAACAGCTAATACAATGTAGATGCTATGCAAGTAGGACTTTATGCTCCCTCTAAGGATTTGAGGGACTACTTTGACCATTTAATTGCTTTGTAGGACCTATGTTTTTCACAGAAACAATAGGTGCACGCAACACAAGTAGTGAAATAACAAGACAGGCCAAGAGTGCTCAAATAGGAGTGCCGGAGACCCTGGGGTTCTGTGGACTGGCAGGGGGGTCCAGCACAGTGCGCCGACACAGCTCTTCATTCACCCAGATTCAGTGTAATGCTTGGCATGTGATGAATCCAATTTTGGATTTTTTAAGTTTTCTGGAATTTTATTTTACCCCCCAATCTGTTCGATCAATGGTTGGTTGAATCTGTGGATGAAGAACTCTGGAAACAGATGGCCGACTGTAACTCCACACAGACTGCTGTCAAAGCAAGGGTCCTGGCCTTCACTTGCTCATTGTAGGGCACTGTCCCCTGGACAGCACACCCCAACAAAGGCACCTCCTTCCTCAAGATACCTGCTTATCTAACAAAGAATAGAACCAGAACCATGACTGATGCTTCCGTTGTCCTTCCTGCGGTTTTCTAAAAGACCAGTTCCCTGGTACACTTTCTTCCTTCCATCCAGCTGTTAATTTTACTTAAAGTCTATTCCTGCAACTTCTTCTCATTGAAAAGGATTTTTTCCATGAGGACTATGAAATCCATTGGCTTTGTCAGATGATATTTATTTAACTGCAGACGAGCCAGGGCTGTATCCTATCTATCTCTGAATCCCTAATCCCTGTGCCTGTCCATCGGTAGGTACACAGTGCGTGCAGACTGGATGGAATCGTGAGGCATATGCCTTTCCCCTGGAAATACCCAGAGTGAAATGTTACACCTTCCCATTCCTGGAAATCTTGATGCATTATTTTGCCATTAATTATCCAGCAATCAGAGATTGGGGCTTAATATTTTAAGAAGCTGAATTTTAATGAGAAATGAACTGTAAATATTTATGTACGTAAACAATATAGCTGCAATTAATCAGAACTCCAATGTCTGAGTGTCAGAGTTTCTTAGCATTGTGTTGCCTAATTATATTCCCTAGCCTGTGTTTATAGGCAAATTCTACTTCTACCTCCCTTTTGCATGGCCCCATTTACTAAGTACTAAGGCCCAGAAATAAATATAGGTCCAAATCAATCCCCAAGAACTAATCTAGGAGAGGCACGCTGAATCCATATAAGAAATCCGATTATATTATCTTTTTTTAAAGATCGACTTTATGCAAACCTCCTATCAATTTCTTTGTGTAATTGTCTAAGCAGGTATTTGGCTCCTCAAACATCTGCTACCACTGGCAGGCCCCAAAATATACCTCCACATTAGCAACTTGTACTTAAAAAAAAAAACATTTATCTGGAAACATCTGCTGAGCTATTTTTTGTCTCTCCCCTCTTCCCTCCCAGGTCTGCTGAAGCAGAGTGAGGTGAGCTTGCAGCTTGAGATGTCAATGTCAAGTGTGAGGGGGGGGGTCTCAGAGGGAAAACAGCTTCTTGGTAAAGGGATAAGAAAGGCTAGAAAAAGATCCAGAGGAGGAAATTGAGTCGGGGAGAGGTGACAGGTGTGAGGAAGTGGACACAGCTCAGAAAGAGGGAAGTGGAGCACTGGGTTCAAATCCCACCTGTCTCTTCTTGCCTTGGTGGCTTTAAACAAGTGGCTGTACTCTGAGTCAAATGTACCCCCTCATAAATGCTCATAAAATGCCAATCTCAGGGACTCAATATTTGCATCAAATGATGCATGGTATGTTTAAATATGTTCAGCCTACAGAGACATTCAAGATAAACTGATTAAATAAATTCTTGATGACAAGGTTCAATTTGGGGAGATGGCCCAAATGTTGTGCTGGTAACTGAAAGATTACCAGTTGGAACCCACCCAGTGGCCCCTTGAAAGAAAAGGCATAGTGGTCTGCCCCCATTATGATTACAGCCATGGATGCCATGTGGAGTAGTATCTCTACTCTGTAAAACGTGGGGTCATCATGAGTGATAATTACCTGGACAGTACAGGAAAATAACAACAGACAAGTCTGTGGGAGTCCCTAGGTGGTGCAAAGAGTTAAGATGCCCGGCTGCTAACCAAAAGATTGGAGGTTCAAGTACACCATAGACTCCTAGGAAGAAAGGTCTGGTGAACTATTTCCAAAAAAAATCATCTATTGAAAACTCTCTAGAATGCAGTTCTACTGACACACAAGGAGTTGCCATGGGTTGAAGTGTACACAATGGCAACTATTAACAATAGTTGTGAGTTAATTGATAATTAGTAATAATCTGTGAGAAAATGAATTTAGAGTCTTCCTTCAAAATCTCTCTCATGTTTGGTATATAGTCCCTTAAAATGTCCTTTGGCTCTTTTTCTTATCAGTTACATCTCCCCTTGTGATAGAATGCCAACTAAAGGATCTCTTGAAATAACCTAACTTCATTACCCATCACCTTCTTCAAGGCCAAGTCCACTCTTCTTTTCTTAGATTGGATACTCCTTGAAGGTGAAGGGGGTGGAAAGACTACCTTTCATCTTTTACTTCTTTATTTGTCATTTGCTTTAGCACAGACCGTTAGCAAACCATGGGTGTCCAAGGTGGCACATTTATTTGAACCCAATTGGACCACACTAGGGAGTAAAAGATGGCAGCTTCATTGCACTTCCAATGATGGCCTTCCCCATGGGTGTGTGTATTCTGGTAGCATGGGGCATCCTGACACTCCAGAGTCCTGCCTACTTTCATTGTTTTCCTGTTGTAATTCAGATGTCACTTCCACCAGAAAATTTTCCTCAGGTATCCAGTCTCTCCTCTATACTTTTCTTAGTATTTCTCTATGTCTTGATATGTCAGCTATGGGACACTGGTGGTGTAGTGCCTGAAGCATTTGACTGCTAACCAGAAGGCTGGTGGTTCAAACCCACCAGCCACTCCTTGGAAGGAAGGTGGGGCAATCTACTTCTGCAGTGATTCCACCTCAGAAATCCAAGGAGGGGTCGCTATGAGTCGGATCTGACTTATAGCAGTGAGTTTGTTTTTTATTTTAGTTTTGATGTGTCAGCTAAGGTAATGCTAGTTGTTATGGTATATGAATCTTGAAGTCTCAGTGCTTTATCATGAGACACATATATTCCTCAAGTAATATGAACACAGGAAGGGAGAGGAGGGGTTACTGTGCTCCACAGAGTCATTCAGGGATCCAGGCAGCTACAGACACTGGGATCTTCCACAGGAAGGTGAAGTACGAGAGAGCGTGGATGTTCACACAGGTCTTCTAGGGCAAGCTCTGGAATTTGCATGCATCACTCTGCTTCCTTTTTCTTAACAGAAGCCATATGCATGGCCCTATGAGGATGCAAGAGGGACTAGGATATGTAGTCTCCGATTGGGCAGACATTTCCTCAGCAAATGTTCTTTGCTGATCACAGAATTTCACAGTGACTAAGAGTATCAGTCCAATTTGGAATCAGACTGCTGGGCTTGACTTCTGTGATGGTTAATTTTATGTGCTTGGCTAGGCTATGGTGCCTAATTGTTTGGTCAAACAGTAGTCTAAATGTAGCTGTGAATATATTTTGTTGATGTGATTAGCATTTACAATGAGTCGACTCTAAGTAAAGGAGATTACTTTTGATAATTGGGTGGTCCTGATCCAATCAGTTGAAGGCCTTCAGAGCAAAAATTGAGGTTTCTGAGAAGAGCAGGATTTTGCCTCAAGACTGTAACACAGATTTCCTTGCTGAGATTCCATCCTTGCTGACTTATGAATTTGGCATCACTTAAACCAATTCATAAAATAAATGAATTTCTCTCTCCCTCTCAAGCTCTCTCTCTTTCCATATATGTTGTTGTTGTTATGTGCCATTGAGTCGAATTTGACTCATAGCGACCCCTCCTTGGGTTTCTGAGGCAGTATCACTATGGAAGTAGATTGCCCCATCTTCCTTCCAAGGAGTGGCTGGTGGGTTTGAACCGCCAGCCTTCTGGTTAGCAGTCAAGTGCTTTAGCCACTATGCTACCAGAGCTCATATATATATATATATGTATATATATATATATATATCATGTTCTTTCATCGCCTCTGGACAATCCTGACTAATACAACTCCCAACTCAACTTCACGTTCATGGCCCTTTTTTATTTTATTTTTTAAAAATCTGTGTAATGGTTTTAATAAATGAGTGTAATAATAATTACTGGGAGGAAATAAATGAGTTAATGAGTTAATATGCTTAAAAATCTTGGCATAGCATTGGGGACATTGCAAAACCTCAGTAAATACATGTTACCTTTATGGTTTTCTAGAGTAACCTTAAGGAGCTAAGGTGGCATAACCCTTAATTGCTTAGCTGCTAACCAAAAGGTTGACAGTGTGAACCCACTCACCAGCTCTGTGGGAGAAAAAAACCTGGCCATCTGCATCCATAACAATCAAAGCCAAGAAAACCCTACAGGGCAGTTCTACTCTGTCACATGGGTTGCTATGAGTTGGAATCCACTTGAAGGTCCCCGACAACAGAGTGCATTCAGCATCTACTTAGCAATACCTAGTTTGGTAGTAGCCCACTTAATTAGATCTCTGCAGAAGCTCAGTTCTGAGCTATTCCTGCTCCCCTGTGATATATCCAGTCATTATCCTTTCGATATACTTAACCAGCAATGGTCACCTTTGCCTACAACCCAAAGTTCCTCACCTTGTGTCTCTGGAGTACTGTCTATTCATATAAGAAATTATTGATATGAACTAGGAGAACTCTGGGTTGAACATTGAGGTGCTATAATTCCAGTTGTGTTACTTATAACAAGGGAAAAAAAAGACAAAAACAGAAAAACAAGTGTCATCTTAGATACAAAAGAAAACAACTCACTACCATCGAGTTGATTTGACTAGTAGCAACCCCTCTTTGGGTTTCCAAGGTGGTATCTCTACAGAAATAGATTGGCCAGTCTTCTTTCTGAGGAGTGGCTGGTGGGTTTGAACCGCCAGTCTGGTTAGCAGTCAAATGCCTTAGGCACTATGCTACCAGAATTCAGAGGTAAAATTCTCTACACTTATTACAAATGATTTAGATACACACAATATTGGAACTTGAACTGGCCAATTCAAGCTTTTACCCTTTATTAAGTTTTCTAGAATATGCTACTGCATAATCTTGTTCACAAACACAGGTTATATGCAACTGTTAAGCTTGATTTTTCTCTTTTGTTCTATTTCAGTTCTATGATCACCTTTCCTAAGAAGATTAATGTTTTAAAATAAACTAATTATATGTTAATAGAAGTGACTATTAGAAGTCTCACAAGCTGCACTTAAATGCTGCATAGTGCAAAGGCTGTGTGTACGACTAGTAATCACAACGTTGGTGGTTCAAACTCACCCGATTTCACCTCGGAAGAAAAAGGCCTGGTGAGCTGTTTCTGTAAAGATTAGAATCAAAAGTACCCTATGGAGCAGTTCTACTCTGTAACTCACGGGTCACCAGGAGTCACAAATCAATACAAACAACAGCAAGGTGAAGAAGGTTGATGCATATGCCCTGTTCTGTCCACAGATTCATTTGTTTCTTTCAATGACTCAAAGAAGTAATAATTTCATTTCTGTAACTAAAAATTCAAATGCTCCAAAGTGAAATCGCTCTTTAATTCCCCTGGCCCCAGGACCTTCCATTCTCCACAGTGATTACCAGTGACCCCTTGCCTGGAGAACCTCTCATCTCCCTAGATTGGTTTCAAAAGCCTTTATGTACTTAGTGTTGTTTTGCCTCTAGGGTGTTTTGGATCATGATTTTTGTTTGTTACCAACTGTTTATTATCATACTGCTTTTCTCTCTTACCAATATGTCTCTGGGAGCTTTAATGTTAGTATAGATCTACTGTTATTTTCTTTTAGAACCCACATAGTGTTCTCCACAATGTCAAAGACTGTTAGCCATTCCCTTATCAATAGGCATTAGAGAGTTTCCCATTTTTGCTATTCAAAGCAATGTAATAGTGAGCCTTTTTCTGTCTGCCTCTTAGGTTCCTGTGAACCTAAGACATACCCAGGACAGAGAACTAGAATCAGAAATGATGCCAATTTTACCCTCCAAACAAGCGCTTCTAGTGTCGGAGAGTGTCTGCTTCACAGCCCCTTTACTAAAGGGCCTATTACTCATCCTTCCAGTTTTGCCAAACCGGTGGGTGAGCAATAGTGCTTTGTTGTTGTTGTTGTTGTTGTTACGTGCCATCGAGTCAGCCCTGACTCATAGCAACCCCTCCTTGGGTTTCTGAGGCAGTATCACTACAGAAGTAGGATTGCCCAACCTTCCTTCCGAGGAGTGGCTGGTGGGTTTGAACCGCCAGCCTTCTGGTTAGCAGTCAAGTGCCTTAGCCACTATGCTACCAGAGCATAGTGCCTTATTATTGATTAATTTGCATTTCACTGGGGGAGACCAGATTCCCATATATTTATTGATCTTTTGTATCTCTCTTTGTGTGAATTTGACTTCAATTTTCTCTTGGGCTCTTTGTCATGATCTTACTGATCTATGGGTGGAAATCCATGATACAGCCACTTGCCTGCTACCTACATTGCAAATACCTCCTTCTCCAGCTTTCTCCCAGTCTGTGGCTCCTCTGACCTCCTCTTTCCATGCCCTGATCCATTGTTTATCACAGAGGCTCCTGGGCTTCTTTCTCCTCACGTTGAAGTCTGTGTGTGCTTCCATTCACCTCACATGCCTGTGGTCCATTTATAATTGCCAAAGCTTTTGGTTTTGCAAGCCTCCTTTTTGTTATTTTCTAACCAATAGGTCATGTATCTGTCTCTGGCCTTATACCTGGTGGCATAGTGCCTAAGGCACTTGACTTCTAACCAGAAGGCTGGTGGTTCAAACCCATTAGCCAATCCTTGGAAGGAAGGTTATGAATCTACTTCTGTAGTGATACTGCCTCAGAAAGTAGGTGTCTCAAGGAGGGGGTCCCTATGAGTTGGATCTGACTCAATGACAGTGACTTTGGTATTTTGGTTTGGTCTTATACTTATTCGAGTCTCTTTGGTTTACCGGTCCTCCAAGATTTTGTGTTGTCTTTGCCTGGATAGTGTGGCATGGACCACATAGTCTGGGTCCCTTCAGCCAGTCCTTGGCTTTCCACCTCAGGCTGTGGAAGAAGAGGCTGATGATTATTGAGCAAATCATAATTAAAGTACCCACCAAAACACCAGTTGCTGCGGACGTGATTACAGCTCATGGCAACTCCTTGGGTGTCAGAGCAGAACTATGATCCATGGGGTTTCCAGTGTTGATTTTTTGAAAGTGTATCATCAGACTGTTCTTCAGACATGTTTCTGAGTGGATTCAAACCTCCAACCATTCAATCAGCCATGCAGGTATCCAATCAAAGTGTCTGTTATTGTTGTCAGGTGCCGTCGAGTTGTCTCTGACTAATAGCAACCCTTTTTACAGCAGAATGAAACAGGGCCTGGTCCAGTGCCCACTCCACGATCCTTGTTATACCTGAGCCCACTATTTCAGTCCATCTTGTTGAGGGCCTTCCCCTCTTTTGTTGACCCTTCACTTTACCAAGCATGATATCCTTCTCCAGGGAATGGTTCCTTCTGACAACAGAACCAAAATAGATGAGACAAAGTCTGGCCACTCTCGCTTCTAAGGAGTACTCCAGCTGCCCTTCCTCCAGGACAGATTTGTTAGTTCTGTAAGTAGTTAAAAGTACTTTCAGCATTTTTCACCAATACCACAACTCAAAAGTATCAACTCTTCTTCTGTCTTCCTTATTCATTGTATAACTCTCACATGCATATGAAACAATTTAAAATAGTATGGCTTGGGTTAGATGCACCTTAGTGTCCAAAGGGACATCTTTGGTTCTCAGCACTTTAAACAGGTCTTTTGAAGTAGATCTGCCCAGTGCAATACGATGTCTGATTTCTTGACTGTGATTTCTGTCACACTTTATATCATCATAATTCCTCACCACTGCTCCCAGATTTCCAGAACAGAATTAATTTTATGTTCTTGTTTAAGTGAATAAAGACTAACTAGAAGCATGGTGTTATGGTCAAGGTTGCCCCTCTCCCTTCTTCACATCCAAGTGTGTAGAACATTTTGGCTACTAAAACTTTAGAGCCCTGGGTACTTGAAGTGCAAAGGTATGAGGGATTATTCATTCTTTAGGATAAATTCAGGAACAGGGGGAAGTGGTGAATTGTGGAAGGAGACAGATGTATGGAGGAAGGTGGAGTGGAATGTGTTTTTAAGTCTGTTGTTGACACTATGTGAGTCTACATACAATAGAATGGGACGCTGACCGGTCCTATGCCATCCTCAAAGTCACTGCTATATTTGAACCCATCATTGCAGCCACTGTGTCAATCCATCTCACTAGGAGTCTTCGCATTTTTGCACACCCTCTGCTTTACCAAGAATGATATCCTTCTCTGGGGAGTGGATCCTCCTGATAACATGACTAAAGCAAGGGCCATTGTTGCTTCTAAGGAGAATTCTGGTTGCATTTCTTCCAAGACAGAATTGTTCAGTCTTCTATCAGTCCATGATAAATTCAATATTCTTCACCAACACAATAATTCAAATGCATTCAATACTTCTGTTTTTTCTTATTCACTGTCCAGCTTTCACATGCATAGGAGACTACTGAAAATATCATGGCTGGAGTCAGACCATAAGTTAGTCTTCAAACTGGCATCTTTGCTCCGTAACATTTTAAAGAGGTCTTTGGCAGGACATCTGCTGAGTGTAATATATTGTTTGATTTCTTAACTACTTCTTCTATGGGCCTTAATCATGGATTCAAGTAAAATTAAAGCCTTGAGAACATCAATATTTTCTCCATTTATCATAATATTGTTTATTGGTCCAGTTGTGAGGAGTTTTGTTTTCTTTATATTCACGTATAATCCATACTGAAGGCTCTAGTCTTTGATTTTCATCAGTAAGTGCTTCAAGTCTTCTCTTTCGGTCAGCAAGGTTGTGTCATCTGCATATCTCAGGTTGTTAATGAGTCTTCCTCCAATCCTGATGCTCCATTCTTCTTCACATAGTTCAGCCTCTTGGATTATTTGCTCGGCATACATATTGAATTAATATGGGGAGAGGATATGCCTCCAGCAGATGCCATTGATTTTAAGCCATGCATTTATCCCCTTGTTCTGTGTGAGTGATTGCCTCTTAGTCTTTGCATAGGCTCCTCATTTTCAGGTGTAC
>NW_006921811.1:1542745-1543501 GCF_000298275.1 Orycteropus afer afer | reverse complement strand
AATGTGACTGTTGAACTTAATGTATTTTGAGTTATTCTTTCACTCAACAAATGTTTGTTGACCATGTGAATGATGCCACCAGGTTAGGGCAATGTGACCTATTAGATAGCCTGTAATTCTGTCCACTCGTTTCCTTTTCCATGGCCTCGGTTCACTATCTCTTCTTTGGACTGCCTCAGCGTCTTTCTTCCTGGGCTCCCTTCTACCCAGGGAACATCTTACACACAACCCCTTGTAATGTTTATCAAAAATCTATCTTTCCACATCAGTTGAAAAAAGACTGGACAATCTACTTCCATAGTGATACTTTCTCAGAAACCCCAGGAGGGGTCACTTGAGTCAGATCTGACTTGACAGCAGTGAATGAAAATTTGAATCACATCAGTTACAAATCTTCCATGGTTCCCCATAGCATGGTGTATGACAAAATCTAGGCTCTGTGTCATGGCTTGCAAACCTTCTGCTAATCTAAACTACCCCCAAAAATAAACCATCCTTACTTGCTTCCGTTGAGTTGATTCTGACTCCTAGTGATCCGTAGATTAGAAATTCCTCCATAGATTTTCCAAGGCTGTTATCTTCACAGAAGCAGACTGACACATCTTTTTCCCATAGAGTGGTTGGTGGATTCTAACCTCTGACCTTTTAATTAGCAGTGGAGCAATTTAATCAGCACTCCACCAGAGCTTCTTTCTACAAATTTAACAGTATTTAAGACCAATTACTGACATTTATCATGTTGTTTTGACTTCCAGT
>NW_006921811.1:1508676-1519554 GCF_000298275.1 Orycteropus afer afer | reverse complement strand
TTTTGTGTAGTATGTTATGCCAATTGAGCTTGATGTCCCCTGCCAGTATGGTCCCAAGCCTAACTACTCACTACCTCTGGGTAGCTGGCTGTGACCAAGAAGTGGCTGCAATCTTGCCCCTTCTCAGATTTACTCTATACCTAAGAATTCTTATAGAACATACCATTCTTATTTTTAAGGAGCATTCTGGTTGTACTTTTTCAAAATGACAAATTTTCTCTTTGAATCAGGTTTGTCCAATGCAATATGTTGTTTGATTTCTTGACAGTTGCTTCCATGCTCATTGATTGTGGATTCTAGTAAAATCAAATCCTTCACAACTTGAATCTTTTCTCTATTAATCAGGATCTTACTCATTGGACCAGTTGTAAGGATTTTTATTTTCTTTATGTTGAGATATGATCCATACTGAAGGCTGTAATCTTGATCCTCCTCAGTAAGTGTTTCAAGTCTTCTTCTCTTTCAGTAAGTAAGGCACTGTCATTTCCATATCCAAGATTACTAATAAGTCTTCCCCCAATCCTGTTACCTCATTCTTCTTCATATATCCATCTTCTAGGCTTATTTTCTCAACATACAGATTAACTAAGTATGATGAAAGGATACAACAGGGACACACATATGTCCTGATTTTAAGCCACTCAATATCCCCTTGTTCTGTTTGAATGACTGTCTCTTACTCTATGTATGGGTTTTCTCATGAGCACCATTAAGTATTCTGGAATTCCCATTCTTCACAATGTTATCCATAATTTGTTATCTATGATCCACACAGCTGAGAATGCTTTTGCATAGTCAATAAAACACAGGTAAATATCTTTCTCATAATCTCTCCTTTCAGTGATGATCCATCCGATACAAGCAATCATTTCCCTCATATCACATCCTCTTCTGAATTGGCTTGAATTTCTGTAAGTTCCCTGTCAGTGTACTACAATTGCTTTTGAATTTTCTTCAGCAAAATGTTTCTTACATGTGATATTAGTAATAAGGTGTGATAACTTCCACATTCTTTTAGATCCCTTTCTTTGGAATGGGCACAAATACGGATCTCTTCCAGTCAATTTTCCAGGTAACTGTCTCCTGAATTTTTTGTAGAGATGTGTCAACACGTCCAGCAGCACCCACAGACCAATAAGTATTTCATCAATTCTTGGAACCTTGCTTTTTATCAATATTTTCAGTTCCACTTGGACTTCTTCATTCAATATCATTAGTTCTTGATGATACGCTACATCCTGAAAGGGATGAATATCAACTAATTATTTTTGTACCATGACTGCATGTATCCCTTCCACTTTCTTTTGATGCTTCCTGCATCATTCATTATTTTGCTCATAGAATCCTTTAGTATTGCAATCCAGGACTTGAATTTTTCTCATTTCTTTCAGCTAGAAAAATGTGGAATATATTGTTCCCTTTTGGTTTTCTAACTCCGGGTCAAATATCCTGCTGGTATTTGAAATACAGGTGTTATGGCTTCCACCATCTCAGCAGTATGCAAGACACCACAGTACGAGAAACTGACAGATGAGTGCTAGACTGAATATCTACTATATACGAATTCTGTAATAGTCATCCAAAGGCTGCTCAGCAGGTATGGAATCTGTGTGAAGCAGAGGAATAGCCTCGAGGAGTAATTTCTACTCCATTAATGTGGAGGACTGCATCTCTTTGGTGTTCAGAAGATTCCCTTCCATTGACTCCCTCTCTTAGTCTTGTGGAAAATTCTGCCAATTTCAGGCCTTTGTGTACAGAAGTGTGAACAAAGAAACAAGGACCTGAATATCATCATTATAATTAAATAAAATAATGCTGTTGTTGCTTTTAGATGACATGAGTCAATTCAACTCATAGTGATTCTAATGAGATCCTATTGAGAACCACCCTATTGAGTTTTCTAGGCTGTAATCTTTACAGAAAGAGCCCTGTTGGCTCAATGGTTAAGTGTTCAGATGCAGACTGAAAGGTCTGTGCTTCTATGGGAGAAAAGACCTGGTGATCTCCTCCCATAAAGATCACAACCTAGGAAACCTATGGGGCACTTCTATGCTGCCCTATAGGGTCATTATGCATCCAAATTGACTAGGAAACAATGGCATTTTTTCAGTCTCTAAGGGAGAAGATCACCAGCTCTTTCTCCACAGAGCTACAAGATGGGTTCCAATCACCAAACTTTCAGTTAGCAGCCCAGTGCTTATCCTTTGTGCTACCAGGACTAGGGCCTTCCAACCTTGTTTCCTTGGGTGATACTTTAAATCCAGAGATCTCTTGTGAATCACTGCTGTCTCCTTTTACTTGTTGTGAAAATTTGGGCGAATGATTCAACTGTCTCTTATGAAAAATGGGAATAATTATGCTGGCTTTATAAGGTTGTTGTGAGGATATAATGGCACAATATGTGTGAAATAAAGAAAGATTTTGTGTGAAATACCGGAAAGCTGCTTACTTGTGTTTTATTGACTATGCAAAAGCACTTGATTGTGTGGATCATAACAAATTGTGGATAACATTGAGAAGAATGGGAATTCCAGAACACTTGATTGTACTCATGAGGAGCCTGTACATAGACAAGGAGGCTTTTGTTCTAAGAGAACAAGGAGACAATACATGGTTTAAAATCAAGGAGAGTGCATCAGGGTTGTATCATTTCACCATACTTATTCAATCTATATGCTGAGAAAATAATCCGAGAAGCTGGACTATATGGAGAATGTGTCATCAAGATTGGAGGAAGAATCATTAACAACTTTTGAAACACTGATGACACAACTTTGCTTGCTGAAAGTGAGAATGACTTGAAGCACTTACTGATGACGATTTAAGAATACAGTCTACAGTATGGATTACATCTCAATATAAAGAAAACAAAAATCCTCACAGCTGGACATATAAGCAACACCACAATAAATGGAGAAAAGATTGATGTTCTCAAAGACTTCACATTGCTTGTTACTACAATTGATGCCAATGGGTGCAGCAGTCAGGACATCAGATGATGTGTAACCCTGGGAAAGTCAGCTGCAAAGGATCTCTTTCAAGTGGTGAGGAGCAAAGATGTCTCCTTGAGGACTAAGTTGTGCTTGACACAAGCCATGATATTTTCAATCACTTCATATGCATGTGAGAGCTGGACAATGAATAAGGAAGACTGAAGAAGGTGCATAGGGTTTCTGAGTCGGAGACGACTCAACGACCTAACAACAGCAACATGTGTGGAATATTGAGTCTCCAGACAGTCCATAGAAACTACTGGTCGGTAGATGATGTTTTTGTTCTTCATCTGTTATAGATTGACTGTATCCCCCAAAAAATATATGTGTGTTGTAAATTCTAACCTCTGTGCCTATAATTATAATCCCATGTGATAGATGGAGTTATGTGGGAGCTTGGCTGGACCACAATTCTGAGTCATTTAAACAGATGTGATGTGGGTTATTCCCAGGATGAGATCAGATATATGTATTTTGAGCAGTCAATCCATTGAAAGAGAGTTTCCCTAGGGGTGTGGTCTGCTTCCAGTATATTTATGGACATTCTAGGAAAAGAAACACTCTTCTGTGGATCGGAATCCTGTTGTACTGTCTATAACTGTCCATAAGTGAACAATCCACCATTCGGCCTGGTGATCTTGGATTCAACATTCATTAGAGTAACAGCCAATACACTGCCTGCCAACCTTGAACTCGTCCACCCCTGTGGTTTGATGTTTGACCCAAGAACTTGGGACTTGCCAACTTCTATAAGTGTGTGAGCCATTTTCCTAAGATAAGTTCCTCTCTCTCTCTCTCTCTCTCTCTCTCTCAGCTTTACTGGTTTTGCTTCTCCAGAGAACCCAGACTAACACATTTGGTACTGAGAGTAGTTCTAGAGAGACAAAATCATAAGGCTGGGCTTTCTAAATTGGTTCTTATCAATTCTGTTTTGGTTCTCCAATTTGATTAATCATAAAGGCACTGGTGACTCTGCCTCCATTAGTAAAGAGGGCCCTGCTAATCTGTGGGGTGAGGTGGCAACATTAATATGCAAAATAGCACCAAGCACCAAGTACTTGTGAGAAGTGAAGCTGTGGGAGATCTCATATTGGATATTTTCTGCAATTTTGTCAGCATGAGAAGTATAAGAAAGCGAGTTGGTTGGTCCCACCTACACTAGACAAAGTGGTAAAAGAGCAAAATGAGCTCAGGGCTGCTGGTTTAAGTGCCACATAAAAGACCTCAATGTTTCCAGTTATGCTCTGAAAAAAAGCCTTAGTTCTTCTAGTAGCAGAGCTGATATTGCCGAAAACCAAACACAGAGTCTTATTGTAATGGTGGCTGAATTACAATGCCAATTGAACTGTCTACCCAGAATGGTGTCTGAAGTTAAAGTGAGAGCATTGATTGGGAAAAAATTGGATCCTGAAACCTGAAATGGAGACATATAAACAATCTGGAAAATGACGATATGAAGCCTGTAAATTCTGTGGAATCCCTCCCATATGAATGGATTATTATAAAACCATTATCCCTTCCACCTCAGTTTGATGGGATTAACCCAACTGTTCCTGCTGGGTCATTGCCTGAGGCAGAGGCCACGGAAGACATTGCTGAATGTTCTCAGAAACTGCCCCAACCACCCACTGTTGCTCTGGTAGCATAGTGCCTAAGGCACTTGACTGCTAACCAGAAGGCTGGTGGGTTACCACCAGTCACTCCTCAGAAGGAAGATGGGGCAATCTACTTCTGTAGTGATACTGCCTCGGAAACCCAAGGAGGGGTCGCTATGAGTCGGGTCCGACTCGACGGCACATAACAACAACAACAACAAGCCCAAGCGAGCCCCAAAAGGTGAAATACTAAGTGTGACTGAGGAGGTGGTATGCTACACTCAAAAAGACCTACTTGATTTTGCTAACATGTACAGACAGAAACCTGGAGAATATGTATGGGAATGGCTACTGAGGGTATGGAATAATGATGCAAGGAATGTAACACTGGATCAATCTGAATTTATTGATTTAGGCCCACTAAGCATGGATTCTTCTTTAAGTGTTTCAGCTGGAGAGGCTAGAAAAGGATCTAATTGCTTATTTGGTTGGCTTACTGAAGCATGGATTACACGGTGGCCTACCTTGGCATAGCGCCTAAGGCATTTGACTGCTAACCAGAAGGCTGGCGATTCAAACCCACCAGCCACTCTCCAGATGGAAGATTGGGCAATCTACTTCTGTAGTGATACTGCCTCAGAAACCCAAGGAGGGGTCTCTATGTGTTGAATCCAACTCCATGGCAGTGGTTGTTTTTTTGTGTTGTGCCTTAAGTCAAGTTGAAGTACCAGACCTGTCTTGGTATAACGTAAAAGAAGGTATCCAGAGGCTTAGGGAAATTGACCTGTTAGAATGTATTCATCAGATTAGACCACTAGAACTAGAAATGGAGATTCCATAGGGCGTGCCTTTTACCAGTACGGTGAGGAACAAATTTGTGAAGGGAGCCCCAGCATCCTTGAAGACTGATGTGATTGCTATTTTATGTAAGCCAGATTTTACAGAGGGAACTGCCCTAATTGAACTAAGACACTTAACTATGATGGGGCTGATTGCCCCCGTAGTAGTAGGGGACAAGTGGCAGCAGTTAATTGACAAAGACAAGGTGGGTGTGATTACCATAATGGACAGCAGAGTCAAAGGAGTAGTCAGAATACTTTGACTTATGTGGAATTATGGCATTGGCTACTTAGTCATGGTGTTCCTAGGAGTGAAATACGTGGCATACCTACTAAATATTTAGTTGATCTGTATAAACAGAAAAACAAACAAAAAAAAACCACTGTCGTCGAGTCAGACCCAAATCATAGTGACCCTTCCTTGGGTTTCCGAGGCGGTGTCACTATGGAGGTAGATTGCTTAGACAGAAGACTTCTAGGTCACAAGAACAGCAGTCTAGATTGAATTTACAGAATACGGAGTCATAGTCTTGCAATCAATTCCATGACTTGAGTCAGTTTACAGACCCACAACCCTTTGAATGAAGGGGAGGTCAAGTCCCCTTGAAGAAGGACCCTACTATATTGCCAAAAATTTATAATGTCAATCTTTCTCCCATCCTTCCCCAAAGGGATCTGAGGTCTTTTACAAGAGTGACTGTTCACTGGGGAAAAGGAAATAATCAGACTTTCCAGGGATTACTGGACACTGGCTCTGAACTGACACTGATTCCAGGAGACCCAAAACATCATTGTGGCCTACCAGTCACAGTGGGGGCATATGGAGGTCAAGTTATTGATGGAGTCTTAGCTAAGGTGCCTCTCACTGGGGGTCCAGTGGGACCCTGAACGCATTCTGTAGTGATCTTCACTATTCCAGAATGCATAATTGGAATAGATATACTGAGCAATTGGAACAGTGGCATTCCCACATTGGGTCCCTAACATGTGGAGTAAGGGATATTATGGCAGGAAAAGCCAAGTGAAAGCCATTAGAACTGCCTCCACCTATAAAAATAGTAAACCAAAAGCAATACTACATCCCTGGAGGGATTTCAGAGATTACTGCCACCATCAAGGACTTAAAGGATGCAGCGGTGGTGATTCCCACCACATCCCCATTTAATTCACCTATTTGGCCTGTGCAAAAAGCAGATGGATCTTGGAGAATGACAGTAGATTATTGTAAACTAAATCAGGTGGTGACTCGAATTGCAGCTGCTATTCCCAGTATAATTTCTTTACTTGAGCAAATTAGTATATCTCCTGGTACTTGCTATGGAGCTATTGATCTGCCCAATACCTTTTTCTCAATACCAATTTCAAAGGACCAGCAGAAGCAGTTTGCCTTCAGTTGGCAAGGCCAACAATATACTTTCACAGTGCTTTCTCAGAGGTATATCAACTGCCCAGCACCATGTCATAATTTAGTCCATAGGGATCTTGATTGCTTTTCCCTTCCACAAGACATCACACTGGTCCATTGTATTGATGACATTATGCTGATTGAACTTAGTAAGGAAGAAGTATCAATGGCACTAGACTTATTGGTGAGACATCCGTGTGCTAGAGGGTGGGAAATTAACCCAACAAAAATTCAGGCACCTTCCACCTCAGTGAAATTTCGAGGGGTCCAGTGGTGTAGGGCATGTTGAGCTATTTCTACTAAAGTGAAGTATAAGTTATTGTAGCTGGCTTCCCCCACAACTAAAAAGCAGGCACAATATTTGGTGGGCCTCTTTGGAGTTTGGAGGCAACATATTGCTCATTTGGGTGTTGCTTTGGCCTACTTATCAAGTGACTCGGAATACTGCTACTTTTGAGTGGGGCCCAGAACAACAGAAGGTTCTGCAACAAGTTCAGGCTGCCATGCAAGCTGCTCTGCCACTTGGGCTATATGATCTGGCTGATCCAATGGTGCTTGAAGTGTCTGTATCAGATAGAGATGCTTTTTGGAGTCTTTGGCAGGTCCCTATCGCTGAATCGCAACATAGACCCTTTGGGATTTTGGAGGAAAGCCCTGCCATCCTCTGCAGATAACTACTCTCCTTTTGAGGAACAGCTTTTGGCTTGTTACTGAGCTTTAGTAGAGACTGAACACCTAACCATGGGCCACCAAGTCACCATGTGGCCTTAGGTGCCCATCATGAACTGGGCATTGTCTGACCCACAGCGTCATAAAGTTGGATGTGCACTACAACAGTCTATCATTAAATGGAAGTGGTACATCAGATATCAGGCTCAAGCAGGACCTGAAGGCACAAGTTGCATGAGGAAGTGGCCCAAATGCCTATGGTCTCCACTGCAGTCACACTACCTTTCTTCTTCCAGTCTGCACCTGTGGCCTCATGGGGAGTTCCTTATGATCAGTTGACTGAAGAAGAGAAACTTCATGCCTGGTTTACAGATGGTTCTGCAGTATATGCAGGCACCACTCAAAAGTGGCCAGCAGCATCACTGCAGCCCCTTTCTGAGACTTCCCTGAAGGACAGTGGTGAAGGGAAATCCTCTCAATGGACAGAACTTTGAGCTATGCATCTGGTGGTTCATTTTGCATGGAAATGAAATGGCCAGATGTACAATTATATATGGATCCATGGGCTGTACTCAATGGCTTGGCTGGATGGTCTGGGACTTAGAAGAAGCATGATTGGAGAATTGGTGACAAGAATGTATGGGGCAAAGGTATGTGGGTACATCTCTCTGGGTCAAAGGAGTAAAGATATTTTTGTCTAATGTGAATGCCTACCTATGGTAGTTAAGTTTGTGTGTCAACTTGGCTGGGCCTGGTTGAGTGTCTGGGAAGCTGGTGGTAGTTATTTCCCATGATGAGACTAGTAACCAACTCCATGGTGGAATTTACTGTGAGCACCTGAGTAGCAGCCCTGGGGATGTGGTCTGCTTCCTGTATATACAGAGAAGCCTTTGGGAATGTCTCTAGCTTATGGCATGCATGGGCCCTGCATGCAGCCGAGTTGTTGTTCAGCAACCTGCCATGTTCTGCTGACCTTGAGACTTACAATGGACTTGAATTAATGGGCCTCTTCGTGGTTTGGTAACATCAGGACTATACCATTTTATTTGTTGACCTTGGGCTTGTTAGCCTCAGCAGCCAGTAGCTGCCTGAGTGAAGAGATGCCTCTATCTTCATTGGCTGGGAGCAAGAAGCAAAGCTGAAGCCCAAGGTCAAGGGGTTTTCACATAGCCCGTAGAGCCTGGCACTTTGAACTTGGATTTAAGGCCTCCAAACTATGAGAGAATAAACTCCTGTTTTTTAAGGTCCTCCCATTTGTGGTATTTCTGTTAGAGCAGTACTAGGTAACCAAAACACCAGCAAAAGGTGACCTCAGCAGAGGAACAGTTTACCAATCAGGTGGATAGGATGACATGTTCAGTGAAAACCAGCCATCCTTTTTCCCCAGCTACTCCTGTCATTGCTCAATGGACTCATCAACAAAGTGGTCATGGTGGCAGGAATGGAGGTTATGCATGGGCTCAGCATCATGGACTCCCACTTACCAAGGCTGATTTGGCTACCGCCACTGCTGAGTGCCCAATCTGACAGCACAGAGACTGGCACTGAATGTGCAATATGGAACAATTCCTTGGGGTGATCAGCCAGCAACCTGGTGGCAGGTTGATTACATTGGACCACTTCCATCATGGAATGGACAGAGTTTTGTTCTTACTGGAATAGATGCTTATTCTGGATATGGATTCACCTTCCCTGCATATAAAGCTTCTGCCAAAACAACCATCCACAGACTTACAGAATGTCTTATCTACCGTAATGGTATCTGACACAGCATTGATTCAGATCAAGGGACTCAATTCACAGCAAATGAAGTGCAGCAATGGGCCTATGCTCATGGAATTCACCAGTTTTACCATGCTCCCCATCATCCTGAAGCCACTGGCTTGATAGAACAATGGAATGGCCTACTAAAAACACAATTATGGCACCAGCTAGGTGGCAATACCTTGAAGAGTTGGGACAATGTTCTCCAGGAGGCTGTGTATGCTCTAAACCAACATCCGATATACAGTACTCTTTCTTCAATAGCCAGGATTCACAGGTCCAGGCACCAAGGGGTGGAAATGGGAGTGGTACCACTCATTATTACCCCTAGTGACCCACTCAAAAAGTTTTGCTTCCTGTCCCTGCTACCCTAAGATCTGTGGTTATGGAGATCTTAGTCTCAAAAAGAGGAACCCTGCCACCTGGAGACACAATACTGATTGCATTGAACTGAAAGTTAAAAATGCCACCCGGCAATTTCAGTTTCCTTATGCCTCTGGATCAACAGATGAAGAAGGACATTAGTGTACTATCTGGTGTGATAGATTCTGATTACCAAGGGGGAATTTTATTTACATTACCTAATGGAGGTAAAGAAGATTATGTCTGAAATACAGGAGATTCATTAGGACATCTCTCAGTACTACCATGCCCTGTGATTAAAGTCAATGGAAAATTATAGCAACCGAATTCTGATATGACTATTAATGTCTCAGACCCTTCAGGAATGAAGGTTTGGGTCATCCCACCAAGCAAAGAACCATGACCAGCTGAGGTGCTTGCTCAGGGCAAGGGAAATATGGAATGGGTGGTGGAAGAAGGTAGTTCTGAATATCAGCTAGGACCACGTGACCAGTGGCAAAAAGGAAGACTATGCTTGTTTTATTTCTTCATTGTATGTATGCATCAAATATTTTTGTTTCCTTCTGTTATGAACTATGAAATGTAAACAGGGTTAATGTGTTTCAGTTTTACACTTGTTTGTGTATCATGTTAGGCACCAATATGTCTTTATAATTATCCTTATTTAGAGATTATATATAGTAGAGTTGACAAGGAGTGGACTGTGATAGTTGTAGTTGTCTGTCTACTTGGCTGGTCCACAATTCTGAGTGGTTTAAACAGTTGTGATGTGGGTTATTCCCATTATGAGATTGCATGTATATGTTTTAGCAGCCAATCCATTGAAAGGGAGTTTCCCTAAGGGTGTGGACTACTTCCAATGTATTTATGAACATCCTAGGAAAGGAGACACCCTTCTGTGGAATGGGATCTTGTGTGATGCCTGCAATTGTGAGCAAACAATCCACCATTTGGATTGGATTCATCATTCATTGGGGTCAACAGCCAGTACACTGCCTGCCAACCTTGAGCTTGTCAGGCCCTGAAGCTGTGTGAGTCAGGAAAAGCCTCCATCTTGACATTTGATCCAAGAACTTGGGACTAGGCAGCTTCTATAAGTGTGTGAGCCATTTTCCTAAGATAAATGTTTATATATATATATATATACACACACACACACATATACATATATGTATACGTATACATATATGTATACATGTGTATATATATATATACATATAAATACATACATATATATATATATACATACA
>NW_006921811.1:1504851-1508417 GCF_000298275.1 Orycteropus afer afer | reverse complement strand
CACTACAGAAGTAGGATTGCCCAACCTTCCTTCCAAGGAGTGGCTGGTGGGTTTGAACTGCCAGCCGCCTGGTTAGCAGGCAAGTGTCTTAGCCACTATGCTACCAGAGGTTCCAACATATCCAGAGCTCCCAACATATATATATAAGCTTTACTGGTTTTGCTTCTCTAGAGAACCCAGCTTAACACATCCCATTTGGGAACTGGTTATTGCATGTAAACAAGACAGGATTAGTATAAGAGTATCTTGAGCCAACCTGTTTTGAGACATAAAAGATATTAAACAAGCAAGCGAGATGGGGGAAGAGAGATGCCATGTCACACGCAGATCCCCCTGGGCAGACGCTAAAAAAGACAAGAATCTTCTCGCAGAGCTAATACAGAGAGAAACCCTCCCCTAGAGCCAGGACCCTGAACCCAGCCTTCTAGCCTGCTAAACTATGACCCAATCCACTTCTGTTTGTTAAAGCTACCCTCTGTGATGTTTCTGTCATAGCAGCATCAGATAACTAAGACACCACCTTCTCTGGCTCCCATATCTTATCTGGGTTTCTCACACGGACCACAGACAGAAAATCATGTCTACTACATGTGCAGATTTAAGCTGAATTCTCAGAAGACAATTAATTTCCTCTTTTTCAGGGTCCTCATGAGACAACTAACTCTTGTTCCTGTGTCCTAGCCAAAAAAAAAAAAAAAAAGTGAGGCTAAATTTGTTGTTCTTCATGTTTCCATTCACTTTTCCAAAGTCATTCTCTTAGCCTGGTTGGGAATAGTCTAATTCCTCATTCGCTTCCTAGCTGCAAAGGTAAGAACCCAGCTTACTCCTGGGAATCTCAGGAGTGAGATATACCTGAACTTGTCTGAGCTCACTTCAAGCTTATGGTTTCAAAATGGCTCAAATGGTTTTACGTTCCCCACATCTGATTGTATCTCAAAGCTAAAAATTTGTGTTTACTCTTCTGTTATTCACGTGCTCTTTTTAGTACTTGCTGTCAAGTTGGTCCCTAACTCTTGGCATCCTCATGTTCAATAGACAAAACTTGACCCAGTTCTGCACCATCCTCATTACTGGATGCAGATCCGACCATTGTGATCCCCAGGGTTTTTATTGGATGATCTTTCAGTAGATCACCAGATGTTTCTTCCTAGTCCATCCTACTCTGGAAGCACCACTGAAACATGATCCGCAAATTAGCAACACACAGGCTTCCACTGACAGATGAGTGGTGGCTGTGGATACGGTGCACTGGCTAGGAATGGAAGCTGGGACTCCTGCATACCAAACCCAACCCAAACCCACTGCCATTGAGTCAATTTGAACCCATAACAAACAAAAAGGGAAGAGTAAAAAAACTTCCCCACAGGGTTGCCAAAGCTGTAAATCTTTTCAGAAGCAGACTGCCACATTTTGTTTTTTCCAATGGAACAGTTGGTGGGTTCAAAGTACAGTGTTTTTTGATTAGCAGCTGAGTTCTTTAACCATTGCACCACAAGGCTCCCAGATTCCTGCATAGAAGGTGATAATTGTACCACAAAATCAACACAACTATCTTCCTTCACCCTTTCACATGCAGCATCACCCTTTATCTATACACTTTTTATAAGACAAAGCCTAGGATTGTCAGTTGACTTGGTTGAACAAGTACATCTCTACTTTTTTCCACCTGCTTCTTGTCCTGGAAGGCTGCTGGGCATGGTCGGTCTCAATGGATGTCCATAATCTGTGGCCTTGTTTTGTGTTTGGGCATTTTGGGGAGGTGTCTGGAAAGCAGTGCTAAGGAACTGATCTTATAAAGAGAGTGATAGTGTGGGCTTCATTTCCCTTGCTTCTTCACAGATAAGCTGCCCAGCAGAAGCAAAACCCAGTAGTCTCCTCATTCCACATTAGCCATTCTTTCCACTCTTCACACTTGTTCCTCTAAGTAAATACAGACTGTCCCTATAAAGACTATCAGTTCAGACTTGACTGAAATCTGCCTGAGTGTCCTTATACCTGAAGGAGCTATAATAAAGAGAACAGAAGCCAAACAGACATCTTTCTGCCAAAGGTCCAGTTTCTGTCAGGAGGTCCTCTCCACACTACTCTCCTCGGCTGTTGGAGCCACTCTTTCTCCTTGTCCTGTCAGATCTGTAGATGACAATTACTCCCCACTGTTGCCAGTCTCAGGAACGACTGCCCTCCTTAAACCTTGGCTACACCATCTCAATGAGTCCTTCCTAATCTCTCCTCAAACCACCCGACTTGAGTATACCATCTTTTTGCCGCTTGAGCTGCAAAAAAAAAAAAAAAAATTTCTGACACAGCAATGAGTACTACAGGAGACACCACAAGTTGTTCAAATAGTTAGAAACACACAAATCACCTCTTTCAATGAGGAAAGGAGATAGGGGAAGTCTATTTCATACAGGGATATCATCATTGTGAAAATTATCACCAATAATAGCATAAGATGAAGGACAAGAGGAGAGTAAAATATTGGCAGATTCAAGAAAAACCAGAAGCACAAATAAGTGGATCTATAGGTCTTGCCTAACTCCCATGGAAGCTTGTCTTTCTGCTGTTTTCACTCACATGATGAAAGCTCCTTATTTCTTTACTTACTGTATACTGAATTTTTAAACTCATTTCATGCACACATGTACACACATACCTTTAACAAATATAGACAATCTTCTATAAATGCTGTCAAAGGATAACAGAGAAAGAAAATGTGGAAAAATGAAAGGAATATGTGAGAGGTAAAAAGACTTGCTCAACTTCAGAGAGCTGATTAGTGGCAGAACCTTTAGGTTTACCCAGTCTCTTCACCTCACATCTGTCATTCCTTCCACTCTCCACATTTGCCCCTCTAACTGAATGTGGATCGTTCCTAGAGACTACAATTTAGAATTGATTTAAATCTGTCTGACGATCCTTAAATTCCTAGGAATAGCTGCAATCCCTAGATCAGAATCCAAACGGACTTTTTTCACTTGCAACTTTCAAAGGCCATGTTTCGTTCTCTGTATTTTCACCACATGGGCAGCCTCCTCCCTGAAAGGGAAGATCAAACACGTCTCTAAAAGCTCTCTGTGTCTCTGACTATCTCTGTAAATATCCTCACTGCCTTTGAAGGAGCAAAGCAAGTGCTTAAGACCCTTTGATGAAGGGCTTCTTAATTGATTCTTTTGAATAATGAGTAATTATTATCCTTTCATGAGCACTATCCTGGGCAGTACCCCATAATGGGAATTGACAAAAACTGAGAAGAGTCTAAAGTTAGGTCTTGTAAATCATCCTTGCTCATGATTAGTATAGATATGATCATTAGCAAGCTCCATTTCCTCTGCTTACAGGAGGACACATGTTGGATTCTCTCGGGGAATCGCGTTGGTGAATCATGCATAGAAGCTGTGAGGCAGCTGAGGACGACAGACTGGTGTTGTAATGCAGACAGCATTCCCTTGGGAGTCAGAATACGCTCATTCATATCCTGGGAATGCCTGTGACCTTAAGGAAGCCATAAAACGTCTGAGTCTCAATTTCTTTGTCCATGAAATGGGAATAAGAGAAATTTTGACCAC